>NC_133590.1:4781830-5092595 GCF_964106895.1 Numenius arquata | reverse complement strand
ATCAGTAGGTTTGCAATTGGCATTGAAGATGTTTGAGGAAGATGTCTGGCTTTCAAGACAGTTCAGACCAAAGACATTGATCGCTGGGAAACTTCCTTCAAACACACACAGAAAAACCTGAAAGTAAACTGAGATCATTCCACTCATTTTAATGACTGAAAGAAGTTTTAGGAAGTACAAAGTAGGGGATAATTTCCAATAGAAAGAAATGCTGCTTGTAATGTTGTGTTTCTGCAGGCAGCTCCAGATAAACTGAACGAGCTACAAAAATAATTGCTTGAGCGAAAAGAAATTTTGCAAGAGTTTCTAGCCATGCCTAACACAGCAATAACATTTCACTTTTAAAATGTTTACTAGGTTTGTGCTTAAAAGACTTCCATCACTCAGATGATTCCAAACACCCACAGAACATTATTCTAATGAGAAGGGAAATTAAAACAGAAGTACACCACTCCATCCTCTGGTCTAAAAGAAAATCCTAAATTCCTGCTGTGACACTGAGATGACTTATCTCAATTATAGAAACAAACAACATTGTGGTGAAAGGATGAAAGCTCCTTCGTAATGCCTGCTTATTGAGGAAATCATGAAAGAAATAGAAATCAGAAGAGAAATAACGTGATTTATTGTCTTTTAATTACTAGCATGAAATACAATTCAATATGAAGTTTTACAAAGGTTTTAGATGGCCCCTTGCTGACGATAGTATTTTAAGCATTCTACAAAGTCTTAAACAAATGAACAGAATTATTATTAAATAAGCAGATATGCATAGATTTTTAAAATTTATGAACTATGTTTTAGAGAGCCATGAGTAAATGAGTATGACATCTTGATCTAATTCCTGAAAAAAACCCAAAAAACTCTTTAGGTTTAATTTGCCTTTTAGACTATATGTGCCCCACAAGACAGTGTGGTTTGTCCTCTTGAAGAGGGTCGTTAGGCTGCACAGAATGATGGTTTGTGAAAATCATCCTGTTACGGAACATTTTGCAGAGGACAAAAGGAAAGCACAAGAACAGAATCACTGTGAAACAGGGCAGAGCAAAATCACAAACTCAAACTTCAGTGCTTTTGGTTTTTTGGTTTTTTGAGGGGAGAATTATTTCACAGATTGCTTTATCAAAATAGGCATAGACAAAACACCTGATCAAATTTTTTGCTAGACATGTTTTCATTGTGTAGAAATTCCTTGTTCTCTCTTTAAAAAAATGTGTGAACTTATTGTTAAAAAAGCAGAAAATAATACAAATTAAAGCAATCATTGTCCATGGCTTGCAGAGCCACTGGGCACTCTGCCTTAGGGGGTTTGCCAGGAAAGGAGCAAATTCCAGGTCGTGATTAATTAGGGTCTTAGAGGTGAGGTGGAACAAAGAAGCCTAACAGACAAATACATGGACATACAATAACAAAAAAAAAAAAAGTATCCACATGACTAACTATCCCTTCTGGATGTTAAAGTATCTCCGCTTGGGTTTCAAAGGGCAATTTGTCAGGTGGATGTGTCTGATCTTTGGCTACCAGCTGTGATCTAACACCCCTTGAAGGTGGAGTTATTATTTTTACCAGCTATTTTCACAAAGGAATATACTTTATGAAAGGAAATCATAGTTATAAGGCTGCTTTTGAAATGTTTTGGGCTGCTATGAATTTTGCATAAGAGTTAAAAGGGGTTAATTTTCTAGAGGAAAAAAAAAGATCACAGTTGCTGTTATATTGCTGAGTTCTTTCTTCTTGACCAAATGAAGGCTCAGCAGAGAATGCAGGTCAATACTGAGAGATTTCAACACTCACTTCTCACCAGTCATTATTAAAATAAATTATCTCTCTGCATATATTGAAAAAACAAGTTTCATTCTTGTTTCATTGAATCTTGCTTTATTACAGCTGCCACGATCCATTTTGATGCTGGGAAGTTGCTCACAGCACGACTGTGCTGTGGTCTGTCCTGGATGATGCACAGCACCAGGCACATCCTTCAAAGGATATATTCTTTGTTTGCTACAAGGAAAGATTGGCACAAAAGGATTGAATGAGATACGCTCAGTTTGGGTTTCCTAAGCAATCTCTCGGCTCCTTGAGTTTCTCATTGAGGTTTAAACTCCCCCTAGTGAGATTTGAAGTCATCTCCGAGAATTAGTCATCCCATGGAAGGGTTTTCTCTTTGGGTTTTGTTAAAGGGAACTGAGCTGCAAATCACTTCTCTCTGTTCCATTGTCTGGAAGTGGGAATTTCATACTGAGGCAAAGCTTACAGAAGGGATGGAGGGTGGGAGCGCGGACAGCACCTTTGGATGTCTTAATTTTGGCTCTTGCTGGCGGAGTGTCCCTGATCACTTCCCCACCTCAGGACTTTTCTGTGTCCCACAGGGCTCACCCCAGCTGCCACTGGGTTCCCACTGGCTCCCTGTCCCCATTTCCAGCCACTGAGACCACCCAGCCCAGTTCTGTCTGCAAATCAAAAAAATAGGAATAGGGTTTTACACAGTTTTCACTAAAGTTTTCTCGCTATCTTTCATGGCAACCTGATGAAGGATATGGTTCAAAAATATTCAGTGTATATATAGGGATGTCACACTTTGAAATGAAGCTTAACACCCTCTAGAAGTTAAATGGATCAACAGAAATTTCAGTGAAATTTTAAAAATTTGACAGGCTTGCCCTAAAGTATTATTATCTATTTTTTTATTTTTTTTTCTCAGTGGGGAAATGGTTCCTTTACTGAATCTTAAAATTGCCTGCAAACACCTTCCTATAGAGCAAACTTTGCTATTTTTTCCTCTATGCCATTGGTGGTTGTAATTGTGTAGCACCTTGGCAGGTGGTAAATTCATATGCCCAGGAAAAAAGAGTAAGAGAAAGACAGAGATTAATTCATGGTCTCACTACAGGCAACAGCCTCCGAAACAGCTTGCTAGGGGACGACTGCCATGGACTACCAGCCTATGTCGTACATATTTCAGATCCATCAATATTTTCCTTTACAGAGGCACCAGCGTGGGAGTACTGAAAGAAAGAGGAAATAAACAGGCTGTGTTAGTTTGTCTGGCTTCCTGGAAAGTGCTAAATTGCTCAAATGCTGCTGGGGCCTTTGTTGAACACACAGCTCTGGGGAACCAGCTCAGCCTGTCTCACTGATGGAGTGTCTCTCTGTAGGAACAAAGCACCCATCTTATAAATATAGCATAACAACCTACGAGCCAGGTGCCCCAGAACCCTTAAGTGGTTTTTTACATTACCTGATGTTTCTTTACTTGAGATTAATTATGGAGTATTTCATGGGTCTTCTAGTTTTATGTCTTTAAGATACAATGACCAATTACTTCTTTTTTTTTTTTTACAGCTTTTTTCCCAAAACCATTAGAATTATTAAGTCCACACTTTGTAAAAGAGTGAATTACATGAAATTCACATGACTCCTGGAGGTGAGGTTTTATAAGAATCATTGAGTTACTGAGATCCATTAGTGTTATGAGTTTTGAGAGGACCAGTCTCCATAATCCTGTCAGTAACTTTAAGGCCAGGTCTAAGGACAAGCAAACTAAACCAGTGCCTCAGGCAGGAGCCTGCAGAGGGTTCTAAAGCAGTTATTGCCTACTCAGAAAATGTCAGTGCTGTGGAAAGCTGGGCTGACAGTTGATGGCTGGGCATGTGGCAGCGCTTGGAAAAGCCAGCAGTTGCCTTTGCATGAAGCACCTCCCAGTTGTGTTAAATGAGAATAGGGCTCGGCCAGCAGGTCCTAACCTGAACCTCCCTGAGAAGTCTGAGCAAGAGCATCTTCTGAGAACAGTCTTCTCTTAGTTCTGCTTCTGCTGCTCATTGAAAACAAAACATCTCTCCCTGTGTTACTTTTTCCTCCCTAATTTAAAGTTCTTTTTGGCATAAGTAAAGGAAAGTGTTGTCCCACAACAACAGGTAGATTGGAGGTGTGTAGAACAAGTAGATGATTTTTGTACTGTTCATTCTGAAAGGATAACAGGAAAGAATATATCTGTAAAGGAGAGAAGTGGTACTAGTGGGTGTATTTCTGTTGGGATTAAGTTGCATGGAAACTAAAACTGTGTGAGAAATCTCAGTGCCTTCCTCTCGAGTAGCAAACAAGCAAAGTGACAGGCTGTGAAACACAAGGTACTGTTTGCTTTCGTTAGGGTTTGTTTCTTATTACACCTTATTTGAGAACAACTTGCTAATTCAAAATGGCATGGGTAGAACTGTAGAGTGTTTCCTCATATGTCTAAAATAAGGTTTGGGGTTTTCCTTTTCCTTGGCTCTTCCTCACAAATTTTGGACCTGTTTAAATACAGATTCACAAGGCATTATTACTGCTCTGCTCCGTGGGTATCTATGAATCCTGCAACCATTCCACTAACTGCACCTTGTCTTTCTCCTAGTTAATCTAAGCTGCACAGACAACCCATATCAATCAAACCACACTCTTAAACTGAATTGCTTCCAGCCACATGGCAAAGGTAAGGTATCACCATCTTCCTATGGTAATAAAGCCTCCCTGCTAGGGCACAGAGGATAAAACCAAAGCTTTTCAGTGTCTCTTTGCTTGCAGGTCAGCATTTGCTTTTTCAGTTTGGCCACAGCCCAGGTCCTGCTGTCAGCCGAACTGGCCATGGGTCCTGGTTCACACTGTCAGGCATGTGGCCCCAGATTCTCACACATGGTAACAGGCTGCCACAGAGGTGAAGACAGCAGACACCCAAGGCAGCACACCCTGGGCACAGCTCCCACCAGACATGCCTACAGGGATGAGACGCCTCGAGATGGCTCTGCCTGGGAAAGGTGAAGGCATGTCTAAAACATAACTGTGAAAGACCTAATAGACAGTCTTTTTTGAAGTCATTCAAAATGGAATGGCAATAATTACCACTAACACTTCCTGAGGTTTTCCTTCAGACACCAGCACTGCAATGGATGCTTTTGTGATGCAAACACAAGTGGTGGTGACTGCAACAATTGCAATATGGAGTGACATTTCTATTAGCAGGTGTCCTAGGGATGTTGTAAGTTGGCAAGTTTTAATTAAAAGAGTCTTACAATCAACAGTGGCAAGCCTCCTATTTTGTTTAAAACTCTATAAACATCTGGTTGCAAACTTGATTTTATTGAAAAGAATAATCTATGATCAACAGAAATCAAAACTGTTCTGATGAAAAAATTCTGAGTTTATGCCAGAAAACTAAAGTGAATGCTTCTGAATTTCCATCCAATTTAAAATGGAAATGTCTGTTTAATCAAGAAAATATTTGGAGAAAAAAATCCTCAACCATCTGTATTTAAGTCTCCTTGATGACAGGTTCTTTTCTTTCCTGAAGAGCTTGTCTCAACATCAAGTTGTGCTGGAATAAGTTATTCGGGACCAGCCACTTGCTTCTGGATAGCACCATGTGTGAATATTCTTATTCAGTAAGAGCCCTAAACATGTCTGCACAGATCTTGTGTTAACTCCACAATTCACGTAGCAGGGACAGGAATAGAGGGGCCACTGATGTGATTTTCACAGGAGTTTCCTCCACGGCAAGTAGGAGAGCAAAATAAATTCTCTTTAATGATGAGGGGTTAAAACAAGATGGGACAAGAGGACTCCAGAAAGTATGGGGGAATTTTTTTCTTCTCCTTGACATGAGAAAGCAGAGTTAGCCTTTGTTCCCTTCCTATTGAGGAGACAGAGCTTTAGAGAGCATTTGGGCCCCTTAACAACTCTATAGGCTCCTCTGGAAGAGCTACCTTTCTGCAAAAATGTTTCTTTGGTCTCTATTCTGTGTTAGAAATGAAGATACCCTACTCTTTGCCATCCTCCCCCTTTCCTACACTGTTCCCTGATCCCCATGGCTTTATCCATTCCTGAAAGTGATTGTTCTGGTACTGGCAGTGTAAGTGAAGGCAGCTCAAGGTGGCTCCTGCTGTGACAGCAAAGGCAAAGGTGTTCCCAGCCATGTTCCAAACACGTGAATGGGATGTCTCTAATATGATCGACACTTTTCACTACCCAGGGAGAAGAATGGGGTGTGTAAACCTGATGGCGTCATCTGCTCCATGAAGTGTCATCATGGCTCCAGTCTGGGAGCGGGTCAGGCTCCCTGGTGGCTGACTGTCACACACTGCTGCCTCTCCAGACCGTCAGTGCAAATAGTCAGTGATCATCTGCTCTACAAAGTCATCCCAATGATGGGGTGGGAGGTCCTGACTGTTTCAAGAGTGCTCTCCAGACATGTCCAGTGCAGTTCTTCTGGTGACATTCAGACATGCAGAGAGGTAGGTTTTAGGACAAGTTCTCAAAGAGCTTCAGAAATGCAAATGGAGGTATCCTCTCCACATCTAGTCCTCTGCACCACCACTTAAGTCCTCTATGGTATCACTTGGTTAGAGAGCTCAGTTGTTCTGTTACAAACATGATCTGAAAGAGAAAGATATGTTTTACATTATTTACTTTCTTTTCATTAGATGTTGACCAGGACCAGAGCGTCCTGCTATTTTGACATGCAAGCCTGTCACCTGCCCTTTAAACTTACCCTTCTCCCTCCTCAAAAATGCCTCTGATAATCATGAAAGCAAGAAAATATACACATACACTGTCTGTTAGCTCTCTAAGAACATTTTCTGCTCTGATTTTATTTTGTTAGTCTCTTTTTACATTTAATTTGGCATCCGACCAATTGAAATGATGCTCTATTTATGCTTTTTAGCAAATGGGTTTGGCTTTGAATTCCTAACATTTCGTTCATGGTTATTTGTTCTAGCATTTAGTACATATCCAGATTGCCTGCTTTGTAACTTCCAAATGAGTATATTATAAATGCCTGGAGGCTTATTAGATCTTGGGCTCTTTTTTTTTTTTTTTTTTTAAATTCAAATATATTCAATTTTTCATGCATTTGAACCAGTTACTTACCAGGGTGCATTGTGGCTCATGTACTGAGGAGAATATTTCCTCTGCGTGACGACCTCAGGCAGAGTGGGAGAGTGTGTGTGCGTGTCTATGTGTATGTTTCTCTCTGCATGTTTGTGTGTATGTTTGTTAATCTTCAAGATCTGTCCCTTCACATATAAACCTGATATTGGCACAGGCATATCTACCCAATCTCTGTCTCTAAGTAAAGGATCTGATATCCAGCAAAGAAGTTGCAGTTGTCCAAAGCCAAGTACATTGAAGAAATTCACGTAAAGCCCTAAAATAGGAGCATGGAGCAAAAATTACTGAGTGAAATGGCCCATTCCGAAACCAGATAGACATGAAGGTCGCTTTTGACATCAGACTACATGCATGTGGGAAATCTAGCACCCTGCTAATTGTGAATCATGCCTTTTGTAAAAGTGAATTCATTAACCCCTGGAGCAAGCAAGAAAGCAGCATGCAGGAAAGCTCAGGCCTAAAATGTTGGAACTAAAGCGGTCTCCTTTACTGATCTTCAAAAGCATCTTATTCCACTAATATTCCCCCTGGACAACTCTACTTGAGTAAAGTTTTAGAAATTCAAGAATTATATTGTAAACAGTTACTGGGGAAAAATTGAAAATATGCGAAATAGGGACTTCTGAAATTTCCTTTGAAAGGTTGTCCTGATTTACCATATAGACAGCATGACTGTCATGGCAGCGATATAAAAGCAAATAGCTTTCCTTTCTTGTGGGGTAATGTCAGAGATGGACTGTGCTTGTTAATCACATCCTCTCCTCATCCACCACCTTGTGGTGGTTTTTCCTGGTGTAATTTATAGTTTAATGTCTTAAAATCCACCCACCCCCCCAAGATTGTATGCAAAATTCCTCATTTTCAATCCTAAATTGTCATGTCCTACTAACAAATGAAGTTGATTACATCGTGTCCTACCACTTTCAAAAAAGAACTAAGCTCTGCCTATGCCATTAAGAGCATTTGACAGTGTAGAGAACTACCATTATAGGCCTCTCTTACTTTTTCAGATTCAATAGACCTCATTTCTATTGTCTTTCTCTATAGGTCACGTTTCCTCTTATTACCCATGTTGTTTTCCTTTGGACTTTCTGCATTTTGTCTAAATGTCCAGTAATGTAGGATGTCTACAATTATACCCTACTGCAAGACTTCATGAGGACATTGAAAGAAATACAACCCAGGTCTTGCAAATTCAGCAGCAGGGGGAAAAAGAAAGGTCCAGTGAAGGTTATTAAGAACAGAGAGACCACCTTCCCTCAGCTTCAAATTGGTGTCGGCCAAGAGCCTATTTTGGAAAGTGTTCTACCTTTTTAACAGCAGTATGCTACTGAATCCCATTCATCTTGTGGCCTACAAAAGTCCTCAGAGCCTGATCTGCAGCCTGGCTGCACAGCCAGCTCCTCCTCACTGCACTTTACTGAGTCTGCTTTTTTGTTTCTCACTGGGATATCTTGCACGTATCCGTTCTGAATTCAATCTGATTAATTATAATCCAGCTCCCTCCTATATAAATATCATCTACCAAAGACAGAGGAATGAGCTTTTTCTTTCTATAGGGCAATTCTTCCCCTGTCACACATTTGAGACACCTTTTTAAACCTCAGTTGTGCGCATAGTGAAGGTCCTAAAAAAAGGAACCTTTCCAATGGGGTCAGTAAATATGCTGTGTAATTAAGATGTGTAAAACAGAGATCTACAGGTCTGGGCATCTGTTTTGACTTGTCTGGCTAGGACAAGTGCCCCACAACAAGCCTATGTTTAACGCTTGGATGTGGTCTCTGATTTGTCAATGCTCATGTCCATCTGTTTGGAGGGTATGGTGCCCATTAAATGTTGCTGAGGCACTTGGCACTGCTTTGGGCATGGAGAGGCTAGTGCAGGCAGTCCACACAGGCTTGCTGGGTTGCATCTGTTCTTCTGGATCTCCCACTGACGTGTTTTCTGGCTATGCCAGCACAGCTGCCACATCTAGTGTTTGCCTCGTGTCTGCTGAAAGGCCTGTGCCAAGGAAAACCAGTCAGGACCAGGGAGAGACTTGGAAAGTGAGACAGGATCTTCTGGCAATTGGCATTCTTGGGCTGGGCTACAGGGAGCTCAGCTGAGTGAGTTAAACTCAGAAGCATCCTCCCCAAAAGCACTGATGTTGTACCAAGCTTGATAGAGGGACTGGGTGCTGGGAGAGAAGACATCAGAACCTTCAGAGCTGTCACTCCAGAGGGAACCTTGTCACTGTAGCAGAGACCCACAGAGTCCTGTTGGCTTTATACCTAGAAAGCATGTCCCAGGGGCTTCTCTCTATATCCAACACCTACTCTAAGCAAGTCCATTATGGGATTGATTTTGTGTTCCTAGATACCACCTAAGTTAGTGCTAGTGCACTTGAAAATGTAAGAATGATCATAAGGGATCAGAAAACAGGAAATAGAAATCAGAAAATCTTTTTTCTATCCCCATGCCTATGTGTAAATAACAGCGAGCTCAGAATACTGCTGGCCAGAAAGTCTTGCCTTCCAGTGACCAGCAGCACAGGCACTCCATGGGCCAGAAGTACTATCTTCATATTTCATAGCTCTCAGAGGATTTCAACACACAAATTTGTACAGTTGCTTTTGAACCTGAGTCAGGCTGAAAGACCAGTTTTCCATGACAAGGAGTCCCACCACTGAAGTACATGGTGCACGAAGAATGACTGCAATTCACCTATATCCAAGACAGCAGACAGAATATCTATTTATTCATGCCTTGGTGCCTAAACACACCATTTGTTTCCCAGTGTGCTGGGAGCTCAGCGGTGCATGAAACATACAGTCGCCATAAACTCAGAATTCCTCCGTTCCACAGAGTTTATTGCTCTTGCTTGACCTACGCCTTGGATATTCTTGACTACACAGTGATTCAGCTTCAGAAGGAAGAAGAGCAAAGCTGCTTCCTTCACTCCTCCCTCTGTGTCCATTAAACCAGTGATCAAGCCCAGGTTAGGAAAAAAGTTCAAATCCAGACAGACTGAGGAGGGCTAATGACTCAAGTCTTATAATTCTTGGGCAGGTCCTTAAGCCATTTGTTGCAAAGGTTGGGACTTCTGTCACTGCTTTCCCCCAAAAAATGTGAAAAAGATGTTCTCCTTTTGCAGTCAACATGAAAGTCTCAAGCCCAACGTTATCAGGAACCCAGTTAAAAGAAGGAATCTCTCCCTGTGCCATAATTAAAATAATAACTATAGTGATTGATTATTTGTATGTCAATGCTGCTTTGCAGCCCCAGCTGTGCACTCAGTGAGGCAAGAACCTACAAGTACAGAATAAGAAGGCAAAGAACACATTAAAAAGTATATAATCACTACTGGTTTTCTTCCAGAAGCACTTCAAGTTTCCATCTGCAGCTACAGAGCTGTTCTCCTGGAGGTTACTTATGCCTTTCTGAAGGGCCATTCCTTTTTCTTGCACTCTACCTATATAAGAATTGAAGTAGGTCATAAAGGCTTATGCCAAACTCAGAAATTCACCCCAGGTTTGAACAGGTTTGAATACTGATATTGTTGTGTCTGCTTGTACAAGAGGAAGCTGCATTCAGTAGAGAAATTAATTTAGATATGGGATTTGTCATTGCTGATAAAGGAAAAAGGAGAGATAGCAAGATAAAAGCCTGTTTAGATATCAGATGCTATTAGACATTCTGTGTACTGCCCACAGCCTATCTAGACCAGAGAAGATATAATACATGCATAAAAATAAGAGGATTTTGACAGTCTAGTTATGATATTTCTCCAAGTAACATACCTTGACTTAGCTGAAGGTCTCTTTGACTCAACCATCTGGCATAGATTCATCACAAAAATTAGATTTGGCCTCAAAGCTGGAGTAGCACCTGAAAACTTAACTTTGATAAAGATGGTAGGATTTGAGGAACAGGTACTGTGGCCACAAGAATGATAAAAGAGGCTGAGTTTGTGGAAGAGCTGTCACCTTTGACTTTTTTTTAGTAGCCTCCTTTAGATGGCTGCTGAGCTGGGAAGCTCAGTCTATGCTTGCACAGAAGCTTTTATATCCATCAAAGGTGTTGATTCCTTATTTAAGTGTTTGTTTAAGGTAGAAATTACCAATCTTGGAGACTGCTGCTAAAAAATCTGAGCAATCCTCAATAATTTGAGGAGTAGGGCAAAGGAGAAGATAAAACTGAGATGAAAGGAGAAACATGTTCTGAAAAACAGTCCCAGTGTAGAAATTTCAAATGTCAGCATCATCTGAATGGTACAAAGACCCTTTTTCTGTAAGACTGCACAGTTCAGTGCTTCTGGCCCAGTATTCTGTCTTTAGCAAACTACTACCCCCCACCCTAGCTAGTCAGATCACAGCTTCATCACTTAGACATTTATTTTGTGCTTCTTCCCCCCCCCCCTTTTGCTTTTCTTCCTTTTGTCAAATCTTCTTGATTTAACAAAAACTGTCTATTGATCCAAGATTGACTGAGAAATTTTCAAAAGAACCAAACCCTGCAAGCAATCAACATGGTTAGCTCCAAAACCAGCCTGAACAAAAGACAAGTATTTGGAGTTTGTGTGTTTGTTTTTTAAATTAGGGTAAATGTTTTCCATTAAAGTTTCCAAATAGGAATCCAGAAAACAAGGAGAGATAATAATAGTTAAAAAAAAAAAAAATTTAAAAAAATTATGCAATTACATTCTGTATCTCTTGGAATAGAAGCAATTTCAGTTATTATACAGATAAAATTCCCTCCTGAGGTACACACAGAAATGCCAAAGACTTAGCAAAGGACAGTGCTGAGAAAGCCCATCACACTACAGTGTGTGTCTTCAAATTTTTGTCTTACCCTTCCCAGGTTACTGTCAACAGTTTAGGGAAAGACACTTACTGGGGAAAAGTGAGGGCTAAACCAGATGTAAACACTGCGTTCCTTATTACTATAAAATTTATGTCTTCTATTCCTTGAACTGTCCATTGCAAAGAAGATCACTTTCTTGTATTTAGCTGTCATTTATAAGTGTCTCCCATTTGATTTCCATGAATTATTCATCATCTGCAGAAGGAGTCCAAACCATCCATCACAAATAGCAAAATATTGAAAGCTGGATCCTGGTCCAACAGTTACAAGTCTGTGTGCTCCAACTGGAGAGGCATCAAATGCCTGGTTAGAATAAGATGAATATGAAATCCTTGCTTGGAAAATTCAAATTTATTCCTTCCTCTCATAAATTTATTTGATGAATGTATTCATGGAAAGCTGGAAATGAAATGGAGGAGCAGATAAAGAGCCTTGTCCTTAAGCCTCTGAGTGCCATAGATTTGGGTACAGTTCCCACAAACTTCCTGTGTCCACATTAGGCAAACCAGCTAAAATATTTTAACCATTCTATGATTCTATTTTGTGCCTCAACTCCCACTTCAAATGAGAAGGCATAATAAAAAAAAAAAAGATGTTGGGATGAACACTTCCTTGTAGTTCCTGTAAGTAAACTCAGCCAGCTGAGGAAGCTTCCATCAATAAGAACTTTTAATTAAGAAATATTTTTTTAAGGTAAAGAAAAGAAAAAAAGGAAAAAAAAAAAAAAAAACCAAACCAAAATAAAACATGCTGATATTGCTCTCATGGTAGGATTTGAAACATTGTTTTGTAAGAAAAAGTCAGAATGAAACTGTGGTATGATTCGAAGAAATTGATGTTCACTTGGAAGTGTTCCAAGAAGGGGAGGTATTCCAGGAAGATGAATCACAGAATTCCTTAGTGATTAAAATGTTTGGCCTAAAATGTTATATTAGAGACAGTTCAAGTCTCTGTGACTACTTTGGGAAGAGTGATGGAAGCTTCTGCATCTCTCATAACATTGGTCACTTAACAGTCAAAATACATGGAAGTGTCTGGTTCCCACAAGATCCCACATCCAGTGGAGCTACTAGGCTTGAAATGTTTCCTGATTTACTAGATCCACCTTTCCCCATCACAGTCCTTCCTGCAGCCAAGTTTTGTTGTTCTAGTTTTACTTCTTGTCCTCTCAAGGGTAAGAATGAAACAAGAAGGTCTTGTGGTCAAGAAGACAGTATATATGAAGGTGGCATATTTATTTCACTGTCTTTATTCCATGCCAGAGTGAGTAAAATAATAATAACAGCTGTTTTTTTAAACTGGATTCTACTCAGGATTTATGGACATTCAGTGACACAATAAGCAAAACGTCATTGTAGCACTAATCACCTGATCAATTAGCCTATACTGCTCCAAAGCACAGTTGAAAGCACAAAATGGCATTGTCTAATCACAGTGCCCTAATGAGGGTTTCCTGGTCTAGCCCCTTTCACATCCTCTATCCTTAAAACCCATTGATGATTGGGTTGTTGTGTCTCAGCCCTGCTTGCCCTCCCAACACTTTGCACTAAGGGTGCAAGGGTCTAAGCCTGCTAGGGTCATGTCCCAGCTGTCAAATCAGGGCCCTGGGACCTTGCTTCTACTTGTTTTTTTATCCATTATAAAGTGTCAGAAAAATGTTTGATTTTTTGAGTGATACATTTCCTCAGCAAATATACTGGATCTTCCACCCTCTGCTTCATTTTCTGCCTACACCAAATTCTGAATGAAGAAGTGAGATAATATGGATTTACACAGGAATCTAAGAGAAAAATTACCTCACCATTCATATTGTTCACTGTCCTTATTCCGGGCAATGGGCTGGAGTAAGGGTGGAGCTGTCATTGTGAAGCACGACCCCTCCTTTCCCCTTCTTTAAGCTACCAGCAGCACTATTGCATCTGACCCTGGACCAAGCCCTGACATATACAACAGGTTTTTTGGAATCTCCTGGGACATACCAAAGGCAGCAAAACGGTAGGTGAAAGACAGAGGAGGAAGAGAAGAGGTGAACCATAGAGCCATGGGAAAGTTCAGAAACAGGACTATGTGGAGAAATACTTAGGATAGTATTGGCATTGGCTGGCAGAAGTGACAAAAAGAGCAGATGGAGCCAGAAGGCAGGGATTTGAATCCCAGACCTTACTCTCTCTGGGGTCTCTGGCATGCGACATAGTTAGATGAAGCTGGAGTTGTCAGATACATGTTTATTCTGCACAGGGATGGTTGGGATTATCTCACTCACATCAGTCACTAACGCTGTGATTCAGACCCCCACTTGGTTTTATGCAAGCAGTGCTGGAGTGAGTGCTGCCCAGCCCTGGTAACAGCGTGAATGCAGAGGTGTAGGGAGGGTGTACAGAAAAACAGGGAGGAGGGAGTTCTGAGGTGGTGCTGTAGGACTCTCATGAAACATCTAATCTGCGTTTCCGCTTTTGTTGTCGCTTTTATTCCTCCTGAATGGGCTAATGACAGGATAAATTAAAAACAATGAGGTGCTTTGAGAGGGGAGTCATTATCAAAATCAAACTTTGCTTGTTTAAAATACTGTGTAACAACTGTGAAAGTTTCCCCCACCCTTGTTTACACCCAGCATAGATTTATTGGCAGTTCTCTTTTCATTGTTGAAGCTATATTCAATTTTACCAGCAACAATGTATTGTGATTGGAGTGAATTGAATTTTCTTTTCCGTTCAAAAATGATTAGATGCACAATGTAGAACTGAATAATAACCACCCGTCCATAAATGTTTTGCCTGTGGTTATACTGCATTATGTGCCTTCATCACTGCTGTACAAAGAAGATATCATGACAGGGACTCAACAGGGTTGAGCCAAATGGTCACTTCTGCTTAGTTATGTCAGATACCCTACTGACATTACAACCTTGGAACAGAATTCCTACTCAGATCCCAAATACGGGCTCCGAAGGAGGAATATATCACTCTTCCAGCTAGCAAAATAAATGAAAATTAGGTTATGAAAATGAGGTGGATTCCACTTTCCATTTTCTACAGTTCTATAAATAGAATATGGTCCCACTGTTAAGTGAAAGTCTGCATGTTTTTGGAGGCAGAGAGCAGGGGTGAGCTGAACCTTGTCAAATTCAGTGAGACTCTTCAAAATATTTTTGAACTTTTTCTTGGAGAATGGTCTGGTTTCCAGAAAGGGGGGGGGTGTTTCTCAGGGTCAAGGCAATGTTTCCAGGGTTGTACAGTCTTCAGCATCATGCTACTTCCTACCCCAGTCTGTCAAAATGCACAGCTAAACAGATGAACTGTGTCAGAGCTGGGAAAAGGAAGGGAGAGAAAAAGAACAAGACCCAGAGTCCTGAGACCCCAGAATTTCTCTCTCCCCCACCCTCACCCCCCCATCACAGCTTTACTTTGCCTTTTTCTTCCTCCTGCTGTCAAACTTCTGAGACATAAAACAGCATTAAAGTCAGAGAAGTCTGGAAAGGAAATGAGGCTGCTCGCTTTATTACTCTTGATTAGCAGCAAATTATTCTCCTAACATTTACTTTTCCTTCATTTATTTAGGAGTGATTACACACAAATAGCAGTTTAAAACATCAGGTTTTTAATAATAGTTTTATTTACCATTGTAATTACTTCTGTAGCGTCTCTGAAGTCTGAAACACACTCCTCCTGACAAAAAATCAAACAGTCTTTTTCTCTTTCAAGCACACTCTCCAAAACAGTATAAAGAAAGATGTAGGAGTTTCTTATTTACTGTGGTGGTGTGGTATGGTACCCATATTCCCATACGGAGAAGGCTAAAGACCCATTTTAATTTCCTGTTCTCTCAGAAGCTTCTCAAGTGAACAAGTTTACTTAGCTAACCTGTTGATCCACTGTCCCCTTTGCCCCCCACAATCACAGTTGAAGTCCAGAAGCTGTGACTGGTAAGACTGTCCTGGGATTCAGGCAGAGTAGGGATGGCACTGAAGTTTAGGAGTTTTTGCTCAACCATGGCTTTAGCCTACCAAAATACAGCTCCCAGAAAGCAACACCACAGGTAGTGTGGTGAAGTTTATCACTTGGCTGTTTATTGCTAAATGTTCTGTGAACATTGTTTTTTTTTTTTCTCCTTTACCTCTAATATTGAAAAATCCCACACCAAACCCCACAGACTCTTACTTTCAGCTCCAGGTGGTGGTTTCTGTCCTCCTATAAAATCCATGGCTGGGGTAAAGACAGAGTCTGTTTCACAAGGGGAGATGGAGCATCTATCCTCAGAGCATATTCTTTGTATTGTTGTGTCCTTGTCTTTTTTATTTTCTTTCATAATTGCCATTTATGATGATTCCTTCTACATCTGAGGGCTAATCTAGACTAAGTTGTTCAGTAATAGAATGGTCATACTTTTCCAGAAGTACTGTATATCCAGGAAGAGCTCCCAGGATATCTATCAGCACAGATTCACTCTATTTCTTTCCAATAAAATCTAGCACTGGTGGGAGCTTCAACAGCATCATCTCAAAGTGAACATAACCTTCTGGTGAAGGAACTCGAGCAAACTTCCTCCTCTGGGATCAGAGCATGGTTTATGCCTCATTACTGTGAATAAATTTTCTACATGGGTTTCTGCATGCATGCACATTTGGGCAACTTCACAATATATGCAGATATAAATAAACAATTGCTTCCTTTAAGTAGAAACACAACGTTGGGGAGTGGGAGTGAGGAAAGTATCCGACTTGCTGCATTCTTAGTAAGAGGTGTTTAAAAAAGCAAAAAGTGCCTTTCACAGTAAACCTGTAGGTCTCTGAGGAGTTACAAGGAGTAGATTTGTTAAAATCAGAATTGCCAATTTTGCACAGTTGCTTTTGGAATACCACCACATTTTTAAACAAACTTTATTAGAATTCATACCCCGTTATGGAGCTGTACAGGGCTCCCTTAACAAGCATAGTCTGGCTGGAGGCAATAAATCTGTCTTTGTCACTAATGATGTTTGTATTATTTTAACGCTGTTGAGACTCTGGATTCGCGTGGGGGGCTGCAAGCAACCGTCTTTCAACCACAGCTCACCTGCCCTGCATCCTGAATAGAAAAACATTTTCCCCTGTTGATGTCAGGAACACAGTGAGGTACACCAGGGGATGTGTCCAAGAACTTCAGCCACATAGTCTGGTAGCTGGAGAACCCCATTCCAATTCGAGTGACATTTACCTACTCGATGTGGGGGCGGGGGGGAAGTCCCCTGGCAACACCATTTTTCAGTACTCTGCATCTTTTTCATGTGGTGAGTGTGGTACCCTGTCAGGAGGTTTTGTGATGTGGTCATTTGATAGACAGTAATTTTCTGAACGACTAAAGCAGCTCTCATACTTTCAAGTGTGAAGGAATCCCAGCCCTGGGCCAGGCCCAAGCTGTTCAAGTGCTGGGAAATGTGTTTCCAAGGTGCAGTTCAATTGAATCCCTTAAATACACTTCTTCAGTTCATTCCTTTCAAGGGATTCAAGTCCTTGTCTAAGATTCAAGTCGTTGTTCCAGATTACAGTCCTTTATATCCTGACCACGAGCACTGAAAAAAAGGTGTTTTCCTCCAAACAGCTTTGCAGATGGCCTGTGATGCAAAAGACCCATCTCTGAGATGAGCGAGTCCACTTGCCCGCTGTGGAGGACATCAGGTTTGCAGCAGGACAGGGCAACCTCTGGGAAATCCTAGCTGGGAAAGAGGACACTGGTATCCCAGCCATCCTGTGTGGAATAAAGCAAAGATAATTGCCTTCTTACATCTTGATTTCCCCATGTGGGGACCTTCCTCACTGAAAACCTTGAAGAGCATACATATATATGTGTGTATATATGTATGAGCACACTATCCCTTTAAATAGTTTGAGGATGCTCAGGAATAGGGTGGGATCCCTTTATAGAGTTCAGTAACCTGACAAATTTGCTCATTAAAGGCAGATGTGTGTGGTTTGCAGCAGCCAGTATGGCCAAGCAGATGTAATGTAGAGCTCTGCCTTTAAAGGTGGCTCGCTAGACTACCTGCATTGCTAATTGAACTGAGTACCTTCACTATCAATATTTTGAGTTCCCTTGCTTCACTGGGTAGGGACACAAGTACATAGACAGCATTTAACCTGGGGTACAGAGAGGCTGAGAAATGCAAATCTGCTATTTGTTGCAGGGAGGGTAAGTTTGGTTTTCCTGTGCTCTCTTCTAATGTTTTCTTTGCATCAATCTCTTGGTATTTTTTTCCTCTGTTCCTGGTCTGCAACATATTCTTTCTCACAGCTTACCCCTAGGAAAAGAAATTTCCTTTTTAAAAAAAAAAATATCTATTTTTAGCAACTGCTGTGCAAACAAATGTGGTGAGCACCTGCAATGGTGTTACTAAACTTGGTGTGGACTCTGAGTTAATGTCTGGTAAAGATAGCTTACAAATTGATAGCACCATGTCCCTCCCCACTCCCAGGAGCAGAGGGGTGGGCAGTAGTGCATGCAAGGAGATAACAGAGCTGCACTGCCCAACGCCTCTCTTTTACTGAAGAACAGAGCAAGATGTGACAGATCAGAAAGTGAGGTAAGTAATGTTCTAGGGTGGATAAAGGAAGTCTTTTCCTCCTATTTAGAGGAAATTTGATAACGGCTGGTGCCATGTATTTTATCTCTTCTTTCTGTCTTGTGATGCTACTATATCTCTGTGCCAGATGTCTTCTCCCAAATGCAGACTAGCTATGTCCTTTTGCTTGTAGGTGTGAAAGGGAGGCAACCATGTCTGTGTATCCCTTTGGGAGATTTTTTTCCTGTGCAAAACTGTCTTTCAGTTCACCTGCTTTGCCTTGAAACACTGGCATCAAATACAGGGCAGGGACATGACGGTGGTGTGGAAAGGGTCTGCCACTCCTTTCCCTGGTTTGTGGGGGCAGGAAGCTGAGGGGGGGGTCCCTGGGTGAGAAGAGAAGGTGATTTAAGAGTCAGCTCTAGAAGAGGGAGGAGCAGGGAGAGTTTCTGCTCTATGATGAGCCTGTATCTCTGCTTCTGAGCCTCTGTGAGAAATTTTTTTTTCACGCTGGAGAGCCTTTGAACAGACCTGGACGTACATCTTTGCACAAGTCATTATCAGATGGAAACTCAAAGGAGAGACTACCTAGTGCTATTGACCTGATCCCAAAACCCTAAAGCTTAGGTAACTGAGAATAGCCTGTCCAAACCCTACAGCATGGTCCCAGCTGAATAATTTCATTGGCCTGTGCTAAGGCAGCACTTCACCCTGAAAAAGGGCCAGACTCTTGGCATGAAGAGCTGACTGTTGACTTCTCTTCTCTCAAGCTGCTCATGATGCCTTGGTTCTTGTGGGTCCTGCAATATTGAGGCAGAAGTAAAGATATCTTTGTTGACACAGGAAGTTATTTCATCCCCTTCATAGTGACATTTTGACTTTGGGATTATCTCAAAAACTAATCACTGTAAATTTGTGTATACAAGTTCTGGAGAAACTAGTATTTAAAAATACTAGGAAGGAGGGAAAACAGTGGTTTATAATGGGGGGGGTGGAAAGAGACTGTTTGTCTCATGCTTTATTAGCAGACAACCTTTTGAGCAATAATTTTTATGTACAATTATGGGATTCACTTTTTGAGTGAATAATGTGATTATCTAAGATTGTTTTCAAGAATTACAGGACAGATATATTGATAACCGAATTATGAAATTAACAAATTATGCAGACATGTATAAAAGATCATATTTTACACATGATTTTGGCATCAAATCCAAGATCTCATTAAGGGTCCTGTTCATCAGGAATTTTAGATCATTCACTTTATTGGTTTATGGAGTTTCAAGCTGGGCACCCAGTACCGGGGAAAACCCACCCATGAAACCTTAGGCCGTGGTGGATGATTCTGCTAAAATTTCTAACCTGACAACAGCCTACATGCCTATGTAGCTTCATTTGTGTGGAAAGTTTTGCTGATGATTTCATAAGGATTATTTGTTGGAATAAACTTATGAACTGCATATATTCATAACCATGCTTCCTGATGAATAGAGATTTCTTTTGTAGCTTCAAAGGCAAATTGAAGAATTCAAGTACATCCATCCTTCTCACACTTTGCCATTATTTCATACTACTCAAAATAATAGGATGCCTTCTATAGTTACCTGTAAGATGTCTAAAATGGGAAGGCTTTAATCAGTGGATGGACACTTCCCCAGAAAGTTGCACTGACTTTAATGACAGAGCTTAGATGAAATGAAGTCACTAGTGTGTCTGCTGTGTGTTGTCTTGGACCAGTAATGACTGTGGGGTTCAACCATCAAGATGAATCATGAAACAGCAACACTGTCTTTCTAGCAGTTACCTTATCGATGGTGGCTTCTTCCAATCAAGTAGTTGGGAAATGACTTAGAGCTAAAAGGCATGATGAGACAGAAGCAATATCTGTGTAGTTATGTCTCAAAAGCAAATTACTGATACTTTCTGTTCAGTGCTTGGGTTCCTATCCAGATCCTCTGCTTTGTTTTCCCATACTTTCAAAACAGGATTCTTTAGTTGTGACAACCTCTAAAGCTGAACCCTGGGAGCAGCTCCCTCATGAGTTTTTCCCACTGAATTAAGCTTGTTTCATTGCTGTTTTCCTTAAAAAAAGATAATTTTTAAAGTAATAAGTATCAGTTCTTTGCTGTTGGCATGTGAGCTTCAAGAGCACATCCTAACATTGTTTTCATACTTTTCTCCTGTAGGGCAGAAAAACTCTTTCTATGTTTTAGGCTAGGAACTGAGATTAATTTATTTTTGAAGCAAGCAGCTAGCACTTATACTGAAACCTTAAAGAGGATGGACCGACTGCAGTCATAAGCATGGGTTGTACAGCCGCTCTTTTTGCCATTGTTGCTTTAAATAATGGGATCTGATGATTCTTGTTCTCTCTTTTGGACAAATCATTACCAGCTGTTGCCTTTTTTTTTTTTTTTTTTTTCTTCCCCAAGCTTTTTCCTTAACAAAATGGAATTGGAAACTCTAGATAGACATAGACTTTCTGAAGAAGATGCTCTCCTGCACTGATCCCAAGTCTTCTATTTATAACATGGATGCCCCAGCTGAGCTGCTTCACAACAAGAGGAGCACCCTCGAGTCCCTCTAATTATTCTGCTATTATATGCAGTGCTTCAAGGGACTACTAGGTTTAGAACTTATGTGCGAGATTTAGCCGAGGTTGCAGGCAGATAATATCAACAAGTGGCAGAGGCAAGAATTTACTGATTAAAAAATATCTATAATATTTCATATCATAGATATCTCCCAGCTGGGGACTTTCAGAGTTGTCACTGTTGATTAAGCAGTAATATCCTGGTTTGTGTACCAGAATTGCATAAATTCACATCAGATCTCTGCTGCATTTCCTCAGATCTGAAATCGGGGACAAGAGGGCTTCTGACTTCCAGAGGAGCTGCACAGGATATTTAGGATGCTGTTATGCTTATATATTCATTGTCAGTTTTCTACCATGACACAGGAGTAAAAGGATGGCACACATTTCCCTGCTTCCTTTCACCATCCCCGTTCTCTCTCCTGTGTTGTCTTGAACAGCAGGCAGAGATCAGTTTATGTACCGCATTGGATTGTGAACTATAGTGATAGGCATATGTCCTCTCCTGGCGTAGGGGTTATAGCTTAAGGCTATTTACATAAATAATTTTTTTTCTTAGTCTTTGAAATCATTGGCTTCTTTAGTAACAAGCTCAAGACTTTCCTCTCCCCAATCTATGTTGTGAGACCTACCACAAAATGTAAGTCCTATGCACCATCCCTAAAGAGATAAGCACTCTCACCTGAGAGAGCAGAGCTCTTTTCATGACCCTCCACAGAAAGTGGGAGAGGGTTGGTGGAATTTATTTTTATTCCAGTTATAAAAGCTGCTTTTTTGATGAGCAGATAAGACATTTTGTTGGGAAATGGTTCTCAGCAGACACAAGTCTGCCAGGTTCAGAGTGCATTGATGGCTACTTGCACTTGATACCCTAAAGAAATGAGAGGGTTGTATCCCACCTGCTGTTGTCAGAGTTTGGAGCCCAAGAACCATGACAAATGGTGCACAAGGAAAAAAAAAATGCCACAATGAAAGAGAGGGGAGAAAAAAATGACCCACAGTAAATGAGAAAAGAAAAACGTTAATTTTTCTTGGCAGTTATTGCTTAACTTGCTCTTTTTTTAGTGTGTAAACTTAACAGTATTGCCCAGGAATAGATTGAGAATTTAAAAGAAAACTCTACAGCTTTGGAAAAAATGAGAAAGGAGAAACCAAAACTCCTGGCACTAACAGGCTACTAACTTGAGTCGATATCAATTAATTAAATTGGTTTTAATTAAATTTTGTCATGGTGGAATCATGGAACAGTCTGTAATTCTGCCACCTATGTTGTAAAAATATTAAGTATTCCGTTTGCATTTGTTAATATTCTTAACTGTTATTTTTAATCAAAGGTCCACCTGAGCTTAACTGTTACATAGGTTTGTTGTGGATAAACACACAAATGTTAGAGGTTACTTGCATGGATGATGATAATGTGATTAACTCTGCCATCTGTGAGCACTTCTACATCACCATTTAGTAGTAGAGTTGGTTGTTCCCTGAGTACCCAGACCCCTGAGCTAGTAGATGGGGCAGGGAGCAGAATGAAGCCCCTGTATCCAAAGGGAGATGGTGAGGGATCTGCTCCAACACCTGGGCATACACGAGTCTATGGGACCGGATGGGATCCACCTGAGGGAGCTGGCGGAAGTGCTCACTGAGCCACTTTCCATCATTTACTAGCAGTCCTGGCAGACCAGGGAGGTCCCAGTTGACTGACACCTAGCAAATGTTATGCCCATCCTCCAGAAGGGCTAGAAGGATGATCTGAGGAACTTCAGGCCGTCCAGTCTGACCACCTCAGTGCCTGGAAAGGTTATGGAACAGATCATCCTGAGTGCCATTATGTGGCACATGAACACAACCAGGCGATCAGGCCCAGCTAGCATGCATTCATGAAAGGCAGGTCCTGCTTGACAAACCTGATCTCCTTCTATGACAGAGTTAACCACCTGGTGAATGAGGGAAAGGCTGTGGAGGTTTTTTACCTTGACTTTACTAAGGCCTTTGATATGGTTTCCCACAGCATTCTCATGGAGAAACTGGCTGCCCATGGCTTGGATGGGAGTACTCTTCACTGGGTAAAAAAACTGGCTGGAGGGCCAGGCCCAGAGAGTGGTGATGAATGGAGTTAAATCCAGTTGGCAGCCAGTCACAAGTGGTGTCCCACAGGGCTAGGTATTGTGGGCCAGTTCTCTTTAATATCTTTATCAATGATCTGGATGAGGGGATCGAGTGCACCCTCAGTGAGTTTGCAGGCAACACCAAGTTAGGTGGGAGTGTCGACCTGCTTGAGGGTAGGAAGGCTCTACAGAGGGATCTGGACAGTCTGGATTGATGGGCCGAGGCTAATGGTATGAGGTTCAACAAGGCCAAGTGCTGGATGCTGCTCTCGGATCACAACAACCCCATGCAGCACTACCGGCTCAGGGAAGAGTGGCTGGAGCTGCCTGGCAGAAAAGGACCTAGGGGTGTTGGGTCACTGCTGGCTGAACATGAGCCCAGGTGGCCAAGAAGGCCAACAGCATCCTGGCCTGTGTCAGGAACAGCAGTGGCAAGTAGGACTCGGGAGGTGATCATTCCCCTGTACTCAGCACTGGTGAGGCCCCACCTTGAGTACTGTGTCCAGTTTTGGGCCCATCACCACAGAAAAGACATTGAGGTGCTGGAGCAAGTCCAGAGAAGGGCAATGAAACTGGTGAGGGGTCTGGAGTACAAGCCTTATGAGGAGCAGCTGAAGGAGTTGGGATTGTTTAGCCTGGAAAAAAGGAAGCTGAGGAGAAACCTTCTTGCTCTCTACAACTCCCTGAAAGGAGATTGTAGAGAGGTGGGGGTTGGTCTCTTCTCCCAAGTAACAAGCAATAGAATAAGAGGAAATGGCCTCGTGTTGGGCCAGGGGAGGCTTACACTGGGTATTAGGAAAAATTTTTACACTAAAAGAGTTATTAAGCATTGGAACAGGCTGTCCAGGGGAGTGGTTGAGTCACCATCCCCGGGGGTATTTAAAAGATAGGTAGACATAGTGCTTAGAGATATGGTTTAGTGATGGTGTTTGTCAGCGTTAGGTTGATGGTTGGACTTGATCTGAAAGGTCCCTTCCAACCTAGACAATTCTATGATTCTGTTATCACCTTCCACGGACCAAATACTCAGATAACCATTTAATCCTGAGTCAAGCCTGTGAACTCAGGATCAGAGTCCCAAGCCTGTGAGGTCAGTTCAGCAGAGTGAATGAGAAACAATTTTTGACTGATAGTTACCCAAACTGTCACCCTGTGCTGTGGTTGTGTGTCCCCTTCCTGGCTACCTGAAGAGCAGTATCCACCACTGTGCAGAGACTATATGCTTGTCCAATGACTCGCATGCATGAAGTAAAGACAGGTTAATTGAAATGTCATCAATATAACAGGGTGGGTTTTTGTCAGTAGAAGCGAGGTCTCCAGCAAGATAAGACCTGACTTAAGTAGAAAGAAAATCCCTTAAAGTCCCTTCTTGACGATTTCTTTGAACAACACAAACTGTATTTTTCCTTCCCATACCAGACCAGAGAGAATCAAAGACTCAGTGATGTGATCTCTCTCTGTTGTAATAGCTAAATTTGTCCTAAATAGAGCTACAAGGCCCTGTGTGACTCATTTGAGCCGGTGTACCTCGTAATGAAATCATCCACAGCCCAGATGGCAAATCCAGCTTCTAAGAGACCCATGGAGGAAATTCACTTATCCCTAATTTTTTTTTTTTAATAATATTGAATGATTTTTCAGAGTGCTGCTGTACTGGGTACTCTCCAGATGTGTCAAATGAAAAAGTAGTCATTCGCTTTGGAACTTGAAAGAAAGAGTCACTATTTTTATGCAAAGACAGAAGACTGCAACTGTAGACGACTGTTTTACATTACTTGCACACTTCGCAAGCTTCACAGGTGTGAAACCTGTTTGTAGGGTTCCTCATGGGCCTTCAGTTACCAGTATTAACCAAGGGATTTGTGATGGAAAAGCTGCTTAAATTTCTTCATCTGGCTTGGTAACGCAACGTAACAGAATTTTGTATACAATAGTGATTTTTTCTTCTGCTTTGATATATTTTATTTTTATTCCATGTTTTTAAAATATGTGTACACCCCTCCTCTCTTAATTGTTGTAACTCATAACAGAATACTTCATTTGAGATGAAAATTTAAAGCATCCAGGTAGTTATTTTTCTCTTAACAGAAACAAATGTAAAAACTACTTTCACATTTTCAGTTAATTGTCTCTCAAAAAAAAAAAAAAAATGAAGTTGTTCTAGGGAGTTCAGTCTTTAATCACTTTACCGCTTTTTAATGAGGCAGCAAGATTTCAGCTGATAGGTTTCTAGTATAACCAGTAGGGAGGCTGTAACAATTGCCTAATCCAAAGACCGACCATCAAACAGCAGGAAAAGGTTTCCTGACAATTCTTCTCCAAACAAAGCTTGCTAAAAAGGCCCGGAGCTTAGTTTTCAAGCAGTGCCTGTCAGGAATTACTTTCCTGGCCTGAGCCTACAGCACCAGCTAGGATTGTCTTCTGCTGACACATCCAGCCCTGAGCGTGGACAGGCATCTCAGGACACCACATGATATAAAGTATATTATGAAGTTCATGACATATCTCTAATCTGTCCTCTTCTCAGCAGGATCAGATCAGCTGTGTTGGCAGGAGCCTAGAGAGCCTTCCACTACAGCCTTTCCAAACCCTTCTGTCTAGAAGGTGTAACGGTGGTGTTGCAGGTGGTCTTACTGGACAAAGGTGGTTTTGACATCAGGATTGTGAATGATTAGAAGAGACATAATCAGCATTGTTTATACTGTAAAACTTCTGAAGATTTCAGCAGAGGCATGATTGGTCCACCAAAAGATGGTCTTGTAGATGCACAGCTTGCATGAAAGGTTTGCCTACACTGGGGTCTGTCAGGGAAAGCTGACTGCAGCCCATCCTGCTCCCACAGGCCATCTGAAGTTCAGATTTGCCCCTCATAGAGGTTTTGTGGCTGTCTGAAGTCACCTTTCCTTGCTTTTCCCAAACTACCTCTGCTCTTGCTCTCAAGAGGAACTCCTGCCACTGAGGGTCGTAAGGCTCCTTGGGTTACAAGGACAGTCCATTAAATAGGTAGGAAAAGATAGCTGTCTTGATTCCCAAGACAGTGAGTTTCTTTTTTATCCCACATTCTGGTAAACATACAAAAATGCTGAATTAATATATTTGATACTGTCTGCTGCATACTTAGTGGGAAATTTCACAGTGTGCTGGCAAAGGAAATTCAACTGGTTTGTGTTTACTTATCCTATCTAAGAGCTGAATATGTTGCAGTAACGAGCAGTGTATCAAAATGTCAAATTTACATTCAAGCTCTTTGAAATTCTCAGTTTCCAAAACAAGGCAATAGCTTTAAAAAACAGTGGAGTCCTACAGTCCATCATTGCAGTGCAGCCAAAACTCCTAGGTAAGAAATACTTCCTTCTCCAAGACATAAAAGCATTACAGACTATTAATTACCTTATGATTAGCTGAGACATCTTAACTGTAAATCATTGTTGCTTAAATACAGGCTACAAAGATTTAATTGGCAGCCTGCCAGTGCAGGGAAATGAAATCTAGCACTAGAAATAATATCAAAGCTAAGGCACCTGCGAAAGAGTCTGACAGCAGTCTAGAGGTACACACTGTACATTTACATTGGATACCTACAGGCTCAGCTCGTCACAACTCCTACAGTCATTGTGACAGATGGCATTGAGGAAAAGGTCTATCTAACTTTTCTTCCTGGTGCTTTGCCCCTACGTAAAGCATTGCAGATTGTATGTTGAAGGATGTCTACAGCCACCTAGGAGGCTCTTTATCCTATATGAAGGGCTATTTGGAACTATATTAAGGTGTAAGTAAGGCTTGGGTTACTGCTGCAGCTTTTTTCCAGCTTAGTTCAAAACTGGTGTCGACATCCAAACACTGGATTTGAGTCAATTCATATAAATTAAGATGTACAAGTAGAGATATGGCCACAGTCTCCGATTCCAACCAGAGAAGTAAGAAAAGTTCCTCAAGACAGGTACTTACATGCACACAAGATTGATATTAATAAATCAACACCATGTGACAAACTTCTAACAAACTACCTTTGGAACTTGTAATTAGCATCTCAACCTTGTGGGTGAGATGTCACAGAATCACAGAATGATAGGGTTCGGAAGGGACCTCTGGAGATCATCTAGTCCAACCTACCTGCCAGAGCAGGTCCACCTAGAGCAGATTGCACAGGAGGGTGTCCAGGCTGGTTTTGAATGTCTCCAGACACGGACACTCCACCACCTCTCTGGGCAGCCTGTTCCAGGGCTCTGCCACCCTCAAAGTAAAGAAGTTCTTTCTCATGTTTAGATGGAACCTCCTGTGTTCCAGTTTGTGCCCGTTGCCCCTTGTCCTGTCACTGGGCACCACTGAAAAAAGACTGGCCCCATCCTCCTGACACCCACCCTGTAAGTATTTATAAGCATTGATCAGATGCCCCCTCGGTCTTCTCTTCTCCAGACTAAAAAGACCCAAGTCCCTCAGCCTTTCCTCATAAGTTCTAGTCCCCTAATCATCTTTGTAGGCCTTGGCTGTACTCTCTTCAGTAGTTCCTTGTCCTTCTTGAACTGGGGAGCCCAGAACTGGACACAGTACTCCAGATGGGGCCTCATCAGGGCAGAGGAGAGGGGGAGGATGACCTCCCTCAACCTGCTGGTCACACCCTTCTTGATGCACCTCAGGATGCCATTACTCTTCTTGGCCACAACGGCACATTGCTGGTTCATGATTGTTCTGTTATCGACCAGGACTCCCCGGTCTTTTTCCACAGAGCTGCTCTCCAGCAGGACAGCCCCCAACCTGTACTGGTGCATGGCGTTATTCCTCCCCAGGTGCAGCACCCTACGCTTGCCCTTGTTGAATGTCCGTCGATGTAATCTTTCAAATAGGAGAAAAATAGAGACTGCTGAAAACCTGATATCTAAAATGAAATACATTTAGCAGTCTTTGTAACTTATCAAACATGGAAATGTATCCACACTGCAGGAAATTCATTGCTGTAGTACAAACACAGCCAGCATCTGACAATAATCCTATTAAAGTAACAATCTCTGCTAATGCTGCTATCATTCATATCATACTGAAATTGCATTTAGAAAGATTAAAAAGAAAATAACTGCCACTTACTTTTTCATTTTTTCCCACCTGTCTTCCATGTGTTCAGGAAAGACATTGCTTTTCTCTTTTAAGGTCATCAAAGATGTCTAGGGTCTGTATTCTAGCTACTCCCATTTTCTACAGTCTCTGACTAAACGTTGTCCTTAACATCCTTAATATGCCCATCACATCTATCCCAGAGAAACACCTTCTGACATCTTAAGAAATTAGGATGGACTGTGCTGCTGGGATCCAATCCAGATTTCCTTCCTACAGTAGGGCTTGCTTTCAAGCTAGTGAATCAAGACCATGGTGGCTCTACTCCAGATCGAAACAGCTGCCCAGGAGCAAGGTGGACAACATCCAGTCATATCTATAAAAGAGTCCCTGTGTGTATCTACCCCAAAGCACTGAATTGTTGCCTCCAGCTTGAAGTCATGGCTAAACTGAGATCAGAAGAAGATAGTGCATTGTCTCACTTCCTTGTCTGCACAACACAACAGAATTTGGCAGAAGTTTTGCAGGAAATGACCTTCTTAAGTACCTTGTAGGAACTGGGTAGTTATGACCTCAGGGATCCCAGGGAGCATCAATAAACATGGAATTTCTTTAATATCACCTCACTGTCTCTGCTACTAGTTCACAAGAGACATAAAGGGTGAGATTCATAAAGCAAACATCTCTAAGCCACCCTCAATGCCCTTAACAGTCAATGGAGAGAAACAGACGGTTCTAAGATGTGATTTATCCAAGCTTTGAGTTGTGCCTTATTTTTCCTTTGGTAATTAGCATGGAAGCCTAAGGTAACTACCTCAGAAGTAGGCATCCAGAACTGCATGGGATGAATTCCAAACACAATGAATGAGCTCCTCCAGAGTAATAATCTTATTTATACTACAAAGTATTCTGTGCTTTCTCAGGGTGCAGGAAGCTTTCATCTGACGTAAGCATACTGCCAAAACAGATATCCTTGGCTGTGCAGTCTCTCCTACTCCCTTATATTGGGGAGAAGTGTTGATGTGGCTATGTGGTAAATTGCACAAACTGTTATGGCTGAAAACAAGTTAATTTCAAGGCTTCATATGCTGGTAAATCTACCATATCCTTAGTCACCTTGCTCAGTGATTCCTTTCACTGTTGCAAGACAGGTCATGCTTTATTTCTTGAAATCCATGTCACTGATTTCTAATCAGCCTTTGCTTGCTAGATTATGGCAGTATCTATTGTCAGCAGTTTCTCTACACACATTTTCAAAAATCAAAGCCAACAATGTCATGGTGAAGCACTGTCTTTAAAGAGACTGAAAGGGAATAATCAATGCCAGTTTACCATCTGATACTCTGTAGTGGGTCTACTCTGATTTCTGATTAAACAAAAATTTTTCTTAGGTTTGGAGATCTGAAAGGGCCAGCCCATAAACTACTGCAATTCACATCATGTGACAAGTAGCTGTCACTCCATAAATTCTTTTCCAATTGGCACTGGAGCATATTTACCCCCCCACACACACACTTGAAGGCAGACCGGTTCTGGTTTTTAAAGCAAACCATCGTCTCATTAAGTGGACAGTAATTGCAATTATTCACCATATATTGTAACTTGTGAATGAGGCTTGTAAAGTCCATTCAGAAACAAGTTCTCCATAAATACACGGATTAAGAAGGCTAATGAAATGTGCCTTGCTTTAGAAAATGTTGGCCTTTTTTTCAGCAAGAGTTTTGTAGTGGTATGAATCTTGATAAATGATCCTCATCTCTGCCACAAGGAGACAAAAGAAGCATTGTGCCATACACAGTGGAGTTGCAGAAGACTTGGACTCTTGCCTACAGATGTGTCTTGCCCAAAACACAAAGACAGTATCTCCTGTTCTTCTGGCACTTCAGAGCCTTGGAGTTTAGACGTTTGACACTGACAACCAGGCTAGGCTATGAATTATTACCACTTGGTGGATGTAGCATGAGCTGGTGGAGGCTTGTTCTAGACATGATAGTTTCACTTTACTGAAAAAGACAGAGAACTAAGTCAAGGTGGCAAAGGACTGCATGGTTATGGGTTCTCCTTCCACAGCCTTTCGAATGAATCCCTCCAGTGTGTTTGTGAGATACCCCTGGGCTTGCTGCCACCCTCTGGTCAGTTTGGGTGACTCAGTCACCCATGTAGCAAAGTCACCCACACTGCTGTTGACATCAGGGTGTTTAGAAACAAACCGTAGCCCATGATGACAGTGTTCCAGGAGATGAGAAGTGCAGTTGTGTGTGTGTGTAGTAGATTGATCAGTTATCATCCAAGTCCAAGAAGGAAAGCAGATTTTGGAGCCTTTACTTGGAGCCAGTTGCTTATGAGGAGCGTACACTCCATGGCATAGATCAGAGACCTGAGCATCAGGTGTCCATGGGCGCTGACACAAAATCCCTATAAGACTTTTCATAAATTTGCATGTTTTCTTTTTCAGCCTCTTTTCTCCTCTGATAAAAGTTACATTTATATTCCTTAGGACACTGTCTGGAAGGTCACTCAATGCCTGTTTTGGGAAGTGCTTGGAGACTCACTAACACAAGGAGCTAGCAAGTGAAAAAGCACAGTTCAAAACTGAAACCGTTAAAAATGATCTTCAAATGTCTGGCTGCCTCAGGGAAACAAGAGCTCACCTCAGCTCCATTTAGAGTAATGTTGGGTAGAGGGAATTTTATTCTTTCAAATGTATGTGCATTTATAATGCATAAAAATGTAGTTAAATGCAGGCCGCTGTGTGACTGAAGAGTGAATATTAAACATAAACGGGTTGCTTCACATCTGGAAGGAAAGCAAATCAGCATTGCTTCTCCACAGGGTGAAACTGAAATGTGAGTCTTGCAATGCTGCTAGTAGGCCAGGGAGAAATAAAATAGCGAGTTGAGAATCACTATGAGGTAAAATATGCCATTAAACTATCAGATAAAATGGGGACAGAAGAGGAGAAATGCGGGTACAGAAGGAGAAGGAAGAATAATTGTTGTCTTTTGGACAGGATTGAGGGTTTTTCGTGTGATGGCCTAATGAATACTTTTAGGAGCTGGTATGTCTCAGTGGGTAAAACACTAATTTGGGAGGAGGTTTGTATGATCTTCAACAATTTTCACCTCTTTCTTCCTCCCTCTGTTTTCTCTGACAGGTTTTTTTTGTGCTTTTTCACTTTAGATGAGGAATTATAAGAGGTAAGAAAAGGCTCTTCCATGAACTAGTATGGTAGGACCCTAATCCAACCCAGGGTATCAAGCTAGGTGGGAAAATGTAGCTTCCTTACATGAAGAATATTAAGGCTTCACAAACAGATAAGGAATGTCTGTGTATAGGTGCATTTATTATAACCATAGCTTGCATGATCCTTTTCCAGCTTTTTCCTTTTCTCCCCAAACCTTCCTGGGAATGCTGTCTTATCCAGCAGAAAGCATTAATGCCTTCACTGAATAGGTGACTGTGCAGTGTTAGAGAGCCCAGAGTCAGCTCTCATTAACTGATGATTAATTCTGCTTCCAATGAAAGGAATAGTGTAAGTGGGTGGATCTATTTAATCCTTCTTTTATTTTCATCCTTCAGCTTGTGAAACTTCCCCTTATATAATACACAATTTCCAAACATTGTCTACTTTACCATACATATTCATTTATTTAGGATTTTTTTTTTTAGTACTCTCCTGACAATAGATATACAAATTCTGTGCCTAGAAATGTAGGGATAGATAGTTTATTTAGAAAAGCAAAACCGGCATCTACCTTTTAAAATCAGAAGACAGAAGTACCAAAATAAATGTAAGAAGTGCCCTGAAGCTGCCCATATGTGTGCTTAACTCTCCATTTGCTGCTCCTTATCCATTGTCATGAGGTGCTAATCTCCAATTCCTCATCATTTCCGTTTCAGACAGTTACAAGGAAGAACCAGAAAACGTTTTCTTTCCCACCAACTGAAGTGAACAGTGGAAATCGAAAGAAGCATCCTCACCACGGGTTATTGTCAGTAGCATTTGTGGTGGCTCCACAAATATCAGGTAAATCTGGGATTGCCATGCTCTGCCCGCAGGGGGTGTTTTATCCTTCTGAAATTGGAGTGGCTGGGTGGGATTAGAAAGGACCTCAGTATGTGATGGCAAGTAGCAGGAATATAATCCAATGGCTGAAATTAATTTTCACACGGTTCTCAGAGGAAGCCTATGAGTGAATAATCTGTTGGATAGGATTGGACTAATTAAAGTGAATTATTTGGAAGGAAGACAAAGTGGGAAGTGTTTATCAAGGAATTCACTCAGAGCACATAATACTACCAGCATTTTTATGTTAAGTCATCCAACACTGTTGCCGTTTGCACAAAACTCTTTTAGGATTCTGGAGTGGCATTGGGCCATTAAATTTTTCCTGGAGAAGGAACAGAGGGCGTAGTTTGGGGAGAAGACAAGCAGGATTAGGCTGCTGTAGAGGTGTGCTGGGATTTTTTCTTTGAAACCTCTCAGCTCTTACTTGAAGCTTTAGTCCTGGAAAGATTGCACTTCTCAAAAATTTGTTTTGCTTGGGTTCTCTATCACACTGCAATCATCCTTCCCTTCAGTCAAGCAAACAACACTGTATCTGTGCTTTCTCTATCATGAAGCTTTTGTTAACAGAAATTAAATGAGCCAGAAGGTACTGTCACAGTTCCGGTGTGGGCTCTGGGAATTCTTTCTTGCTACCCCAGCAATTGGCTATACCAGTAGATTAAACAAGGCTTAGGAACATTCCCAGAGCTGGTCTTGGCATAGGTGATCTAGGACTCTCCAAAATTATTTCTAGTTCTGAGATGAGAAGTTGCAATAAGCAATTTTGGATACAACCATCCTTTCTGCAGAGTAAGAGAGTTTAGTAATATTGTTAGAAATGTTGTTCAATGCTGTCTGGCATTAGTTCCACATAAGGGGGATGTTAATTTACTATTATAGATATTGCACCAGTGCCCACTCTTTTGCTTTTTCATGCCGTGAATGAGACTGCAGACCATCTGCTTTAATCTGTTCATTTTGTTACCCAGCATGTTAGAACTTCTTGCCATCCAGTTCTTCTTCTTCATGCATCTAATTTACAAGTTTGAACCCCACTTTATGATTGGTCTCTCATTTGAGGCAGTCAAGAAAATACCCAGATGTGATATTTCTCCATCATCCATAGTAACAATGTTTAAATTCAGACTCTTCCTGAATTTTGTCCTGCTTTTGATTAAAGATTGGAGTGAGAAGGATCTTTTCAGATATAGAATAGCATCTATAGTTGTCAATGCATTATGATTTTGGTCACTGAGCACTTTTGGTGAAAAGAACCCTCTCCCATAACTACATTTTTGAATGCATCTATTTTTTCAATCACTTTTTCTTTTTGTAGTTGAACAATTTGCATTTCCTCCGCTTGCTAGGAACAGGCTATTTCTTGGACACTGGTCATAATTTCTGGGTCAGATAATAAACCCTTTTTTATTCCCTATCTAAATGCTGTGTATTAGAGAATTGTTGAGTTGGAAAATGTTAGCTTCATTTAGTTATTGTTAAGTTTTGCTGAGAAAGGAGATGGCTACTTCATATACTGGGTCCATTTTGAGAAGCAAAGTGTATTTAATTGGGCTATTTTTGCTGCAAGTTCACAAAGTTTCTCCAGCACTGTCTCCAATTAAACAACTGAATCTGATATGAAGTAATTGAGACTGACCCAGCTGTCTTGTATCACTACAATGAGTTGCTGCAGATGGCAAGAGGGATCAAAGTTCCCCCGAAGTCCATTCACACCACATAAAATAGAAGATGCATATGGTGGGATCTCTCTAGAAGTTCCTCGAAAGGGCAGATTAGAGAATATAGTTAACCAATTCAAGCAAAGCAACGTGAATACCTTCCACTACTAATAGCAATGCTTGTGAGATGAAGAACATTTAATGTGCTTTTCTTGAGGCAAATAATTTCCAAGGATAGTTATCTGTCAAGGGTGTCTCCATTTTTGGGTTGAACGCACTTGTTGCTCTCCAGGTTTCACAGGAGCACCTATCCTTTATAGCTGGTATCAATGTAATATATAAACACTGATTCCGCACAGGAATCATCCAGAGTTAGTGACTGATCTTAACTCCCCTATTTCTCACTCCATCTCTGAGCTTTCACATTGAACAAAACTGATACAAATTAATCTCCAGTGTTCTGAGTCAAAAAAAAGGAGTTTCTAGAAAGGTTGTTTATCTATAAATTGATAAGGCAACCCAAAGGAGAGAAGTTACTGTTCACTTCCCCTCCTAAAAGCCCTATAATGTAAGAACAGGCAGTCCTGTAGATTATAGTTGTGACAGATTCTGTTAGGAGCTCAGTTACATTGATGAAGACAGTAAAACAACAAATAATTGCTAATGCATAGCTGTTGCTGTTCTAGTATGTGTGCCTTGGCATTCCTGAGCTGCTTTGGGATGTTTCTATGGATGTAAACTATTGGGAAGGAGGATTTATTTCTGCTATTGGGAACAGGTGTGTTGTGAGGTCTGAATCTCCCATCATCATGGTAATTAGTTGACTCTGCTATAGCATATACACTCCCAGTAAGCCTCTGAAGTTACAAAGGGCTCTCTTGCTCTGATATATTGGTTATCCAACCAAATTCAGGCATCCTAAAACAGATGTCATCAATAGATTATGTGAGATGCATACGAAAAATCAGTTTCCGTACACCAAGAGAACCGATTTTCTCAACTTCAGGACACAGAAGTCTTCACTTGTGTCTATATCTGATCCATACCTCTTATGGCCTGAACAATCCATTTGCCACAAGACCACCCTTATCTCAGAAAACAGTTACCTTTCCTTGTTTCCCTGACAAGACCCTACTAAAGCTTTGCTGACTTGATCTCAGACTTACATTATATACTAGTAACCTCTGCTATGATGCTGTTTGTGCAAGTTTATACGCATTCTCCCAGCAGTCACTTGCTGAGTGAGACAAGGAAATAAGAGTCAAGTTGCTCATTTCCATGAGCTCTTAAGCCATTAGACCCTCCTTAACAGTAGGCCATTTCAAGCATACATTCAGTACATCTTTTATTCTGGCAGTTCTTTTGGAGACCAAAAGTGCTCACTTCTGTATTCCCAGCTTTGGTTGCTTGCGCAAGATTTGGAAGACCAATGATGCATTGCACCACCTTGCTGCAAAAGGCCAGTCTGAGCTCTGGAAGGCAGATGTAGAGCAAAGGTTACTAATGCAGACTGGAACTGGTTTATCACGGCTCCAGCTTTTGACTACAGGGCATCTCTTCTACTAGCCAAAAAGCTTTCCAAAAGTGTTTCACTTTTTCCTTCATTTGACTGACTGTTTCAATTATTTGAGCTTCCTAGCAGCTAAGATTGGCCAGAAGATGTATTGCTGGGAGATCTGAACACCTGACCCTCTGTTGAGAAGAGAGCTTGGCTTTAACTCTCTCCTGCCCCTGCAGCTTTCTTTTCCCTGGGGCAGGGGGAATTCCCACTCCAGTTTCAATCTGCTTTCACCACCAGTTGCGAGGCCCCCAGGTTTGATTTGAACTGCAAGTTCCTGAAACTATCTTACAACAATATTACAGCTCTTCCCGCTGCTAAAGGAACCTCTATAATTTTCCAGATGCGGTAGCCTCTGCAGCATCCTTAGAATTGCCAGGTGTGATCACATCGCCAGTATATCTTACCCAGCACTTTTTTGGGGGTCTTTTTTTTTTTCTTAGTAAAACCAGCAATACAGGAGCTGCAGAAAGGTATAAATCTCAGATAATACACGGTTTCATTGCCCATTGCTGAATTCCTGTTATATCTCCTGATCTCAGCTTTACTTAGCACATCCAGCTATCTCTCTGAATATCATTCTTAGCACTGCAGTATCTCCTTCAATACCTCTAAAAAACACTTGTGGTCTTTATGAAATGGGATATTTCAGCAGGAGACAGTCTCCCTTGCAAGACATTGCCAATACCTAAACAAGATGGAAGGCATTGCTAGGCTGTCCCTTCAACATCCTGCAGCACCAAGGTCTTGATGAGTGATTATTGGAGATTTCTAGAAAAGCCCATGGAGGACATCTCTTTTACTGGCACTATGCAGTAAGTTGTGAACAGAGCTTTGAACTGCAGTCCTCTAAAACCCGTATTCCTTCAAGGATGCCCCGTGCTTCCCTCTGCATTATGCGTCACACAGCCAAGGGAACTTGTATTTTATAGAGGAATGTGCAAATAGCCCAAGACATACACAGGGGCAAGAAAATATTTATTCCACAAAAAGTCTTTCTAATTTCACAAAACGTAAAGATCCCACTGGGAAAGGAAACAAAATATAAATGCACATGAGAGATGCCAAGAGAAAGGTACAAAGAGAGAGGACTGTCATTAACTTCTGTCTGTCTTCGAGATGAGATGAAATCTCTGCCATCCCATATGCCCCCCAGTCACACTTTCAGTTTTGATTAGTTCCTTGAAGGCAGATCATTTTGCTTTTTCCTTTTTCCCTGTAGAAAGAGGATTTTGATCATAAAATGGAATTAAAAAAATTATTTTTTTTTAGATTTTTCACATGTGGAAAAAGATTTAACAATTGGCTGTGTAAGCTGGAAAGGTAGAAGAGCCCAGTTCATAGATCTCTATGTAAAAGTCACTTTCCTCAAGAACAGTTTAATATAAGGCGTCCTTTTTCCCTTTATTCCGCCCTCTCCTCCAGTACAGTTGTGTTAAATATTGCAGCAGCAAAACTGATGAGGGCTGAAGAGATTTAAAAGCCATTAAATCATTACAGTAATGGGTGCAGTGAGTGTGTTTTTGGGGAAACAAATACAGTACAAGAGGCAGAAAAACAGAAAGATGATTGGATGAAGTCAATTTAAAGTGAGAAATGTACCTTCATGCCAGGAGAAATAGAAGATGCTGGAAATAACAAGCAGTTGGGGAATATGTGGCTCCAGGAAATAAAGAGTTTTTTCTCTCTAGAGGCCTGACTGTGCTCTATCTTACAAAATTGCATGAATAAGTGTGCTGGTGTCAACAGAGAGGCTAGATTAATTGTGAACAGAATTGGGAACTACTGTGTAAATAAGGATAGCTGTACTGGAGTCATGAACTCAAGCAAGAACCTGTCGTTCAAGAACTGATTTAGTTTCATAAGTCATTACTCTGCTATAGATAGAGTCCACTGCAGGAGGATTAGATTAAGTCATTCAAACTCCTGGTGGACATCTACATCTGAAATCCTGCCGCCTTCCTTGTTTGTCATTACATTAGTTAATCCATTAAAGATACCAGCGAAATCAGACTGCAGGAATCAAACTTCTCTTTGATGGCTCTAAACTGTTACAACAGCCTGTACGGAGGTGTGGACTGTAGTTTTCACCCAACGGTGGCCAATGTGAACTGAAAAAGTTTCAGTTAGTCACCTAGCAATATTCACTGACAGAACATTTCTTCTTAATTTTAAACTACTTTCCTCATAACTAGCCAACTTGCCTTTCTAACTTAATCCTATAATGATTATAATTTCATAATTTTATAATGCAGCCATACAATATTTATGCTACGTGGCAGTAGACAAGAATGATCACAGCCTCCTCAAGTGCCAGCACAGAGCATGCAACCTCTAAGCAAAAGCTTCAGGTTTGACAGCTCTTCTCACTGAAGTCTGCCACCTTCAGAAACAGTGCCAACTACTTCCACCCACAACCTATTCCCTCAGCCCTCCCATATTTTCCAGTGCTGCCTTATTCTCTGTTCTTTAAGGTGCAGTATGGTGAGACAAACAGAATTAATCTTGGTGACACCAAAAAATGGCAGAGCTGTTCTATGGTCTCTCTGCTTATCTGCACAGGCTTTGGTGCTCACCTGACCTTTAGTGGATTGATTCTGCTCAATAGGCAATCAGAAATGGCACAAGCAGTGAAAAGTAAGGTGCTTTCTGCCTGCTTTGAGAGCTGAATCAGTTCAACAGGGGTCACATGAATTGGCACAGGGAAAGAGAAAGAATCAGAAGCAGGAGGAGGAGAAGGAAAAAGGAAGACCATCCTCTTCCATAGCAGCAAACTCTCCACTTAAAGCAGGTCATCACACCTTTAATTTGGTAGTTCCTACAACTTGATAGGTAGCCCCAAGTATTCCTAGTGACTTCAGAGGGACATGGGCTCACACATCATAGTAGTAGAGTGTGATGTGAAGAGTCAGGACAAGACCTATCTCTACTCTTCAGTCCTAACAGATACCCTTTCCCTTTTCCCCAACACTTCTTGCTTCTGAGAAGAGTGGATCCTCCAGGGCCATGTCCACAACTCTAAGCTAGATACCAACCTAACCAAACACCTTTTCCCACTCCCCTAGTGGCTCATCTCAGATAAACAACCAATAACTGGTGCTGACTGGTGTTAACTAATTGAATGTGGCTCGCAAGAACTCATTCAATTATAACCTTCATTACAATTGCAAGAAAATTGTTTCTGTTTCCTTAATAATGTGTGGGTTGATGTATTCATCCCTAAAGTCAATACAATTTTTTTTTCCCCATTGTTAGTCTTGAAGGGGCTGTTATTTATTTTTCTACTCTACTAGGAACTACATAGTAATTCTAGTACTTTAAATCCCCTTTTCTTGGATTCTTGTTATATTAGAAATTCATAACTAATTTATTTTAAAAAGTAAGATTTTTGGGCTCTTCATTTTTAAGAAATTTGAATTCTAATGCTTCAGAGTCTGGCTCAAGCAGAAAGGAACCTCTATACCGATTTTAAAAATTATCTCTATCCACTTTACTGTTTTTCAGGGTATGTGAAAGGTTTCTAATACTTTTGGAATCACTGGGATAGGCAGTAAAAGCTTGTATTTGTCTTCAGCTCTCACTGTCAGAAAAAGTGTCCTAGCCTTTCTATCTGCTAGTGGAATACTCTTCTGCACAGCCCCGGTTGAAGTGTCCCAAATCTCTCTTTAAAGCAAAAAGAAAGAGGGTCAAAACTGTATACAAACACAGGCACACACAGACACACATATTTCTGCTATTCATACTAGCCTGGCAGCTAGACCTGCACAATGACAGCTCTAGCATGGTGATAATCCAGTTAGCAGCGATTTTACAAGATGTTTAAATATTGATAAGATAAATACTTCTGCTTTCTTTAGCTACTTATGTCAGCAGATACTGAATACCTTGTTAGACATGTGATTATCAATAAGTAACATGTAATTCCACTGCTCTTAAAAATCCCCACAAGGTACATTATGCAACAGGGATGAATTTTTATTTCTTTTTTTTTCCCTTTTTCTTTTTTATTCCCTTCCCCTATTTTCCCTTTTCCTCCCTCTTTCCAAATGCTGAGGTAATTTTGTTGCATACAAAAACTTCATCTCCTTTCCAATGTAGTAATTTCCTAAGTTCTAATACATTTTCCCACACACATACGCATTTGGTCAAAAAAAGTAAGTCTTCTGGTTTTCGCTGGAGGAACAGGTGAATCTTGCTCACAGGGGAGACCTTTGGACCAGATCTGTAAATATCTACTGGCATTTGTGAGTCTTACCTCATTTATACTAGCTGATGATCTGCCTGATTAGAATACATGGGGAGTTATCAATGTCTGATTTAAATAATGCTTTAGGAGCCTATATTTCCTATACAGCCAGTAAACAGAGACCCTATTCCAGGCATAGTCTTTTTAAAGACTCATTCAAAAAAAGAAAGTCTTGAAACTCATGGAGTACCACCCTTAATACTGAAAGGTGTTTATGGCTCAACTACTAAAATTCAGCAAAAAGATGTGCATTCACCTCATGTAGGACACGCTTATAATGGGTGGCCTCAAAGCTTTATTTTCCCATTTCTTCCTGAGCCTAGGATTTGGTGATTTCAGGAGACTGTTCATCCACCTGAGCCAAGAGGCACATAAGTTTCTGCTCCAAAAACATGAGGAAAAAAGAATGATATAACTCTTGCTGCAGTAGCTAGGTGTGGCATGATGGAGAGGGAAGCAGTGCATAACTGATGGGAAAAAGGTGAGATGTTCCCTTGTACCATATGAGGAGTAACAGCTGAGCTGTGCACTATGAGCACGAATTAAAAACAGTCTCTTTCTTAGTCAATTGCTTATCCAAATGAGGACAGCAAGCTGTAAAGAGAATTCATTACTTGTTGGCTTGGTTGATCAGTCTTGTAAGTAGCCAAACCTAACAGCCGTGTAATAATCAGCAACTTGCAGTGCTGGGTACATGAGAAAAATTCTTCACACGTCAAATAAAGTTTAAGTATAACCAGGTTGAGCAATAACTGAAGGTAATCAGCAGATACACAGTCCAGTGCAACGTATCAATAAGCAATGATGACAGCTCTTTAGTTTCATGAACTGGGTATCCTGAAACAAGGCCAGAGACCGGTTTATTCCCCTTGAGGGGGTGCACTGAATGCTCTCCAGTGCCTCTGAACTCTGGGGTTAAGGTATAATATCAGAACAACTCCCAATACATGGCGACGACATGCTGCAAATGTTACTTTTCCTATTTTTAAAATAACAGAATATTTCAGTGAAGAGAAAATGCGCAAGTTCAGCCCAATATGAAAGAACCTGCAGCAGATCTCACTGAAGTCCTTCACCAGACCCTGTCGGAGGGCTCCCCTAGGCAACTGGGCTAGTAATAAACAGCACCAAAAAAATGAAAGCAAAAAATGCCATATGTGCAACACCAAACCCTTCCCTGTTTTATTCTGCAGGAGAGGCTAGCTTAGTCCTGGGAGATAAGCAAAGATCAGAGAGGTTAAAGCACAAAAAGTTAGCCAGTTTGCAAATTAAAATGCAAGGCCCCTTCCTACTCACCTCCTTGCCTATCCACACCTCCCAGCTGAAAACAAATAGAACTGACTAAAACCAGGTTTTTTTTACTTATTTAAAGAATATTGTAATGCATGCTCTGAGGAAAAGGGAAAGCTGTGCTCATGCATACATTTCTGCTTGCTCCAGTCATCCTGAATATGCATCACTGCCTGCTACTTATGGCAGTGTTCCAGCTCCTCTCCTCTCTTTGCCTTTTTTAAGGGTCCAGCTGGGATGAGGAGGGGACACAGAACTGCCCCTCTTGATTTCCCTTTTCTGCCCACTCTCTAACAAAAATGTGTCAGCATCCCACCCTGGTATGGAGAGCTGCCAGAAGGGGAGGGCACTGCTTTCTGTGCCTGAGCAGAAGCAGCTCTCCCATGGGGGACTGCACTCTCCCTGTTGCAGAGCCAGGGCTCCCAGTGAGCTGAGGGGGAGGGAAAAAGCACAGGAACAGCACAACAGAGTCCAGGAACCAAACTTGGGAATAAGGTGCTTGACTAACTGTGTCACGAGCCGCTGCTGAGCTTTGTCCCTAGCAGGGAACATGGCCCTGGAGATTAAATGGTCTCTTGGGTTTTGAAAAGGCCAAGCAGCTACGCAAGCAGCACCAGGCAACCACACAGCCAAGTGTAACCAGAGGGCCTGCTGTCTGAAGCAAAAGCTCTGGGAGAATTGCATGCTTAAGAAAAGGCAAAAGGAAGTGTTAAAAAGCCAGAAGCATATCTGCTTGCTTTAAAAACAGGATGAATTTATTAAAGAAATATGACTACAGTAAAGAGCTCACATTAAAATCCACCTCCTGTATCTTTATGTAACACCTTTCAGACAATCATTCTCCAGATGTCTTCTCGCACTGACAGACCGAGGTTACTTCTTATGATGGAGATGCTTAGACACTCCACTCTAGATCATCATGTTAGGTGTTACACAAATGCATGGAAGAGCAGAAATCCAAGTCTAAATAAAAACACAGATGGGAAGGGAGGACTTGTAAAGTGACTTTTGTAGCATGGCACATCACTTTAATCAACATATCAGAAAAAGAAGATCAGATTTTTTAATCCAAACCTGGCATCTTGGCTAGTGACATGGACTCCTGCTATCTGCCTCTCATCCTGTTGTCATTGTAAGTACTCCCCCCAAAATGTGACCCACAAAATGTTATACATTTCCTTTTTTCTTTTTTATTGGGGAAAGGATGAGCGCCTTGTCTTTTTTGTAGGGCCACGTCTTTACTGGTGTCCATATGCACTGACAGGTTTACACTCCCAGTGCTGGTCCATCAGAAGTTTGCAGCTGACATCAGATGACCATCAGCACCATCTCTGACATGGCACAATGCTGGCATGCCCTAGGATGCACCACAACATAACCAAGGAAAGAGTCAAGGGACCTTACAATTACCTACTAAAACCAGGATCCTGCTGACTGAAGAAGTCAGCATGGAAGAACTCCAGCCTTCATGCCAGGCTGGAAAAACAATTGGTTTTAGGTTGAAATTCAACACTATTCTTTTGGGGGCTGTGTCTCAACACACACGCACACAAGACATGAGCTTTACGACTGAAGCAGCTCCTTGGGAGGTGCAAACCAGAAGTGCTGCCCTGACAGCCCGGCACTGGTGGCGCTGGTTTCCTCATTTGTAGGCTTCTGGGGTTTCTTTACCGAGCTCTCCCCAAGCAGACCTAATGCCAACTCCAACAGGGGCCCAAACTGCATTTGCTGGGTACGACTGACCCATGTGGCAAAATTAACACATTCTATGTTTGGGCAATACTGTGTTCAGGGCCACGCATAAATGCTTTACTGCTGGCCATTAAATTTTATTGCTCTCTAATATGCTTTGAGATAACTAAACTCATGCCTGAAAGAGGCATTTAAACTGTTTTAACAGTATCTACTTCACATAATCTGGTTTACGGCAGCGTCTTATGGTTTTACCCATTTAAAATGTGTTTGTTGTTGTTTTTTAATCAAGGGATTTGTACTATGACCTCTGAGCAACGGCGGCCCCTGCTAGAAGACAGCTGGCAATGCAGTGTGCAGTACAATCTATGGAGATTAAATTAATTTCATTCCCTCTTAAAACAGATGACTGGGAGGCTGGTGAATCCACTGGGATTTTGGTGGATTGAATTCCTTTTTTTTTTTAAAAGGAGAGCTGAAACTAAGAAATAATAGACATATTTTTGCTCAGTGGATTAAACTCTGCCCTGAATCGCTTGGCTGGCCTGGATAAGAGAAGATACACCGGTATTCTGGCACCAATCCATGGGGAAGGGGTTGAAAAGAGGTGTGGATGTGTGTGGTGAGGGGCAACACTTCTGATGAGCTTCCCTTCTGGTAGGTATCATGAGGTTCAGTATAATCCTTCCTCATAGACAGTTAATAACTACGAAGATAACCTGAGCTTGCACTGTATTACCTGCCTCTGGGGCTCACAACTTTGCAGGGGAAACAGAGATAGAAATGTGCCCAACAGACCCACAGTTTTTCAGGTCACAGACAGCAAGTCCATCTCTTTGCTGTAGGTAACCATTGGGGAGGAAGGAGAAAGGGAGTTTGTCTGCCTGCCTTGTGGTATGCAATCTTTGGGACACAAGTCCCCTAACTGTTGTAGAGTGAAACCCCCTTCTGGGATACCTTCTCTCTGCCTTAATGACTTTTTTGCTTCTGTAGAATGTAGCAGCTGGTGCAAATGGCCCAGACTGGTCTAGTAAGATGTGCAGGGTGTTCGCCAGGGAGCTAGCGAAGAGGCAGGTTTATATTTCTCACAGGCAAGGACAAGAATTGAACGTGTTCTTCTCCATGGGGGGGACCATAGAGGAGGGAAGGAGGCAGCAGGCCCCCTGCAGACACCAGCACCACACTGTCTTTTAAAAAAAACACAGTAACCAACTCTGGCTTTGGTAGATAACCTGTGCTTGGGTCCATAAGGCCCATAGGCAGAGGAAAACTGTTTAGGCTCAGCTGTAGGAACAACAATGAGTTTTCGGCCCTGGAAATACTGAGATACATCTAGATACCTGTATACGAGTGACTTGAAAACTAAAACCAGTTTTGGTGCTTCCTGGGTTAGCATGGAGCTAATCTCAATTTTTGGTTTAGGTACCTAAAATGAGACTTAATCTTTAGTCAGAAAATCAGTGCTTGATCTTTTTGTTTGTTTATAACAGCAGGCAGAAACTTGTATCATTTGACTCTGTCTAGGTCAACCCTGAGTCTACCCCAGAGCCAGACTGAGCTGGGCAGACGTGTTGTGGATGGACAGCTTCATGGGACCTGAAAGAGCGCACAGCGACATCTTCACCAAATGCTGTTGCATCGCATGACAAGTACAACCTCATAATTACAATTATCTTCATACTGCGGGGTAAGGGCTCACAGGACACTTTCCATTGCTCAGCTGACTCAGTGGCCCATTGAGCCCAGTGGACTAATGTATGCCAGAGGCATATGCCACACAGAGAATTGAGTAAACATACCAGATAAATAATTTGGGTAACTAAAAACTGATCTCTGTGCACACCTTCGCATTAATTAAGTTACCCTTATTGAAACACCACTGGGCTGTCTTTGAAACAAATTAAGCAATCCTTTCTCTCCAGCATAATGCAGGGCGTCTTTGTCAGTGAAGGCTTATCAACAGGTTGCATAAAAAAGTCTTTGTATCTCAAGAGCTTCAGGACTGTTTCTCCAGCTCATGCCTGAAGCTTCCTTTCATGCTCCATATGACAGGAACATGGCATGGCCATTCTGAAAGCTTTAGCTCCTGTCTCTCTTCAAAAGGCCCTTTTACTATGATGAGAAGCACCCTGATGTTTTGTTTTCAAGGAGAGCTCAGAGCTGCCTGAGAGAGATTTCTGTCGAACCTTCAAGAAAAACTAAACCTCCCCATTCAGTGGCAGACTCCTGCCTGAACTCTAACTTTGCTTTACAAAGCACAGGGCAGACCTGAGCTGCCATATGATGCAGGGAAACTTTTCTGGGCTGTCCTTGGGGTGAATACTTTACAGGTGTTTTTTTCTTCCTTTGGACCATTTCTATAGAATCCAGAAACCCTCAGGAAATAAAATAATGGCCATATATCCTTTTCCTTCCCCTTATTACCTTGCCAAAGCCTCATAAATTAATTAACATTAACAGAAAAGCACACAGGTGAAAATCTACCTGCATACACATACACACACAGAAAAAAGATTTCCTGCTTGCCAAGATGAGAAACATGTGTAGGATGATAAGGGTGGCTGCAAGTCGGAGAGAGTGGTGGCTGCACTAAGGGGTTTGTAATTGTAAGTGGCCTTTCCATTTTGGGGGTCAGTGTGCTAAATTAAAAACCTACAAGAACGTTTAATTTAGGTTAATGGGATGTTTGAATGTTAAATGGATTAAGGCAAATTATTTTTATTTTTTTTCTTTTAAAGAGGAGTTAGCCCCACTAATCTCCCAGGCCAGATTCTTAGATGTGTAAAGTAGTGTTATACACCAAAGCTAAAGGGAGCTTGTTCAGTTTTTCACTAGATGAAGAAGTCTGTGCAGTTGTACTTTTTCAGGTACATGTCTATGAAACATGTACTTTGGTTAAATTTGTTCTGTCTATCCCCTCTCTTCCCCCCAACCTCTCCCTCTCCTCCTCCCCTCCCCCCAATATTTTGAGGTTTAAAAATTTATTTCTAGCCCATTAACTTTATCCTCCTTCTTTTCAGGTTCTACAAGTGGAATGGAAAACTTCCTTTATGCATAGAGGACTTGGGGATGATAACCTGATTTTCAGGGGGAGGAGATGTTGGGAGAGTATTGTTTAGAGTCACAACATTCAGGGCTATGCTTTAATACAAAATGAGGAGGAAAATGTCTTTCAGCAGAGCTGTTTGAGAATTCACATTTGAAATATTTGGTGGATGGTTAGTTTCCACAGCATGAAAAATATGCAATGGGAAAATGTTCCTACTGCTTAAAATCAAAATCATATTTTTTTCATCAAGGAAATACTTTGTTCCATCTCAGAAAGCAAAAAGCACTGCCCTTATGCTCAGCAGAGGCACGTTTTAAATTTTAAATTTTGGGGAAGGGAAAGTCTTCACTGCAATAAAACAGAGTAAATGTTTAAAATGATCTTTAAATCACTGCCCCTTCACACCACATCGCCAGGCAGGCTTGTTAGCTCAACGCTGCAGAATTTCAAAGGCCAGTATTTCACATCCAAGACACAGTATACATGTAACTCTTGTCTTGCTTTGGGCTGAATAATTTTTGTTAAATGAATATGATATCTTCAGGATCTTTACTGAAGATATTCCCACATCACAAATATTACCACCACCCACAGACATTAAGTGATTCTCATCGTGATTAACTTCGGTAGAAAGAGCAAGGACTGAACAGGCCAAGATGACTGAGCAAACCTGGAAATAAAAGGTAGTAGGAACACTTAACCTGCAATGAAGGTCTTTCCAGGTCAATATTGTGGTATAAGGTTGAGGTGGGTTAAGCCTGCTGTCCTTTAAACTCTTTGTGATGAGTCCCTCAAAGCCACACTTAGCAGCTGTGTTGATAATTCAGACTTCTCAGGAAAACAAAACAAAACAAAACAAACCCAAACAAAAGAAAGTCTTTTTATGAACCGCTCTACTTGGTTCACTTTAGTAATGATCGTTTGAAGCTCTTCCTGTCCATCTATGTTTGGCCACCCATGACCAGTCTGCAGCATAAGATTTCTTGCATATATGTCAGATCAACTTTGTATTGTAACGTAAAGAGCAGTAAAAACATCTTTTTCTTTTCCAGTTTTATTTAATTGGTTGCCATTTGCTTTTACAAGACAAATGGTTTCCAACATCAAAGCTGATCTGCTATATCAGCTCCAGTTCGTGCTATGAGTGGATAAGAAAGAAACCAAGCTGATATTTCTCTCAGTACCACAACTAAATAGTGGAAGAGCAGCGGGAAAACTACATCTTCTTTTATGCTGTTTTCTCACCATTAAGTTTCACCATCTGGTTCAACCTGTCTGCTCTCTCTAGTCTAAATGTACACCCCTTCTCCACCCTTCCCCTCCACCACCCTCTGATATAACTGTTGAATTTTACGTTTCACTAATACTAAAACCAACCTGAAAAGCTAATCTTAGTCTTAGGAAACTTGTCTGCTAAATAAATGTCAAGGGATGTCTTTGAACATGAATCCCTTTTGCCTAACTCCCAACCTGTTCTGAAAATGTCCTCTATCCAGAGCTTTTCATGAGATAAATTGTAAATATGTGTCAGCAATCAGACGGAGAATCATTCAGTCTTTATTACTAATTATCGTCCTGCAGAGAGAAAAAAAATGATCTACAGGTTGGCTGTCTTTGAATATGCAAAGTCCCTCCTGCATGGAATGATGTTAATTTATACTAAACCCAGATGAGCACACGGCTTACCTATTCTTCCATTTTTATTCTTTTCAAAAAAAAAAAATCTACAATGAAAAAATTAAAGCCAGCAATAAAACTTGACAAGCTTCTCCTGAAAGTACACAACAGCAGATACCTTCTTACTGAATCGGCATAAAATGAGAGCCACAGAACAGATCTGGGTGATGTTATCCAAAAGGTCTTAGGTTTTGATTTAGTTTGGACTGTCCTAATAGAGTTATAGAACATTGCTAAGCAAGGGGGTTTTATTCAGTTTTAAAAACTGGAATATATTCCAAGATTTTTATTAGTGATTTTCATCTATGTTTTTATTACATATAGAAATCTGAAACAACGAAAAAAGTTTAGTTTGTTTTTTATTAAAGTAATATATACACTTCAACAAAATTTCAGAAAGAAGAAGAGCCATTTTGCCTGCACTGCTATCAACTAATTAACCTCATCTGCACTGTGCTAATTTAACTCAGTTGAAGATCTAGTCCACTGCCTTAAAAAACATCCAAAGAATTTTCTTCTTGCAGATTTTCCTGTGTCCAAGAAGATTCTTCTTCATTATCCCTTTTATTTTATGCCTGGTAGGCAAATGAAGCCAGGTTGAGGAAATCTCCTGATATGAAATAGTCTGGTAGGGAGACTATTTGGGGAAAATTGAAAAATCACTTGTCTCATTCTTATTCTCCCCTAGGCACCTGCTGATGGCTACTGCTGGAGACAAAACTCTGACAGCCCATGATCTGAACAGGTACCTTCCTATGTTTTCATCATACTATTAATATGAAAGTTCTGCAAAAAGAGATTAATAGTCCCGTCCAGGGCTTTGGAAAGAATGAAAGCAGTGATGTGTGCCAAATATTTTGCTTCCGATGTATGTACTGATGTTGCATTCACTCTAATCCAGGATGGAAACAGGCTTTGGTGTAAGATTTCTGACCGTTGCTGCTTGTGGTAGGAGGAGAAACATGGCCCAGTTGCGGGCTTCTTTTCCCTGAGACCTATTTCTAGTCTGACAGTTTCCATGCCTGGTGAAAAACTGCAGCCCTTCTTAATGGTATTTGTTTGAACCTCAGGATTACTTGAGTGCAAATATCCACTTACTCAGTGCAGATCAGCTGCAGAGTTAGGCTGAGCATTGCCTTATGCTGTGCAGAAACAAAACAAAACAAAAAAAAAGAAGTGGAGGAACACAGGACATTTCCACACAGAGGAAAATTGCCTGGACCATTTCGCGTCTTTTCTTCTGCCTCGCAGCCTTCTCTCTCTCTCTCTCTCTTCACAGCCTCGCAGCTGTGTTGGCAGTGTCCTGTGCAGTATCTGGCCTCTCAAGCAGGCTGGCTAGCACAAGCAAGGGGCTATGATGTGCCACGAGGCTTCTGGGGTGAAAGTCCCTGGTGTCCTACCCACTCACAACACTTATTAGAAAAGATCAGAGGCCCTCTAAAACTTTTGGGTCCAAATGAACCTGTCTAAGCAAAACTGTTCCCCTCACCAGTCAATTTATGAGCCGCGTGATTAAAAAAAATAGACCTCTTACTCCTGTCAGTCATCACTGCTCACAATTATTCTTTGCTTAATTTTTAGCCTCCCTGTTGTTATTTAAAAGATTTACTCTGTTCTAATACCCAGAACAGAGTTCAAATTAACTCATGTGCCACAAGAAACCTGTGGAGAGTGAGCTTGCATCTCTTGGTGCAACAGTGAGTGGACACAGTCTAAAGCTGTACTTCTTTAATCCAGACCAATGGATAATTCAGTCCTAATTCAGAGAATTATCACTGGGAAACTAGCTTTTAGCTTTTAAAATAGCCTTTATGTTTTGTTAACTTTTAGGTTGAAATCTAAAGCACAGAGGCAAAGGGACAGAGAAGCCAGGTATCCTTAAAATTAATCTATTAGAAATAACTTTTTTCCCTGGTCTCACTTGACCTCTCTTGTTAGCGTCTATTATATTCTCCCCAGTTTTTCTTGCCTCAAGCCTCCAGAGCCACAGAAGAGAACAGAGAATGGCAAGACTGCAGCTATTTATAATAATAATCCATTCCCAGGCTCCACTGCAGTAGTTTTAATCATCAACTATTGTCAGGCATCCAGATCAAAAAGATTTGAGATTTGATTTGTTTGGGTTATAAAGAAGCCCTGAATGCCAAAGTGCTGTCGCTTAAACCGCAAAGCACAGCCCCCGTGTGAAGTAAAATGAACTGGTATTGCCCTCTCTGATCTGATTTGTAGCCATTGCAGCTCTTTAAAGTTATTTGATTTGACATCAATTAGCCAGTTTTCACTGGGGGAATGTCTCTTTTTGCATTTAGTCCAATATCAATGTCATTTTCCTCCTAAAATGTGACAAGGAGCAGACTGCTTCAGCATACTTCGCAACCGACACGAAGAATAGGATAAGGAGATGGAGACAGGCTTCACAAAAAAATAAAAAAAAAAGAGGGGTGGGAGGACTGAGAAACCATTTCAATCACATCTTCCCATTTATAGAGACATATATAGAGATAGACATATACAGAGATAGCGTGACATATAGAGATAGAGACATATATAGACAGAGGCACACGGGACCACCTGCTCAGCATGTGTTATCAGTACCCTGGCAAGTATCGTGGTCACTGTAAGGATGCAGAGCACTTCAGACTTGTGTGTTCTTGGAGGACAGCAACTCTAGTAACAAGAGGGAAGCACTTGTAGAGTTTTAATCCCAGCTTTGTTTCGTTTTACTATATTCTACCTAGGATTTTGCACAATGCCCAAGGATATATAGAGTTACTGTAACAAACTGCTGGTAAATGTGTTACACGTACAATATTCTGAACCAACACAGGAAAGCAAAATGTTCTCAAGAGAAAAGAGACTTGACAATTGCTCATTTCTAAAAGCTAAAGCTGGTCTAAGAAGTAGATGTCAAAGAAGGGGACATATTTTGCCAAGAGTCATGTAACGCGACGTAACACGACTGTTGTACTCCCTGCCTGTAGCTGGATGCAGCAAAGAGATGGGCACTGTGTATGTTAGCGGAGGGAGAGTAGAAAGAGTAAAATGTCCCTCTGTACAAGGAGGAGCAGAGTCATTTCGATGGAATAACCAGGGTCTTGCAAAACTAGGAGCTGAGACAATTGCATGTCCATATGAGGAGATGGAAAAAGGAGACCTGAATGGAGAGGCAAAAAATGGGCAACATTGTAAATGAACACTTTGTGAGTGCTGGTCAGAAAAAGGTACACAGGCTTTCAGAGTGGTTTTTTTTTTTTTTCCTCTCAAAAAGGACATACTGGGAAAAGCTGCCTCTGGGACATCTATTGTAATGATTTTTATCTGCATGCCCACCCAGCTGCAGGATTTCTGTACTGTACACGCAAGTCCCAGAGGGTAACAGTACTGATGGTTTAGATCCCTCCTCAGGGTGCTGAACAACCTAGTTATTCATTGCTTCCTTGCCTCTTTGCCAACTGTTTGTAATCTAAAATTTTGGGAAAAGATGGAGGCATGCTGCCATACACACGGAACTATAGTTAAACCTTGTTTTGCGATCTTGTAAGAAAATAGATCAGATCTGACACTGCATGACAACTCTTACTAGGAGTGTCACACATAGGCTTAAACTAGGACATTGCAATGGGCAAAGAGGGCTCCATTGCTGCCTTTGGGGGAAAAATATCCAAGGATACCAGTCAGAGGTAAAGGCATTTTCTCAGGCCAAGGTGGCATCAACTTTCAAATGAACTGCTGCTTCTGAATCCTTAAAGCATATCCTTTTAAACCCACCTAGCTATGGAATTATTGGTAGCAGTTCAAAAATTTCGAGACTACCTAAATATTTTTGCCTTTTGGGAAAGAACTTTTTCATGCTGCCAGGCACTATTCAAGATTCAGATCTCATCTATATATTCATAGTAAAGCACTGTAACTTTTCTCTGTTGGGAGAAGGCAACACTCCAGTCCTGAATGGTGCAAAAGTTTTTAGACAAGAATCCCTCTCTAAATTGTTAAACACAGCTCTGTCCCTAAATGACACAGGGAGCCATAAGAGTTTCATGGGCTTGCAGTATACGTTATGACCATTTCATAGAAAAGGCCTCCTCCAATTAATGCACAGACCATTTACCAGCACTCAGTAAATACATCAGGCTGCATTCTTCCATGGCAGAGGTTCAGATAAGCAGTACAAAATTTACTGGTACCATACATTTGCATCCCTGTATTTCTAAAGAGAAACAGTCTCCATTTTGTTAATCACAAATGAGCTGCAATACAGAATGAATGCCTAGAATGAGGTTCCCATAATTGTGATTCAACAAAAGGACAAAAATATCTACTCACTCGCCCAGTCTGTACAGGCAGCTTCCCAGTCAGGCTGCTCACAGCTACAGCAACAAGGCTGCATTTTGGTGGTAAAACCACAGCCACATAAAAAGTCTTCTTGAAAATAAACCTAGATCTTTTTTGGGGATCAACCCACCCCCACATATATCCCAGCCTTCTCCTCAATCAATCAATTAATAGAATGCAAGGCAACTTGTCAGGAGGCTGTGCTTCATACAATAGACAAGTAAAAGATGGCAAGGTGCAGTTCCAAAATCACTTTTTCAGCGTGACAGACAGGTAAGACCTTGAGATGGCAACTGAAGTCTGCAGTGAGAGAGGGTGAAGTTTGGGTTGGTTTTCTTTTTTGCCTTTAGCTTTCTCTCACGAGAACTCTTCAGACTCGTCCTACTTTCCTTGCTCTGTTGCAGCAAGGAATGAAAGGCATTGCAGAAATTTCCCCCGTACTCTGTCCCTGAGCTCTTGCTGATCTCTGAAAACTTGGCAGAGCACACATCTGCCTTAGATGCTGGAGTTTCAAGGCACTGCCTTTTGCCAGAGCTACCACTTCTGTGCTGTGCACTTGGGACAAGGACATTATCCAGTCCAGTAGCTTCATTCTGAAAGGTCTCAGTGCCGAGGACTCTTGCTAGAATGATCTCTCTTTCTAGGTTTTGTTTAGGAACTTGCAACCTATACCTTTCAGTTTCTGGTAAGATTGAAGGGAGGCATGTTTGTTTTGGAGAAAAGGTAATAGAGTTGTTAATTTGGGCATATAATTATTCACGATTAGCACATTTTTGCTTTTTTTTATCTCCTACTTATCTAGTTATCAGATCCAATTACAAACCCAAATTACCAACCCTAATTTTTACTAACCACTATTCATACATGAATAACAATGAAACTGAAGCAGCAGAAGGGTCAGGGAAGGCAGGATAACACAGCAGGAGCTAAATCAATACTTGATAAATTCTTCAACTAATAGTCCATACTAAGCCTTATCCTGCATTGACAAACCTACACAGTTAGCAGTAGATTAAAGTTGGTGGAGTCTGAAGGAAGTTGCAATCACAGCTCTGATGACAGGCCGTCGTTACAGGGCATTTAATTCAGTGACAACTGCACCTCCCCTCTTCCAGCATCACCTCTCCTCTTACCACTGTAAAATACCAGTTCACCTGCATCGATGTACCCATCTGGTGAACCATGTTATTCTCTGATCAGTCACTCAAGAAACTGATCCAGATTAAAAATAAACCTTAAAAAAGGCGTAAGAGAAAGAATGGTTATTTTAAACCAGCTCAACATTGTGATTGACAGCCCCTTAAAGGATCATGATGAGAAGAGCCACTGTAGGAGCAGAAATGCATGGCCAAGGGTGGGAATGAGGTGACAAGATAGTGGGAGCTTAGGCGAGGAACAGGGGGACTGCGTGCTTTGGGGAGGAAATCGGGGATAGCTAAAACCAGAACAGCTGTCAAGAGAAATGTTTTTATAACCACAGCCTCTGGAGTGGGTAGACCCACAGACAAGAGGTGCTACGGCTCTCACTTGATAAATAGTCACAGGCCTTGCAGAAACAATTGATTTTTCTTTCAGACATTTACACCACTAACCAAACAAAGAATATCGGTCAGTTTAGGTTGTTGAAAGGGTTTCTATGTTTCTAACTGGAATCCCCTCACTAAAGAAAAAAATTATAAATTATAAAAAAAAATTTTTCCCAGGATTATTGTAAAGATTAATTAGCAAGATTAAAGATGTGTAATTGTTATTTCCAAAAGAAGAAATGGAACCTCTGCAAAAGCTTTGAATCAGCACAGCAGGGCTCTTGTCAAGTTATTTTCACTTTTTTGCTTTTTTGATGGAAATGATTCACCCAAAACACCCTGAATTTCTGAATTGATTCGGTCTCTAGCTGCTCATGCCGAAAGCATTTCTCCCAGCTCAAGACATAACATACTGATGAACTGTGAATAAGCATCACCTGAACTGAGAAATGAAATATAGGGTATAAAAACCCAACAAATCACCCCATCACAACTGTGTACGAAGGAGGAAAAGGTGTATGACAAGACAGATGTCTTAGATGATTAAATGTTTATCCCTGATTAATCCAGGGGTAAATTTGTCATTCCTGGGACAAAACTAGAACAGTAAAGCCTGTATCTTGTGTTTGCTGGTTTTAGATTTTTGGGGTTTAATCAAGACAGCTTGTCTTGCACTGAGTTAACCCACTTGCATATCCATAACCTAAGCTACTGCTTAAGCTCATGTAGGAGACCAGTGAGACTATCAGTAGTCAAATCCAGATCTCTTGAGTCTCATTTCCATGTGTGAGTACTGCAAGACTATCCTTCTTTTCAAGTAACCTGGTTATTTTAATAGGGTCTTAAAAATGGAGAACAACAGCAAGAAGATTCAGGAGGAAATCATAAACCTTGTTGGTATGACATCAATAGCATTAGCATGATACAGCTTTGCAAGGCAAAAATACTGTACCACCATCAGGATGAACAACAGACTTGAGCTTCTTTTTTCCCACACAGGAACTACTTTAGTAGAATCCTACCATAAAAACAAGCCATGGACCCATTCTAACATTTCTTGTCATTTTTTGTGTTATTTTGGATTAATATATTCATGCCTCAAAAAATTCTGGTTTATTGGCTTTTTAATTTGTAATGTTCCTTGCTGCTTGATAATGTACATGGTTTGCAGTATCCATCAAAAGGCAGAGCTGCTAAGTAAATAAGTCCAGGTCTGACTTCTTCATGAAACTCTCCCTGTCTTCATGTCATTCTTTGTCAAATAGTGTTACCAGAGGACTGGAATCAATTCTGCTATCATTTGTTTTGGGGTTGGGTTTTTGTTGGGATTTTTTTTTTTGGCTGTGATATCAGAAGGCTTTTCGTTGGATATTTGTTTGATAAATTTAACAGGCATTGCCTCATTCAGCAGTGCTGGTCCTGATCCAGGGTCTACAAGGGTTTTTCCTTGTAGAAAAACCCAGCATTGACAAAGAAAAGAAAGGAAGGGTGGCACCAATTTTCATTGGAAAAGAAACTGAGGCACAGGAGAGATCTGCGTGACTTTTTCCTGGGTACACTGAGAAAAAGGGACTGGACACCAGGAGAACTCATTACCCCCCACCCCAACTTAAGCTTTTCAAGCCTTTCTCTTTCCAGTGAAATGAGAAAAGGCTTTTCCAGGATGCAGCTTGCAGGAGAAGAGCTGTGACCCCGGCAGTCAGTTAAGGGTGCAAGTAAGAAGTTTCTGGGCAGGCTCAACTCTCGTTCAGTGGATTTTCGCTCATGGAAAAAGACCATCCACTTCAGCCCTCTCCCTTCCCTACCCCATCGTATTTGAACAGCAAGCCCAGGCTAATGAGAAAAAGGCTTATTAGACTTTGTTTCTTACGTGTAACCCGTGTCCAGGAAATAATACTGAAGATTATGAGATACTGAGGCGTTCTCTCAATATTTGCATTTTATAATTGTTTCTCCAAAGAACTGGGCAGGTGGGACTTCTCTCATGGGGCTGTGGTCACCTACCCTGTGACTTGGGAGAAACGACAGAATATTAATCAGGTTCATCTCAGTTTCCTCAGCAGATCATTTACTCTCTCCCTGTTCATTGCTCATTTACAAATAAACTCACAGAATGAGTGATTGGAGGGAACTGGCAGCCAGGGAGGAAGGTGGGGGAAGTTTGCAGACCAGCACAGTAGGCTGGGAGCAAAAATGCTCTCTGAAAACATGTGTCTATTTGCAAATACAATAGACCTGTCCCTCAAAGCCAGAGGACTCCAGCTTTATATCACTATAATCAAAAGTAGTCTCCAGCCCATAATCCTCTGAAAGTCAGACTGAGCTGTGCAGTCTGCAAGAGCTGAGGGACTGAAGGAAGAGAGCTGAAAGATGCCCTTTTTTACCCCAGATCCACTCCTGATGTTAATGGGGCTCATGGAGATGTACTATCTGATCTCTTTAATGGGAGTAGTATAGCTCTGACTTACTTCACAGGACAAAGACGAAAAGCATAGAGAAGCACTGGAGGGGACAGAGAGTTTTCTGGAAATTGTACTTCAGTAGAAAGCAATTCAGGTCGTGTCTTAAAAACCTACTGTTCATCTGTTGACAAGATTGCTAATCCATCACAGACAAAAAATAAAGCAGATTCACTTAAAATGGATTCCTGACAACTTTCCTTAGCAATGGACTAGATGTACACGTATGTCCCACTGCTCAGCTGAGCAGTCATTACTTGCTACGGTGTAGAAGTTGGAGACAGTTGTTGCTTGAATCTGCATGTAACAGGGACAGTTTTATTTCTCTCAGGAGCTCTGCTGGTTCCTTTTAAGCAAAAGCTTGGCTTAGTCCATGTGACAGACGTTACACAGGTCAGAAATGGCCAGAGTACGATGCTTAACGAGAGCAACTTCTCAGTCTGTAGGTGCACTTTTAATGAGATGCTGTATTCCTTTGCTGTGTCAATGTAAAGCCCTGCTTTTGCAGCAGCACAAAGCATCTCAACTAACGATAGTTTGGGAGGACCACCATAACTCAAGTGAAGTATATTCCCCTTAGAAAGAGATTTCAGAGACATACTTTTGTAGCTAGGAAAAAAAAGCTAAGGTATTTCATATATACAGTGTAGCTGAGGAACTGAGGCACAGGGAGATAAGGTAGGTTGCTTCAGATACCCAAAAATATATGAAGTCTTTTAAGGTGCCAGTAGAGCAAGGGATTCACTAACACTCACCTCATGAATGTCCCAGAGCTACCAAAACTGGGATCACAGATAACCAGTGGCAAGAGGTCACAGTAAAAGATGGTCAACGGTGACGATGAAAACAGAGGCAAGGCCCCCCTACTCCTAGAGATGAAGTATTCCAACTTAAAACAGTCCCTCAAGCAGTGAAAAAAAGCTGTAACTGTTCTTCTGCTCAGCTGTCAACACCAGCTTATTAGTACTGAGCAAATAACTTGTGCCAGTTTGACAAACTTCAACTCTTTTTTCTTTTTTTCTTTTTTTTTCCACCAGCTTGTGGAGTTTTCCTCAGCCTTATGCATTATTCAAACAAGAGACTCCCCAGAGGGTTTTAAATCCAAGGTTTGATGACCAAGAGCTCTCTGTGTCTGAACTGAGCTGAGGAGAAGATATTGGTTGGGCACAATGGAGCATGTGGCAATGGGTTCATCTCCCTGACTGGCTGAATGCCTCAGGTGCAAGAGCATTGGCAGCTTAATGATTCTTTCCTGAGGTATTTACCTATCAGAAAAACTAAAGGGGACAAAAGAGCTGTGGTCATTTCAGATGAAGGTTTTTTAGGGTTTGCTTACGTTATGCTCTCAAGTCTTCTCCTAAACCCACTCTCCTGGGACCCTGTGTCAAGCCTCATGCCTGTGCCTCTATCTGTCTGTCCACCTATCCACTTTTAAATGCTTCTAAAATTACTTTTAGATGTATGTATTTAAAAATATTCATTTATGTAGCAGGTCATCCTGAAGTCACTAAAGCCAAGGGAAGCAGCTGTGAATGTCAGTCACATCGAAGCAACAATGATTTGATTCCACGGGGACTTGCTCAGTGCGTGTAAGAGTGGGCTCCAATGGAGGGAAGAGGCCCGAGGAGCCCTGAGTTCAAGGATTCACGTTGCTCAGTGGGAATAATTCCCATAACTGAAACTGACCCAGATGGTGGATTATTAAATGCTGAGAAGAGCAGGTTTGAGGATGATGCAGGTTAAATACACCACCTGGATGCACACACGAGTGAAAGGACTTTAGGGATTTGCTTGTAGAGACAGTGTTATACACATACTGAAAAAGGGCCAGGAATAATTCAGTAGCTTATGGCGTTGTTTGCCTTTGGGATGTGGATTTAAATCCATTCCTCTGAGCTACTCTTAAAATTCAGACATGGCAGGAAGTCACAAACACTTCAATCTGTTTGCATGGATTTTTAATTCTGGGGAGCTGAGCATTGTAACCATTACAGAAGCCAAGTCTGGCCACCATCAGTGAAAGCCATGCACACCAGCTGTGTCCACCCTCTCCAACAACATGGGTTAAAATGATTCAGCATTAAAAGACCATCTAAGCACTGCTCTGCTCTCTAATTCATTATGCTGTGAACTGTTTGCTCCCGTACAGCATTAAGCACGCCAGCCTGTTGGCAAGAAGCAAAGACCACCAGCTTTTCTGCATAATAATATGATGATCCTGAAAGCAGTTCTGCACTTGTCAACGGGTGTCTGTTTCTGTGCACATACTTAGGGCACAGAATCACTCTGACACCACGTCCCACTTTGCTAGCAAAGCACAGCAATTTCAGTCCCTAAAGGTCTCTTTCCAAAGTGCTTTGAAGTTTTCTGCCTGTCCGATTTATGTAGGCACAGTGACTTCGTGGTGAATGCGATGGATATGAATAGATGCCACATTTTGCAATTTCTCAGCGGTTAAAACACACCCCCACCGTTTTAAAGCGTACTAGATGGGGAATGGAAGACAGCAGCTCTCTTAAGTAGCTCACACCAACACTAAGGAAAAGTCAAGGTCAAAGCTGTACTCTTTTTGAAGCAAGACAGATTACTGTTGTTATTGTTGTTATTATTATTATTGCAATGAGGTCTTAACTTCTCACCACAGCATCTTTAGCCTTCTTAGATAACCCTCTTTTTTGTTTGTTTGTTACAAAACACTCCTGAAAGAGAATTATGGGTGACAATGCAAAAATTTTAGTAAGGGACCACATCAAAGATCCACCCCAAGATTTCATCCCATCAGTTCACCATCTCCAACATCCCATCAGAAGAGTATCAGAGCACGGCAAGCAAACAGCTATGCTTCCTTGATACCCTCTCCCAGGCCACACTAAGCCACTGCTTCTTGAGGAAAAAAAAATGGTCTTTTTGTAGTTAATATTTCTGATGGATTTTTTTCCACAATGCTGTTTGATGCTATGGGAATCACTAACATTCACATTCCATTCCCATTTCCACTATTGTTCTGACAGAAGGATTTTATATTTGCACCTTTTCAGCTGCACAGTCTTCAGAAACAATGTAGCTTTTTCTTTATATATGTAGAAAGAAGCTAGCAATTTTCAATGGGAAATAACAAAAAAGTTTGCTTTCCTCTAGCCAGGTCAGCCTTCTAACACTGTCCAAGTAGCCTCAGGGCATGGGAAACACATTCTCATCACCATAGTAGGAAAACAAAAATTTGGCAGGCTGCAGCATGACCCTCTCATTATATCAGGCATTTTGAGCTGAAACCTGGGGCTCAGGGGAAGCTCAGAGATGTCCTCAGCTGTGTATGTGGCCACTTAAGTCGAGATGGTGCCCTCTCTAAACTGTGTAGCCAGGAGGCGATCTGCATCAATTGCTGGAAACGGCCATGCTCCCTCTCTCCTAAGCATATTTTGCCTTCAGGAGCTAAAAGACCTTTGCAGCAGGTCCTTGCATCATCAGAGCACAGTAAGAACAACTGCAATATCATGTTGATATACAGATCCTGCTCAGGTCTTAATGCAAACTGGGTGTTCTGACTTGGAGAGTAAGACCTGAGCTGCTTCCAGATGCGTTGTAACAGCTGAACACCAGGATTGAATGAGTTTTTAACAGACCGAGCACAGGGATTTCATTCACAGGCTGTGGAAGCTGCCAGTGAAGAAAGAGAACTTGTCTGGGAGGGTGGGCATCAGTGTTAGACAGGAACAGCATGGGAATAGGTTTCATTGCTGGGACCACCATCTCAGGGGAAGCGGTGACACCCAAGCGCTCCCTACAGAAAGTCAGGTTGATTGTTGATCGTGTTGGATACACAACATATCCCAACAAAGGAGCTAACAGGATCCTTTCATGAAACACAGTCAGATGTACATCTTAAAAACATATTTTGTAACCGTTTATTACAGGTTTTCTAGTCTATATTTGTCCTAACATTCTAAATCGAATAACAACACTGTCATACTATCCTAATAGCACATATGTTTGTGTGTGTCATGCCTGCATGGTTTTTCTTTCTGGCACCTTGTAACAAAAGGCTGAACAAGTTGAATCCAGGAGAGCACCCACTGCTGGATCGTGCTCCTTCAAATAGTTTTTCCGGACTAGTTTAGTTATTGTTAAACATGAACCTGAGATTCTGTTCACCTCCCTGTTCAGCAGCAAACCACTTTATGGTGACAAAACACTTGTCTAATGTCCCCGAGCTTTGAATTTTCAGCTCTAAGATGGGGATGAGGAGAGTCTCTTCCTGCCTTCATCTGGCTTTTCAGTTTAAACAGTATGCTGTTTGAGATAGGGACTTTCTTTTACTATATGTACACACAGGGACAGTACAGTGCCACCAGCTGTCCTAAAACATAAATATTATAGCAAGGATTACCAGCTAATACCATTAGATACAATTACATATTCCTACCTAAGAGGAAAAGCACTCCAGATTTTTTCAAGAAATATTAAATTTCTTTTACAGTTAAATATGAGGCATTGCTTCTTTCTCAAGAAAATACTGCAAAGAATAGGAGTTTATTTCAAAGTTTAATTTTTTGAGATCATATTTATCTGGTACACTCTGTTCTTAGGAACTGGTAATGATTTGGAAAGAGAGTCCTGACAAAAGTGGATCTGCCCAGCATCTGTTTGCGATCACCACTGGCCAAAGGTTTAGAAGCACACAAAAGGCATGTGACCGAGACTTAAATGAAGGCAAGATTCCAATATCTCATTCTCCCCCATGAGCTTCAGAAGGAACAAACCCGGGACAAAAAGAAAAAAAAAAAAAAAAAGGAAAAAAAACCAACAGACAGACATACACAGCAGGCATGGTGAAAAAATAACAAGAATGGAAAGAAAGAAAGTGCAGGCCTGAAACATGGCTGCTTTGTGGTGTTGAAAAAGAAGAAATTACATAGTAAAGTAGATGAAGTTTGTGAGTTTGTGTACAGAATAGTGTTTATAATAGTGTACAGAAATTTAAGCTAATTAGCTTTGTCTGGGCATCCCATTAATTTTAAACAGTCGCTTCCAGCAATGTGGTTCGAAGTCTAGAGATGAGACACGGAGAAGCAGGAGATTTTGCAGCTGTATGAACAGAAAAAGCTACTTCCTAATTTCCTGTGAGCTGAGCTGTGACTTGTGCATTGTTCTTCATTCTCTCCTAGGAGCTGAAGTAGCAAAATCTGGCAGCAAAACAGGGAGACAGCTAGAGAATATAGTGAGTCATGAAATGGAGTGAAGCAAAGCTAAGGCTGGTGAAGCAAGGAGCAGTTAGAAAAAAAATAAACCCAGCAACAGATCAGATCAGTTTAAATCAGGTCTTGTTATCCAGCAAAACTTAAAACAAGTAGCTATGATGCAAGGTTACTTTAGCAGGGTAGAAGAAGTGTCTTAGCAGTTGTCTACCCAAAGGAATGGATAGTTAATCATTGCTGGTATAGCTAAAATTTAGAAGTTAGTCATTGCTAATTTATCTTCCTTGTTAGAATTTATTTATTTATTTATTTATTTGTTCTTTCTCTTAGCGTTGCTGTTTGTTTAGTCATTCATACCATGTATTTATGAGTAAGTAAATTACCTGACTGAGTATCATCAAAAAGCTTAGCATAACTTTCCCAGGCTTCTCAGAGTAGGCTAGTCCAAACCCCCTTCTCAAAGCAGGGTCAGCTAGAGCAGGTTGCCCAGGAGCATATCCAGTCAGGTTCTGAATATCTTCCAGGAATGGAGCTTCTACAGCCTCTCAGGGCAACCTGTTCCAGTGTCCTTGCAGCCATTATATATATAAACACCTTGCAGTAAAAGAATTTGAGACTGCCCATCACTTGATTACCTTCATGGTCTTAAAATGTCCTCCATCACATATCCTGAAGTGATCTTAAATTACAGTGTAATGATAGAGAAGACAATTTTCTCCTAAGTTCTTAATTCCCACCTGGTGTTTCAAATCTTTTTACCTTCAATCTGATCTCCAGTTACTGAGATAAGTGGTCTTTCAAGGAAAGAAGGAGGTAGCTTGCTGCCAAGGCGTGATATCCTCTGCCCACCCACAAATGCTCCATCTACCCTGCGGCACAAATCACATAAATGAAACTTGCTATTTAGACTATCTCGTTATCCATCTTCTCTTTTTGCTTTCCACTTAATTGATTTCATAAAAATTCCTTGGCTCCTTTCTTTCTTTCTTTTGGTTGTGCTAATTATCAACAGTACATAATCATAATTATGGCAAATTACTTCGTTGTGTATCATTTGGTTCCTTTCTTGAAAGTGCTACTTATAGTCATTAATATAGTCATAGATTAAAAAAAAAAATAATCTCTCTGTATTTACAGGCTGCACTGAGCTACATTAGTATATGTTTGAAGGGGTACAAGTGCTTCGTTAAGAAGCCAAGAGCCGGTTAAGCATCCAGTCCTTCAGAGTATTTCCAAGAGCCTGGACTCTACGTTCGTACTGCTCCTTGTGCTCAGTGATTTCCTCTGAGATTGATTCTTCAGGGTAAGAAGGACCTATTCAGGCTGATCTGAATACAAAACCTATGACATTTCATTGATATTACTAATTGATAGATAATTAACCAACACAAAACATGCGCTTAGACGAAGCATATCTTCTACAAAGGCATCCTTCACAAGGAGATAGTGAATCTTCATTTTCCTTGTTAGTGTGTTCCTCTAATATTCCATCATACTACTAATATTTCTACCTTTTTTTTCAGTTTCAATTTGTCTGGCCTTATTAATCTTATGCTTGTACGCATTGATTTAAAAAGTTGGAATTCTTATCCATCACTAATAGGTTCGTTCAATCTCTAACTTTGATTTGTAGTACAGTCTTCTCTGCAAGAATAGTCTATAAAATGTATTCTGCAGCTCCTCTTCAGGAGAGCACGTGATTTCTTATGGTGTGAGTTTGCTTCCTGAAAAGCATTGGTCTTCAGCCACAATTAATGGTTACTGATTTTGCAAACTTTTGTCAAGAAAAAAAAAAAATGACAAAACAGACTAAAACAGTCTTTATCATTTTGGGTTGATGAGAAGGTAGTTACTTTTGTTATAATCATTTTGATACATTTCTAAAAATGAACTTCACTGCTGCATACTTGTCCTCAATATCTTGCCCATCTCACCTTCAATATCTTTCTGTCTTTATGTTCTGCAGGCTACTGAGATGTAACCAGCAGTTTCTGGATGGTTTTCACTGGAGGTATAGGCTTGCTTATGGGGTGTCTGCCTCATTCAGTGGAGAATGATGCAGAGACATTCAACACAGCAATAACACAGCTGCAGAGTGTGCAGCACAGTGGAGAGATTGTAGCTTTGTCCAGAAAGCAGTAAAAGTTTGTCACTTCAGGTGAAGACAGAAACTGTTTCTGTGATATTGCTTCTAGCCCTAGAGCTCTCTTGCTTCCAATAGCCTGGACATCTCTTCTGGATTTTTATGTGCACAAGTATAATGTTTTTCAGCTTGAACCTATACGTCTAGGATGACTCACACCAGGGATCTAAGAAAGGCAGAATCACTGTCTGTAAAAAGAAGGCGAAAAGCTCTTCCCTAATAACACCATCAGCGATTGTTAATCTCCTCTGTTAACACATCTTGACTTTGTTAAGGATGTGTTGGCTTCCCCGGTGCAAAGAGTTACCTTAAATAGAAGATACTTAGATCTCTGTGAATCACTGTTAACCACTGACTTGAAAGGCTTAGCTGTCATCTCTGCTGCTGAAATGAGTTTTCTCACGCTAGCTTTAACCGTTTATTCCACTGTCTCTTTGAGCAGACCATTTATTCTACTATGTCTCCTCCTGGACATTAAGCACTTGCAATTCTTCAGAACCACCAAGAAGGAGAGCTTTTTGTTGTTGCTGTTGTTTTGGGTTTGTAAATGAAGATTTACTGCCTATCTACTATAATAAACCAGTTCTTAAATAACTGTCAGCAAGGACTGGAACCCTTGTGTAACTCTCTGTGTGTAAGAGACGTATACATTCTACTCATCGTTCATTGTTGGTTTAGGCTTCATTTTCATTCCCTGATTGGGTGACAAACTCATTTCCAAATAATAGAATAAGGAGTATCAAGAAAGGCCATTCAGGCAGAAACTCTTCTCCTTTGCACATATCATGCCCTGGGCTGGGTAAGGGTGCTGCTGCAGAAAACTCTTATCTCAATGCTTGCAGGAAAATGGTGAGGAGTAACCAGGGCAAAACAGGAGACAGTCATCTTGATTTAGCTGAGGATTTTACTCATGTTCCTGAGATAATATTGGGTAGATAGTCTGGCTCCAGCTTTTTTCCAGAACAAAACATTTTCTTTGTCTCTCACTTAACTCTCATTCCTGGAATCACCTCACAACAAAAAAAGACAGAGACCGTGACCCTGATTCTGTGTTAAATCAAATGACTTACCCCTTAGCACATGGGCCAGGGAGTACCCTCCTTCTTTTCATTTTCATTTGTAAAACTGCTCACCCTGAAAGTGTGACTATGTTCTTCAAACAAGCATAGAACGACAGTTCCTCAGTGGTTTGAGCTACAAACTCCATAGCAGGCGTAATGCTGACTTCACCCAGCAACTGCACATCCTCCAAATGAAGAAAGATAACCTGACTAAGGAGACAAGGCTACAGTTGCAGTTCTCTGAGATGGACTCACGCAGACCGCTCTCCTCCTATTAGCTTTCCACCTTCCTGTCATCTAGCAGTGTGATTTGCAAATATATCTTCCGTTGATGAAGAGCAACATGGTACTGGCATCATCTCTGCCTCTGTGACAGCTAAGCCACTGTTCCTCCCAACAGTTACTTAGATGGAAAAGAAGTGGTAGACTTAGCCACTGATGAGGTTTTACAAGTGCACTGCAAGTCCTCAGGTAGACTAGAAGGTGCAAAGTTCCTCTCTTTATGTGTCATAAGTGGAATCAGGACATGCCAGAAATATTGCCCAAAAATGTGGTTCTTGGTATGATGAGCTTCACAACTAATTTCTATGCCAATGTCAGACCTGAAAGTAACCTTAACAAGAAGAAATAAACTAACTTTGGTTATTACAATCTCACATCCAAACTGGTGCTAACATGCCATGTACAAGAGGTAATGTGGATCAGATTCCGAGTTACTGTTTGTAGAAGAGCATATTGTAAACTAGCAGCAAAGCAATATGCCTAAGGCTAAAATATCGATGACACAATGGAATAAAGAACTTCAAAAGAAGAGAAAAATGAGAACTTTAACACATTTTTACTGACTGCCTGTAAAGATCTTCAGGTGACTGGGAAGTCAAAAGGAGAAATCGGTGCTGTCCCTTGCCTTTCAATAATATTAGATGAAAGCTGAACATTAGGAATTAATAGCATTTAAACTCTGGGGCTTTACTCCTTGGGATGGAAAATGGAGCCTAAGGTGCTAAATGTCAAAAACGCTGATCTCATGAGATAACTGAGTAGCCCAAGCCAGGACACGCTCTTTATAAATGGGAAGGTACCTCTCAGAAAAATCAAATTCCCTTGTGCAACCTAAAATAAATAGTCATTCCTTCTGTACAAATAGCCATACTGTGCTTAGCAAAGATCTCATTTTAAGACTGGAGAGTAAAATGAGAGGAAATATCTGTTCAAGAAGCTTGAATGAAAATTCTTCTGTCAAGTGAACTTTCACAGTAAGTGATAAACATTATTGTGTGAGAGAATGCACAATATTCATCTGCATACATCTTCCTATTAGCAGAAACAAAACAAGAATCAAATATTGAATATGCTGACCACGTTGTTACTACCATAAGGATCAAAGATGTTGCTTTATGTCTGGGCTGGTTTTTGTTTTTATTTTTATTTTAATTATTAATTATTGTTTTTATTTTATATTTTATTTATTAAACTTCAAGAACCTCTCTAACCACAATGTCGCTTTTCAGAATAGTAAAGATGTATTATTTATACTGCTTTCTGAGTTGGACAGATATGTCACACGTAATTATGACTGTTCTTAAAAGGTCAAGAGATATGTACCTTTAATAGCTAAGATGGCTTTTGTTTCTTCTTTTAACAGAACACTCCGAATGTGTGGAATGGCAATCTCCATGTTGAAAAGTATTTCCCGCACTGTGCCTGTACTGGCCTGCAAAAGAAGGAAAGTTTTCAGGGAAAGAGGTTGTTTTCTGAAAGCTACAAGTATTACAGGTGTTAGACTTTGATTAAAAAAAAAAAAAAAAAAGTCATATTTTACAATTTCATTGGGAAAATGCTCTCAAGTGCAAGACAGAGTTTCTAGAGAGTGGAAAAAAACTGAAAACAGGCTCCATTCTTGAAGACACAGCAGTGACATGGTTAATTTCTCTTCCAGGGTTGTAAGTAGTCCAGTTCAAGACTCTATGAACAGACATATGAACACGGGCTTTCTTTCACTCTTGCTGAGAACCCAAAACACCTCTTAGTGAGTTCTCTCTCTTTTAAATTAATTTCGGATCTTTGCAAATGTTTGGTATCTTTTGAAAGTGGAATCTTCCTTTCAGCTTTATATATTAATTTAATTTTGTTGTGTTAAGACTATTCATATAAATGTATGTATTCAGCTATTATAAATCTCTAAGGGTGCATAAAAGCTGTAGATTGCTTCTGTAACAGCACTAGGTTGAAATATAGTATTTTGTCCCAGTAGAAGGTTGCTTAGAAGTAGAAATTGTAGCTTTTGGATATATATCACTAGAATTGTACACTCCTGAAGAAAATACTGCATCAGACAACATCATTGCCTTAATTACACACAGGTCTGCTGAGCCAGAGTTTCCCTAAAGCTGAAACAGGAGATTGGACTAGACGACCTTCTGAGGTAGCTTCCAACTTGAATTTTCCTATGATGGGATGACCCCTATGATCCTATGAAGTCTGTGCATAGTTTTGCTCTATCTCTATGTTTTCAGGAGAAGGTCTTTTTCAACTGGCATTACCACCACCTACAAGGTATATCCCTACAGGCATTTAAAGCCAACTCAGCAGCCCAAGAGACAGGAATATCACTTTTCAGTGTTTTTCTCCCTCAAAATCCCTGGCATTACCATCCCAGGTTTGTTTCTCATCTACATGCAGACCTCTTCTCAGAATCATTTTATCTTTTTGTCTAAGCAGAGACACAATGTGTGGGTCATGGGCAAGAAGATTCAAAAGCAGGAGACTGGCTCCCTGTACTCAGGATATACATGTATGGGTAAGGTCTAGTCACCTTTCGGGAAAGGCTGGCTCATAGGTCTGCTTCACTTCAGACCTAACTATTGACCAAAGCAAGTATCTGCTTAGCCTTCTCTCTGGAGTTGAACTGAGAGTTTCTTACTGTGGACAGTCAATAAAGTGACCTCAACATCAACTATCCCCTGGACTGAGCCCTTCACCACAGTTCATACATGACCTTGTATAATTGCCATGGTCCTTCCTCAATCCACTTTTTGGTACGAAAATAAATAATGCCTTTCACAGTCTAATTGCTGAAGCACCCTTATGTGTCCAGGGAACCCTTGCTGTTCTTCAGGGACTTTCAGCTCCCTCTGCTCACCAACGTGTTCATGAACTGGGCACAGCCCCGTGCTGAATTAGTCACAGCTCTTCTTGCTTTCTCACAGCATATTTCATCCCCAGCAAAGCTTATAGAAGCTGTGTTTGTTTGCATTTAAGGCTGTGATGGAGCACACATACCCTGTCAGCAGGGTTCATTTAAGCAGGCATTTGTAATAAGCAGTACAAGTATGATCTGTCATCGTAGTGATCCTTGTCTGATGGTGGCAGTGGTAACACTAGACCAAGCAGTGAGATGCAGTTACCTTTTATGTGCCAGGAATCTCTCAGGCTTCAGAAGGCTGAGGCTGGACAAGGTGTCTCTCCCCTCCTTTACCACACTAACCTTCCATTCCCCACCTGATCATGTCTCTGGGGATCCAAGACTCGAAAGCCCTTAACGGGCTTTGTCCCTTGGTGGGATCCTTGAGCAGGATTAAGGTTTCCACTGAAGTCAGTGAACAGCTTATTGCTGCAATGTATCGATCCTTTGTGCTCTTCAAAGCAAAGGGACTAGCATGACTCAGGACAGGATTTGATCCAGAGTTGCCAAGGCACATCTTTATGTGCCAAGAGGAGGAGGCAGAGGACCCTGAGCTAGCTCCTCCAAGCTGAGGTGCTTTCCCAGTTCAGCAGAGCCCCAAACAGAGAAAGCTATCTTGGGATCCTGGGTGGTGTTTGGCCTGATATAAATGCTGATGTCTGAATGCACTAAGTCGCACACTGATGCAGCCACTCTGTTTCCTTCTCAAAGCCAACTAACACATCCCCAGCCAGCACACCTCTGTGCAGAGCACTAAATGCTCTCAGATCAGGCTTATGTTCAAGCAGAAAGTAGAAGCCCCCAAATGTGCCTAGAGCTTCCTGATCCATGAAGGGAAAGATCCTGCAGACCATCTAAGCATCATCACTGAGGTGAGGTCCAGCCTGTCCCAGTAGCCCCGAGTTCAGCCTGGGCAGAGCAGACATTTGTGTCTGCTGCAAAAGCTGCACCGCTAGCAGGTATTTCTGTAGAATAAACAAATCCTTCCTTCACTTCAGCAGCAGGGCCACTAACCTTTCTGTACTGTCTGTTTGCTCCTTCCACAAAGCAGGCACTGCCTCCTTCTGCATTCCTGACCTTTCCTCAATGTCTCTCTATTTGTTGCTTCTGTCCTTTTTAAAAAGCCTCTTATTGATGTTTTTAAACTGATGGGGGAACATAAACAAGTAATAAAGAAAGGTTAACAATACTGAATCGATACTACAGAGAGAGGCGTCAGGGAGATGGAATTGAGGAGGTTGACTGTGAAGGAAAGCAAAAGGCCAAATTTAATCACAGTGCTATTGGTAATTAAATTACTTTTTGGATTTTTTTTTTTTTAAGAAGAACTAATGAAAGCACAGACTCATACTAGGGTTTTACAAAAAAGCAAAATATCTGAATAGAAACTCTGACCAAGGGCTTTTTCGTATCCTTGTTAAGAACAGAATGAGCTATTTCAGATTGTTGTGGTCTTTTTCTGACTGCAAAGGAAAGGAAAATGCACTTGATGTTGAACCAGGGGAGTTCTGAAGATACAGGCTTAGATCTTCTGCCAAGCATGGAAATGTGTGTAATGTGTATACTCCTGAGAAAGTTGCTGGTAGTCCTTGTCTGTTTCCACATTTTCAAAATATTGGGCAAAGAAAGGGTAGATCCCACTTCTCAACCAGATAGCTCCCTTTGAAGTGTTTCAGTGTGGTCAGCTTTTCAGCTGTAACATCTACTTTTTTCCTCCTATGAGGACCACCATTTTTTAATAGTGTTGATACCACCTTAAGGATGTAAGAGCACAAGAAGTTGTAATCCGTATCTCTGACTATTGTAGCTTTGGTCTGGTATCTACAGTCAATTTTTTCAAGCTTTTCTTTGAAGGATGTTGTATGGAGACAGTTGACAGAGATTTTTTTCCAAACCTTCTTTTTCTCTTGTCTTTGGAATCAGTTCTCCAAATCTGAGAGGGCACATCTTGCAGCCTTCGTATAGCGGTGGTGCTCATAGTTATTCCATTTTCCTTTTCCTAGTGGTTGCAGAGCCCTTCTTTCTCCCACAGTTCAGTCTTGATATGGCCAGTGTTTGCTTCTATTGAGTCTTAGGCTGAAGATGTTGGTAATTTGGCTATGGATATTAATGGGAGCAGGATTATGCAATTTGCAGCCTCAGACACAGCCCATTGACAGAAGGACACAGAACCTGTCTGTGATGGACAACCACGGAGTCCCACAGAAGTCATTGTTCTTGCAGTGTTACAATTATGTTCATCTGCTATATGTGTGTGCAGACAGACACACCGAACTCCAAACGGGAATGAGTCATTAGTGGGATCCTCCCCCCAAGAAGACCTCAAACCTTCTTGTTTCTTCGTACATTATATCCTAGATTCATTCATCTTCTCAGCACAGGATAGTGACTATTTCCTTCTTTCTTTCTCAGGCTTTCTGCAGAGCAATGGTTTTTGAGGAAAACTTCCTAAGATGCAAGAGGTGAAGGTACATATTTATAAGAGCTGTTCTTTTGTAGCATTGTGTTGCAATTTAAATTTACAAGCCCAATGCCCCGAAGACAGGTTGGATGGCCATGGCTATTTGTATGAATCTGAAGGAAAAAGTAATAATATATCAACTAAAGTTTCTCACTTGGCCAGCCTTCACAAATCGAGCCAATTGAACATGATCTGTTGGAAATGGTGTTTCCCCCAAACTGTTGCAAATTCTGGCTGTGATTCAGACAAGGTGTGAGATTCACAGCCAACTTGTTATTTCAGACAGGTGCGCTTCTTGCCCTGCATTTCACAGCTAGAAGGGTGACACGACACATATGACTAGGTCAGCTGGTAGCAGTAAGTCTGCCACATCTGCTCATGAGTCTCCAGAGCACCTCCCTGTACAAGATACCAACTGGAAAACGCAGGATCATGGTTTGTTTGGGAGTGGGGCTGTTGCTTTGCAGGGCTTAGTGTTTTTTATTTTCTCCTTGCTAATGATGTTGTGCAGTGGTTTCCTCAGAAAGGCATTCAAAGGCTCAGATGCTAATGAGCAGGTCTCTCTCATTATGGCAGGCAAAGCTGCATAATGGGAGCAAGAAAAAGAATTAGCATAAATGACGGAAGGATACTGGGGGTGGGAGGGTGAGGAGTGACTGTGTTTGTTAAAACTGGCATCGTGGCCATCCAGAAGCAGCTCTGAGTTAGAGGTTGCCAAGTTTAGCTTGTGTGCTGCCTGTGGTCTCCAGATTTCAGATGAAAGGTGCCAATCGTGCAAAGAATGAGAGATCCATAAAGCAGTCCCTGTTAGGCTCTATAATAGGAAAATGCTACTTGTTGGCCTCCACCAGCTGCCATTCACTTGCCTTCCCCGTTGTCTTCTTCAGCTCTCCCTCCTTCCACAGGAATTGATGAGATTGTTTCTCTGCTCAGTAGCAGCACCAGCCTCCATGTGTGAAGCAAGACCATTTAATTGGTGTCCTTCCCTCAGCTTTGGGTAATCATGGCAGCTGCCTGTGGCAACAAGTCTTTCACACAGGCTTTTTTAATATTCTTGCTGCCTTCACAGCCTGGTCATGTAATTAACTGGGGGTGGGCAGAAGGGAGACCAGGGAGGGCTACAAATGCTAGACTTACAGTGGAGCAACTTGGAGAGCTCTCAGATTTATATTTGTTTTTTCTTTCCCTCAAGTTTTTCTCTCCACCAAAAATCATTTGTGGCAAGGCACCAACTGCTGTATTGTGCATTGTGGCAATGGTCTATTGGAGAAGGTGGATTAGAACGATGAGCTCCCAGATCTAGCTGGGGACGACTAACGTGCCCTGTAATCCAACAAAATGCACCTGATCTACAAATAATGTCCTGTGTTTGACACAAATGCTTTAAGGAAGCCTAAAAAGGACCCCTAGGGCAGCTTCTTTTACTAATACAGAGGGCAGCAGCCACAGATTTCAGCTTACACAGTTCAAGTGTGACAGCAGGCAAAATTTTTTCACAGGGAGGTTGCTGCAGCACCAGAACAGGATGCCAAAGGTGGTGGAACTCTGTCCTTGGCAACTTTCTAGACTTGGCTACATGAAGTCACAGCTGGCCTGCTCTAGCGCTGGTGCAAGTCCTGCTTTGAGTGGCAAGTTGGAGTAGGGACCTCCACAGGTCCCTTCCAACCAGCATTTCTGTGCTTATTTTGATGGAAAATGCTGTCCCAGGAAGCCCTGAAAATCCCTCTGACTTGCATTTTTCTGATAATGGCTGCAAAGAAAACGTGCCAAACCAAGAAACTCTTAAAACCAGTGTCCACCACTTAGCGCAGAAAGACAAGGCCTGTTCCTGGAGTAGATACAACAACCCTGTAAGTCAAGAGGGGTACAGAGAGAGTCAGGCTTGACAAATGTGGGCTTTTATGTTCCTTGATCTGTGATCTGCACAAGCAACGAGACTCTTTGAAAATACGAACTGCTTGCTCTGTTTAGCAGGAGCTTGGTGTTATTAAAGAGTCCACTGGCCCAGGGACTGGTACAGACTCCCAGCTAGTGACAAACCTCCCAGCTCTCCCTCTGCCCCTTTTCAATTTAGCAGTAAAAAAACCCTGACTTTTGTTATTAAAAATATTAATAAAGCTTAGATATTTATTTTCCTCAGAAATAAAAAACAGAGGCTGTCAAGCCTCCAGTTTTGAAACCTGAGAAAATTGCCACATCCAGTTAAAGACATGTCTCCCCTCCAGGGCTTGGGGGAAGGTTGTAAAATGGGCATTCAGGATGGGTAACTACAGCTCTGCCTACACAAGCTGATGGGGTTGGGGCTTGAAAGAGCTGAAGGCTAGCATGTGTTTGCACCACCAGGACATCCAAGGATCAACGTGGTCCTGCTGCTCTAAGGGTGTCCCAAATTAGACTTTCCTAATAGTGCCATGAACTGCATGTGGTATCAGTCTTCCAAAAACAACCCCGTGGCCAACTTCCCATCTAGGTGAATTACTTAAAGGTTGATAGGACACATGCTGACAGGTTCAGACTGAACATGTTCCTGTAACTGTTTTTCTCAGCTAGAATCAAGGACAGAGAAAAAACTGCCGGTTTTTTAACTTTTACACAATATCTTCCTGAGTTCTCTATTGAAAAGAGAGCTTGCTCTGCTTTCTACCATGGAAAAATCAATGCACCACACATGCACAGATCACAAAGAAAATGACACTGTTGTGTTTGATCCTTCTTTATGGCAGAGACGCTCTGGTCCTCCGTTGAACACGAACAGAAGTACCTTCTGCTCTGTGGAATTTGTGCTGGGGAAAGGCAGGGGGGACAGTTTGATCTGCTTCAAAAAGAAAAAAAATCCCTTTCCAAATTTGGCAGCACCCTTCCCGAACTCTTGCTTCTGATATAGGGCAGATTTATGCAATTCCTTTAAATATTTACCAGCATAACCCATGCCACAAAGATGCATTATTACTTTTTAACAAACATTAAAGTTTAAAAACAGAATAAAAGCCTTGCCTCATACCAGAAGAACTTGTCCTTCAGACAAACAGGATACGTACCACATCATGTGTCTACAAACATAAAGAAACTCTTAAAATTCTATGCTTTTTCCAAAAAAGTAAATGAAAATTTAAAAATGCGCTTACAGTGGCATTAGCTTGAATCTTGTCAGTGCCAGGGATTTTTGGGGGGAAAATGTTTGTTTTTAATGTTGGGTCTGGACAAAGATGTAAAATCAAACTAGACCTCAGAATAACTGCCAGTGCAAAGAGACCTTTTCTGATTTCCTTCCCATACACACATACCCCGCTTCCTGGGGTTGCTCAGCTCTTGTGGTAGCAAGGAATATTTAATATTCTTGCCTATTAATTACTCATCTTACAAAGGTGTGTGGGCTTATCTACTTTTTCTCTCCACCCTGACCTTAGCAACCAGTACCATTCAGGCATCATAGCAAGGTAATAACCTTAATAGCATAACTTAACTTAATACTGGAGTTGCTTCGTGTATCTTGCTAATGGCTGGATCTAGTATTTTCAGTTAGCCTTAGGACTGGAATAGTGAGCAGCAGCTCAGTTAACATTGGGCATAGTAGCATTAGATGTAACACTGAATCATTAGTTCTTTGTCTCAGGCAATCCCAACATGCTTTATACACCACAGGCAATGGACAGTTGTATCGTAGAAATGTCACTGTCATTTGGGTCAGATGATAACTGTGTATCTGCAAACAATGACTGAAAACAATTAGGAGAAAATAGAAAGATTACCCTGCTTCTCTCAAGACCTCTGGTTCTCAGGCTGAGCAAAGCACTACAGGGAGAAGTATTCTTTGCCGAAAGATGTTGTGGGCTCAGACAGAGGTCAAGGGGAGATGGGTGAGGTACTTGGAAAAGGGATCCTTTCAGGGTTACAAGTTACACAAACTCCATCAGACTCAGAAAGTCCCAAGCTAATAATAATTGGAGGCACTAGGAAGGATCTCACAGACTTGCCTTGTTCCTTCTCTTCTGTAAGCCTCTGTTTATGGCCCCTGCTGGAAAGGAGGGCCCTGGGATATGTGGTCCCTTATTTTCACCCTGGATGACCATTCCTACCTTCTGATGACACACATACTGCCCAGGGTGAGAATCAGTGGACTGTACTATATGCCTTCTTCCCAAAAAATCCATATTGCAGGCCCATTCCCCAGCTTCCCCGCATCCTCCAGTCTTGAAAGGTTTGTCATCCTGTGAGACGTGTTTCCTGCACCCTGTGGTAGAAGAGAGGAAGACAAAAGAATGCAAAAATAGCTGAAGACATCACCTCCCATCAAAGACTTGTTCGCCTCTTTTCAATAGCAACTTGTAAATAAACTTGAGCCATGATTTCTAAACTTGGGGGAGAGGGGTATATATTTTTCTCGGAGGAGAGGGGTTTATATTTTTCTTGGGGCTGATAATGTTTGCAGATTTCAGCATAAATTGTTCTGCAGGGTTTCACTGCATTTTAAATTTGCTTTTGCTGCCATTGCTGAACGAAGTATTCCTTGGAGAAATGTCACCCAACTTTAGTAGAGATCATAACTCACAGGAGAGACCTATACAGTAATTTCCATTGGGATCAATACTGCCCTGAACAGTTGCCTGCTGTTGATGTAAACATTGCCAAATGTCCCTTCGGTGCTTTATAAATGGAAAGACATATAGCTACTTATCAAAGCAAGAAAAGTGATTCAGAAGTGGATTCTCTTCGTGGAGAATTAAAAGGAAAAGTAATAATATGAGCTTTTATTTGGCAATACGGATTAAGCACCCCATGTCTTGGCAATAACACTGACTGGAGCAAAGGCAGCGGCTGACAATTGGGATGTTTACTGCTTACACGTCACTGTCCTAGGGCCAGCTTGATTGCTGGCTTCAGTTCACACCACCAAAGTGTTTTGCTCTTCACATTAAAATTTGAAGTCTATATTTTCCCCAGCATTAAAAAAATAAAATCCAAGGAGGTGCACTCAGGTCCCTAGAGACGATGTAATTCTACTCTAGTTTAAGATTTGCTAATGCATTGAGGTCATTAATGTTTCATGGTGGTTCCATTTCTGCATGCGCACAAAGCCTTTTACACCACCCTGGCTTTAATGAACTCCTTCCATTTCCCAGGAGGCCTTTGGAAGCAGAGATGGTTTCCCCTAATGAAACGGCCCAGGCTTTTTGTTTTGAAGTTGTTTACATAGTTAATAGCCCCTTAAGGGGAAACAGCAAAATAGAAGCCTGTATGTAGAGACTTGCTCCACAGATAGAGTACACAAGTCACTTGGAGAAATAAATCATTGAGTTGTAAAGGGTATGTTTCTTTTTTTTCCCAGCTAAATGTTCATCTCTACAAAGATAAGCAAAGATCTGCCCAGAGAGATGGGAAAGTGAAAGAGGAGACCAAGAGGGATACATCCATCTTACAGACCATTTGTTCCTTTTTATAAGAAGAATGTCTGCTAAGAACAGACCATTTCTCTTTGCTTCAAGTCCTTGACAGAGCATAATTTAGGACAATAATCCTGGGTTGGATATTCTGGGGGAAGCACTAATTGCAGGGGTCAGAACATCTCTCCCCATCTCTTCTCTTTCTGGGAGAAAATCTCAACATCTCAGCTACTCTATTGTCATTAAGTCCTGTTACTTCAAATGCAGGTGTCAATAAATCAAAATGAAAGAGAAGCTTTTGTCCCCTCTGTCTCCCTTTAACTGCATCTAACTCATCAAGCCCATTTCTATGATGAATTCACAAGAAGGAGTTCAAATAGTAAAGGAAGGTGTGTAACATCATATAACTGCGGTTTCTGATAGTTACCATGGTGGTTGTTAAACCTAGAAAATAAATGAGCAGTCTATTATTTCTGAGGCTAAAGCTCGATAAAAGCAAACCAAAACAACACCACACACAGAGAAAAACCCCAAAGAGGCATTCAAAGTGTCATTTGTATAACTCACCTGACACGCTCCTGATATTATAATTGCACAATGAAATATGCTTAGAGCAAAATGATCCAATTGGCCAGTGTCACAAGGCTGATAGTAAAATGTCTAGGAAAACAGCAGGCTCCTGATGAACAGCTGAATGTTTGCATTTTTAAAAGAGACACAGTAGAGGGGAAGAGGAGTGGGACCAAGCTGCATAGACAGAGAACAGTGCCTCATCAGAGCAAAGGAGGAAACGGGTTGGCAGGAGTGAAGACAGTGGGACCCACTGCCTCAAAATTAGAGAGGAGGTGGGTTGTTTTTCCAAGATAGCTAAACTCTCACTTACCAGGTCGATATATTTTAATCAGTCTTATGTAGGCTTTCCCTGGTGCTACATGGGTTCATTTGAAAGTCCCAGCTGAGGTGGCACAGATTTTCTGAATATCTCAGGACAACTGGAGGCCAAAAGACCAAGAGGTCTTTTGCAGGGGACCCAGAGGTCCCCTGAAGGGAACTGCAAGTAGATTTTAACAGACTCTCATCTTTATGCAAAATATGATTTTTTGTGGCAATGCAGGGTAGGAAAAAAAGTAGAGCAAGACTAGAGAGATAAGATGCTTCTTGCTGCAGCCCATTTGGCCAGAGGAGGCTAGGGGTTCCTCACAAGAACCGCATGTGTTCCAGCACATCAATCATTGGAAATGAGGCTCTGCTTTCTGGTCTGGAGTTTTCTGCTTGTCATGCAATCAGCTTGTGCAGGCAGTTTCAAATGGTGCGTACACCTTGCTTGGCTTAACTGGGAATGAACCGGAACAACTGCAGAGCTCTTGGATTCAGTCAGTGCTTCCCAGATGGTTGGCTGGGCAGGTGGATGAGGCATGGGCTGCTGAGCCATGCCATTTCAAATCATTTTACTTGTTAGTTTTGACCCAACCTAGCAGGAAGGGGTAATTCTACCTAACACAGAAAGGTCTGGATGGCATTTTCTAAACTTTGGCATCACTTTCTGTCTGGTTGACACTAAATCATGCCAGAAGAATCGATAAGGGCTTCTGTTTCATGACTCTCAGCTCAAGCTGCCACATCATGCCAAAAGTTTGCCCCACCCTCTCTTATCCAAACTGTATAGTGCTTTGATCCTAAGGTAAGAAATGGGATGCTATTTTGTCTTCTCTGGAGGCTTCAATGCATTTAGGTGAATCAATGCCCATCACTTCAGTTTTAGAGCCAGTGCCACCGCTGTACCAGGCTTATCCACAGCAGAATCCTGCAACTCAGAGCACAGATGGATACTTCCTACTGTTGTATCTATTTTCCTTGCTGTGTGATTTGTGCAACTGCTCTCATCTGTAGAGTATATGAGCCCAAATCAGACACCGTGTCCCCATTTAACACACTCCTGACTACACTGAGACGGTAGGCCTGCACCTTTCTCATGCCAACACTGTGGGTCACTGCCATTCGCCCATGTCAGGACCAGGGCTGGCATAAATCAGCATAGGTTTACTGGTAGTCATCAGGACTGACTGGAGTCAGAGCAAGCTGTGTTTATGTGCAGGACCTTGCCCTAAAACTTTGCACATCCAGTCTTTCTATGTGGCCTATGCATTTCTTACTGGATCATCGTAAATAATTTGCAGCTTGTAGGACGTTCAGCTAAAGCTGTCTTCACCAAAAAGCCATTGGAGTGCATGAACACAACTTTATGGAGCCTAGGAATTCACCAACACCACTAGATGTTCACCAAGACAGTTATTATAAAAGCTTATGCAGAGGCCATCTTTCTATAACACTTCCATTGCAAATGGGAAGAGGGAAGAGAATGGAAGGGGAGGGGAGGGAAGAGAACTGGAAAATGTTGAATGCAAATAATGTTTTTAATAATACCTACTTACCTCTCCATTTTTTAATTTTCCACAGTTCTAAACAGCACACAAGTAAATGAACTCAGGACATTTGTGTGAGGGGCTTTTTGTAAGATTTTATTTTTTTCCACACAAAAAAGAAATATCCCAGATTGCGGTTATTGAATTGCAGGGAGTATTGTGCACAGGTACTACCTAATTAGCGCTAATTGAACAATAGGAAGGACTGCTACATTTTAATCAGAAACCAAGACTTTACAGCAGAAAACTTTTAATTATGGGCAATACTCTTAAGTCATGGCTTGCAGGTTACACCCGCACATGTTAAGTAACTAAAGAGCACAGTCTGTTCTGTCAAGTAATGATCCATACTTTTTTCTCTGTTTGGGGAAGGAAAAAAAAAGATCAACTTTTAAAGTATGCAATGAACATTTACTGAAGGGAAAAGGAGGAATAAGTCTTCCATTCACAAACCAGATGTTCCCATTAAACAACCGTTTTCAAGAAAGCTCAGCTCACGTGGAAAGAGAGAGCTCCAGAGTTCAGAAGGAGGAAACAGAAAAAAGTTAACTTGTAAAATAAGGGCAGCTGCTGAAGAGATCTTTCCAGGTTTTGGCCTAGTACATGTCAATGTAACACTGCAAGAGGTCAGGACCAGGGCTGGCATAAATCAGCGCAGTTCTCTGAAAGTCGGCGTGAGTGACTGGTGTCAAAGCAGAGCACTGATTTACACCACCCTCCCAGTCCTGCAGCTTCAGTAGCTGATGGACTGTGACCTTCTTCTTTAATACCTCAGGGACCCACTACCACCAGTACAATTTCTGGTAGCAGAAATGGCACGATTGGGATTTTTCAGTATTTTCTTACGTGTACTTTAGAAATCTCCCTAGACTTTTGCACACGTCCTGGAAATTAAGAGATTTAAGAGCTCAAAACAAAGCAGATGCCTCTCTAATTCCTCATCGTCTTTGTCTTGTAAAAATAACACTCACTAGCAACAGATATTGATACTGAGGGCATAGGTAGGACAGCTGGATTAACTTCAGCCTCATTTATTTTTGGCCACAGGCTGAATAAACCTTCATTTCATTTGCAGCAGCAGCCTGGCTCAGAAGAGTTTGCTCCTGTGCTATTTGCCTTCACTAACTGGTCATCTGCCTGGTTCAGCCCTGCTGCTCAACCAACTAAAGAACAAACCACACTGCTTCAGCTACCTTTTGCCCAGCATTGCTTCATAACCTAGGGAGAATGAAGGGTATTCAAATCACGGAAAATGTGATTTCCCGTTGGGCCTCTCACAGTCTGTTTCTTGCAATGGGGAAGTAAAGGGCTACGTGGGCTGAGTTTAAAACCCAGCCTTCTTTTCTAAACTTTACAGCAGCAAGAGGGAGCAAAATTTGCAAGTATTATGGTTTGGGAGAAGCAAACACAAAACCAGCATTTGCTAAATTGCCAAGGACAAGAAAGAGATATATTAAGGCCCTTTATATTTTCTAAAAATATCTCTCTCACCATTACCACACTAAACTGGATCCATTTAATCTGAAATGACAATGACCGTGTCACTATTTTTTTCCTAGGGCAATTTGTCATTAATTTATCCAGCTTTCCCAAACTTCAGTGGGGATTTTAATTACGGTTCTCCTCTCCCAAGTTCCTCTTAGTTCGAGTTATCGCCACATGCCCTTGGCAAGTCAGAGCTCAGCCCTGCTCAAATTGCAGCGGTCCATTTTCCCATCAAAAGCGTGTTGTTACAGAATGATGTACGGCTCAGTGCAGATCATCTGACACTGTCCTTGTTATGGACCAAAACAAGGACTGGTGGGTGCCCAACCACCTGCACAGGCAGAAAAATATACTTGTGGGTCACTAAAGGAGAAGTTGGCCGTAGAGGGCTCTGTGTGTTTGTCTAAAACATACAAGTTCTGCGGTGAAATGCCTGATCATAGCCCTAGGTGTGAACTGTTATCAAAACAAATACTTGTACAATAAAATTTGATATCATTAGGCGATATTACTGCATTGCTGTTGTTGTTGCTCTTATTTGATACTACATACTGTTTGGTAGCCTTGGATCCAGAAATGCATGCCAAAATTAGTGAAAAAGTTATCTCCATTTAAGAGTTAGAGTCTGTGTCATTAAACCAAGTTCTTTCTTCTTAAGCTGTGAGGAGTAAGGGGATTTTTCTTCACTGAGCTCCATCTTGCTGAAGGTCGCAACACTTTTTTGGCAGCACTAAGTTGCCTCCTTGGTCCTGGGATGTTTGCAGAGACAACACCACCTGCCTCACCCTTTGCACCTGCATCAGCACTTGCTACACAGAGATGAGAGAGGGCCACAGGACTTGTCCCCTCTTTGTTGTATGTTCAAAGCCCCTTGGTATGAACTGGTTTGTTTAACGCATCTTAAAGAAGATGTAAAGTCAAATGTAAAATCAGAGAAGACTCATCTCATCAAGACCTAGTAGGAAATTCAGGACACCCACAAGCCCTTCTTACTTTCCCTTCTCAGTGAGTTTGGGGTTGGTGCCACCAAGTTTATGCCCTGGTGCAGCAGTGCCAGGCACAAACCTTTCTCCGTTGTGGTGGGTAGTAAGGAGACAGAGGTGCCAGGTGAGACTGCCCAGAGCAAGGCTGTGCCATATCCTGCATCCTGGCCAACTCAGCCGGTCTCCCACAGGGCTGCCGTGCTCAGGCTACTGATGCAGATCCCTGTGCAGGATAAAAACAGCTCTATGCATTTTCCACCACGCAGATTGTTGGGGAGCAAGAGCCTTCAGACACCTCTGCCTTAAGCCAGCACAGTGCATCCTGCAAAGGACACATCTTGGCCATGCACATTGGACACACCAAGCTCACTGTAAAACACCTTTCTTTGTGTTCCAAGTGTTACTGTGGCAGCAAAGATTTCCCCAGCACTTGCAAAATTAAATCTGGCAGGGTGGGCAGTCATCCTACACTCAGTGCTGCAGCAGACTGCTACACCCATGTTTATTTTAAAGCTGGACACCCGAGGAACAGGTAACAGCTCGGGAAGCCACAAGCCAGTTTAGCAGAGCAGTATGAACCAAGAGCAACCCTCCTTCTCAACAAGCACTAGGAACCAGAGCAAGGAAACGTCACTTGTTCGCCCGGTACCTATGGGGCAACACAATACTCAGGGAAGATTCTATGGATCACATCTCAGCTCCTTCTTTTCTCTTGTTCAAGTTGCTCGACAATGGCAATGGAGAACATACTCCTTTAAAAAAAAATCTGCTGGAGCTTTTGCTGTCAAGTAGGTCTCTTAAGCCCCATGGGTAATGTTCTCAAATGACAAAGCTGCTCTCCTTTTTGGCAAAGGTCTTTTATCAAGCGATACAGCGGCACATTTTCAATCATCTCCGTATCACAATGAAGAGACAAACCCTGTTAGCGTTGTTCTCCGAAAATCATAAAATGCACTGGCTTCATACACCTAGGGACTAGGCTGGGCTTTGAGCTTCCATGAATCTTAGCAGCAGCAGGAGAAGTGTAATTCAATCTTTTTAACTTGGTGATATATATTCATGTCAGTGGCTTTAAGATAAGGAAAAGACTTTAGTTGAAGAATGAAACTTTTGATGAATAACCGAGAGTACGATGAATAATGTACAAATATTTCTTTCCTCTCAGTCAAAATGATTCCAGATCCTTTTTCATTTTAATCCCTGTCGCATTCTTCATTTTTAAAAAAACTTAAAGAAATGAAAGGGGAAGAAAAAAACCCTATATTTTTAAAGGGCATTGGAGTTCTAAAAGAAGCCTTCCTGATTGCACTCAAAGATATTTTTTGTGGTTTCTAAGTGCTAGAAAACAGAAGATTGTTTAGTTACTGGCAGTAATAATGGTACTAATGATGGGTTACCATGCAAAACCTCAGCCTACCTGTTCGTACTCTGCAGAAAATGTGGAATTTATCCAAGAATGTCTCCTTTTACCTGGGAGGTATTTTTCATCAAATAAAAATGGAGCTGTTACAAACATTTTCCTCCCTTGCAATTTCATTCTTAATTCTGTCCCTGCCAAAAAATGATTAGAAAAACATATATAACGGTAGCGTATTTTCTAAAGAAAGGCAACAAAAGCAAGAAGTGTAAACATAATTTTTTTGTTTTCCTCCAGGATGGGAGGAGAGAAGAAGATAAATGGAGTGTTAGCTGAGAGTCCTGCCCATTTCTTCACAGGTTGCATCAGAGCCTGGCTTCAGAAAGATGCCTTTTGGCAGAAGGGTGTCACTGAGCTGCAGGCAGATACAGCAGGTGATGGTCTTCAACCCCCAGTAAGAGGAAGGTCACGCGGTCTGGACCTTTTTGAACTCAAATTCTGTGACAGTAACGCAAACATGCAAAAGATGGCCATTTTCTACACCCAGGTTTCTGCTTTTTCATTCTTCTGAATGAACAAGGGTGAATTTCCCCTCCCCACTAAACTGGCTGCATAGGTGGGAATTTCTGAGCAGGCATATGATGTCATTTAAAAAGTAAGGCAGGTAGAGAAGTGGATGGTGGTGCTGGAGATGAAAGGAAGCCGATAACCAAAAAACTAAAGCATAATACGGCCATTGGAAAGTATTTGATTATTTAAAAAATCAACAAATTCAATAGGTGATGTTAGTTCCTACCACGGTATTAACAGCAGGAGCAGCAGACCCATTTACTGCAGTCAGCATAACAAAGTCCAGAGCAATGACCGGTGCGTGCTGCGTAGCAAGTGTTACCAGGTCCACACAGGATAAAAAACATTTAATTGTAGATCTCAGAGGGACAACCATATTGTCCATGCTTGACCTAAATCTCACTGCACAGAGCTCGGAGCAAAGTCAAAACTGACCTTCAGAAGTTTCTGGAGCAAATCCATTCCTGCCATGCCCAGGGTTCTGTCCCCGCTGATTTACCTGGTCTATGGAGGGAAGGCATATTGTGAGACATGTTATATGAAATTGCTGGAAGGAAAAATTGAGACCAAAAAAAGGGCTTGCTGGAGCCAATGAGTACAAAAAAGCCCTTACTGAATGGAGTTTTTCCTCTATAAATGATCTCCTGTTTGAAGTTGGTCTCTGGAGGGGCAATAATGTGTCAACAAAGTATTTTTCTGAAATGAAGATGAGGGCAACACATTTTAAAATACAACATATGGGAATAAAGCCCTGTTCTTCCAGGCACACTGAGGGTGAAGTGGGTCACTGTGTGCTTTGACTCACTGACTTGTGTCTCCTGTAATCACGTAACATGTTAAGTGCAGTAAATGCAGAGATACCAGTCCAGTTGCTGGTGACGGCTGGCCCAGGATCCTGGCAATGGCTTGTTCTTGCCATACAATAGAAAGATTTGCCCACTGAATTGCTTGAAACCTAACAGGGGAGGATTACTTTTCAAGGTCAGGTTCATACCCATTCAGTACTAAGCTTGTTGTCTGCAATAGCACCAAGTACTTCAGATGAACCATGGTGAAGCAACCAAATAGTCACTTAGCTTTCAATCTTCATTGACTGGGGGTGCCTTGCTGCTCTGCAGATGTGCTGGCAGGTCCCTACGCCATCTATTCATCCACCCTTCTCAGAAAAAAAAAAAAAAAGGCTTTTCGTATAACATAAAGGTGGGGTGAAACTGCTATTACCCAAGTTAAGGAAGCAACAGAGGTATGGAAATCAGGATATCAGTCTCCTAAGGCATCCTTGTCAACGGGAAGCAGAGAGAAAAAATTCTTTCGAATAGTATCTTAAATGATGACTCTCTTCTCTGGAGTAACATCGAGAAAAATGCTCATATATATGTGTGTGTGTGTCTGTATAAATACTCAGGGTCAGACTCTGCTTCAGACAACATTCCCACTGTTTAAGTAGGACAGGAAAAGGAACAGGCAGTGTTTCTGAAAGTCATGTTTTAAATCAGTGTCAGAGCTAGGGACTGTATGCAGGTCTCTCCAATGCCAAACCAGCTCCCTAGACACAAAGGCTCCCCCCCCCAGTTCCCAAGGATGCTGTGCTGAGAATCCTGGGCATTTTCCTCCAAAACTACGCTCAAGTGAGATTTATATCCCAGACAGAGACATTCAGTTTTCTCCCCAAACTTTTCAATGGTGCTTGGATCCAAACTTTTTAGACTGTCTTAAGAAGGTCTAGGGTATTGATTTATTATCATTAATTCCTTTTCTTTTTCCTTGTCACAGCTTTCACAGATTTATGAGGTTAAGGAGCGTGAAGCTAATTAAATAATCTGACTGGCTGAACATCTGTTGAAACATAATAATAACTTCTGAAGCCAACATTCCTGACTAGCTATTAATTCTGATTTAAAATTAGAGGCAGGGTTTTACTGCAAAAAAAAAACCAAACCCTTGCAACAAAACAAAACAAAAAGCCTAGCACCATTCCAGGCTCAGAGTGAACCCTCAGCCTCCCTTTGAAATCTGTTCCACCCACTTCTACCTTTAATATCTTCCAGTCCAGTCCACTGACCCAAACGTCCATTTTAGGCTTCCTCGCACTCAGAGGTGCTAATGCAAGCCCAGTGGAGAGGTTCAGTCCAGTTTACAGATTGCTGGTGTGCAGCAGCTGCAACCAGAAATTCAGACTCAAACGTGATTTGTTTTGTCAGTGTCAGGTTGATGGTTGGACTAGATGATCTGAAAGGTCACTTCCAACCCAGGGAATTCTATGATTCTACGATGGAGATTAACTGTATGCAGAGATCCACCTTAGCCAAACCAGAAACTAATGCATGACCTTAGGTTAGTGATTTAAGTAAGTCCAAATAGACATTTAAGTGAGGAACTAAGCCTTTTCTTCTGTTCCATCATGCACTCCAGCCCCACAGAACATACAAAGGGTGCTTGAGGAGTTGCCTTGGACTGACTCAGGAGTTCCTAAGCCCAGAAGCTTCCACCAACCAGCTTGGTTCTCAGCCTAACATAGTCTGTCTTAATTTGCTTAGACCTTGCATTGTCTTCACATCTTGCTTTCAAAATAACTTCGTCCAAAATTCACCAATAGAATAGATAAACAAATAAAGTAGATCAATTCCCTGCCACTACTCAGGATCAGTTAATGTTTGGAGGCTGATGAAAACATCTTAACTGAATAAATAGTGTACAGTGGTTCTTAAATCCTCCTCCTCTGCTGGGGAGGTGTAGGGGTTGTGGGACTCATGTGAGTGTTTGTGAGGAGTGGAGCTGTGGGGAGATAATGACAGATCCACAGTGAATGTGTCCACCGATGCCAAAAACTCTCTCCAAGCTCCCCTGCACCAAAGCCAAAGGAGTGCATGTGTTTGTCCTTTCTGAGACTTTTCCTTTCAGAAATAAATCATTCATACTGTAAATATTGTTTAGATTGTAAATTGTTCATAGTTCCAAAGTGAAAGGGGGGGCGGCGGTGTGAAGCTTAAGTTGAGACTTTGCTACATAACCTACAAATGGAAGAGAAGTTTTATACAAAAACGAAAGAGGAAAATCCCTCAGCATTTTATAAGAGGGTTCGAATCTCTAGCAGCCTGTAGAGTGGAACTGACAGGAACATTTCAAGGTTAAAAAAAAGATTAAAAACACAGTCTCACAGGTATTCCTAACAATATCTCAGATTATTCCAAGTGTAGGCAATAATATTAGGCAGTAAGGTCCAGAGCCACAAATGGATTTAGACTCCCAAACTTGCCAACGTTAAGCTTTAGACACTTTAGCACATGCATGCTGTGGAGCAGAGCTCTTGAGGTAACAGAAACATTTCTCCTTCTACTGGCAGCACTGTTTGTCCCTGAGCATCCCAGTGACATGTTGTAGTTCTCAGTCCTTCCCCATCCTTGTGGACTCTCAGGAGACCCAGAGCCACGATGAAATGATGGGGGGTGAGGGGGTGTGTTGGGACACTATAAGTGCAGCCAAACAGTTCCAGATCTGTCAACAAGAGATGATGCCCAGATTCACTTTATCTTAGCTGTCAGATTGTCTCACTTTCATTTTCACCACCTCTTCTCCTCCTTAAAACTCTTCTAATTTCCCTGGTTTCTCTGAGGGTCTCTTAATTTTGAAAAGACAAGGAAAGGTAGCTACATCCCTTGTCTTAGCCCAGCCAATTGCCTTAGTCAGTTATTGATGGCCCATTTGAATAGCTACCCGTAAAATCTTATCCTTGCCTCCCATCCCAGGAAATGATTTTAACTCATTCCCTCACACAGCATACGGTCCAATTAATATCAAAGAAAGAGGAGTGAGTCCCATGAACTGACAAATATCACACAGCATTTTGTAATCCCATATTCCTGCCCTTTCTACACTGACCTCTTCAGGCCCATTTTCCCCACCTCCCACACCAGGAGCCATTTCTTTTCCACAGCATCCATCCAACCCTTTGAAGACAAATACACACAACCCTGAGTTGAGCTCCAAAAATGGCCTACAAATGCTGCCTGAACCGTCACTCACCCACCACTGCTCTACAAGGAACCTCAGTGCTGAACACTTGGGCCTTCAGTAGGGAAACAGCTGCTTAAAACTTGGATTTCAAGGCTGAGCCTCAGGACGTGGGAGCAGAGATAACCCCATCTTATAGGTCCTGGATGAGCTACATCTCCTGCTGATTCGACTGATCCAATGTGAGATGACAGAAATTTTCCATGCTAAAATTATTAAATGATTAAACATCTGTGTCCCTGTCACTGTGCACGCTGGTCAGCCATGGGCTCTCAGCCAGCCCAGTCCACCTCTGTTTTTCCTTCCTCTATTTCTGGCTTCCAGTTTTTCTCTCCTTTTTGCCTTCCAGGTTCATGTAACCAACACAGGATTTTTAAAAGCACACATCATCACAGCATTTCTGTTTCATTTCATAAACCTCCTCCTTCCTCCCCACTGTATCCTGTATGTGGTTTTTTATTATTATTATTATTATTATAATCTCCCCTAAATTTTGGCCTGAAAACTGTTTGACATTCACAACAAGGCATTAAAAAGGATTTATTCTGTCCTTGAAGTAGGCACGTAACTCCTCTTAATGTGAGAGCTCAGACTGGTGTAAATCAAGACTAAATTCACTGATGTCATTGGGCCCGCACAGGTAGAACTAGCATAAAGAAATGGCGAAGCAAATCCTTTTGTACTGATCAGGGGTAAAATCCCAAGAAACCACAATTACCTTCTGTCCTGTCTTCACCTGCACAACTGCATAAATTCTCTGAAATTCAGGAACAAACAAGGACAAATCTTTCTCTCCCGCTCACGTGCAGACACTCACATGCCAGCCTCATGAAACGTTTCACAGCAAGCAACCGGTTCCCTCCCTCTTCCACGACCCAAAATAAACCCATCTCTACGGGCTCATATAGAAACATCAGCAGACTTGTTTAATTAATGTTTCAGGGTCAAGGGAAAAATGTATAGATAGATCTGGGAGTCCTGGTGGACAGCAAACTTTCCATGAGCCAGCAACGTGCCCTTATTGCCAAGAGGGCCAATGGAATCCTGGGCTGCGTAGGGAAGAGTGTGACCAGTAGGTCGAGGGAGGTCATTCTCCCCCTCTACTCTGCCCTGGTGAGGCCACAACTGGAATACTGTGTCCAGTTCTGGGCTCCCCAGTTCAAGAGAGATAGGACAAGGGAACTACTGGGGAGAGTCCAGCGTGGGGCAACAAAGATGATGGAGGGATTGGAGCACCTCCCTGATGAGGAAAGGCTGAGAGAGCTGGGACTCTTTAGCCTGGAGAAGAGAAGGCTGAGGGGAGACCTTATCTATGTTTAAAAGTATCTAAAGGGTGGGTTGAAGGATGACAGAGCCGGACTCTTTTCAGTAGTTTCCAGCAATAGGACGAGGGGCAACGGGCACAAGCTGGAACATGGGAAGTTCCATTCAAATAGGAGGAAAAACTTCTTTCTGGTGAGGGTGCCAGAGCCCTGGAACAGGCTGCCCAGGGAGGTCATGGAGTCCCCTTCTCTGGAGATTTTCAAGACCTGCCTGGATGCAGTCCTGAGTAACATGCTCTGGGAAACCCTGCTTTAGCAGGGGAGATGGACTAGAGGATCTCTAGAGGTCCCTTCCAACTCTGACAATTCTGTGATTCCGTGATATATTTAAAGGCTTTGAAAGCTTTGTGGCAGCAGTCCAACACTGCTTGCTTTGCCTTTGCTAGCTGTCTTAGAGGAAAAAACTCCATAAAGCTTAGAAAAGTGATCTGTCTCTGGGTCTGAGGTTCCTGTCACCTGTCAGTCTGCTGATGTAGCACCATGATATATGACAGCAGACCAGCACTCAAGTGATGTATTACCATAATATGTCAGTAATGCAATGGTGCTTTGATAGTGCTTAATAACCAGAGTACTTCACCGGGGAGAGGGCCAAGGAAGAAGGAAGACCTGGGCAGAAGGCAAACCCAGCGAAGTGCTGCCTCACCCTGTTGAAGTGCATGGTGCCATGAGTTCTAGATGGGAAATGTCTCCTTCGTCCCCAGAGCAAGGACTAGAAGTTGGGCAGCAGCATTCACAGGGAGGTACCTGGAGCATAAGGCCTCCTCTCTTGGGCTAATTCTCTGGAGCATGGGAACTTGTATTTCTGGTTGCACCAAGGTCTGGACTGAACCAAGGGAAAGAGGCTCCTCTCCTACCTTGGCAAGGCTGGGCATGCTCCTGGCAAGCAGGAGAAGTGAGCATAAGTTTCTCCAGACCGATGATTTTAGAAGGGCACTCATCTTCCAGAACAGTACAAAAGGTCAATCACGTGCCTCCCAGATTCTGCCTTACAGCAGGAGAATCCAGCCCAGTGCCCCAAAGAGTGAGAAGACAGAGCCTTGGCTGGTTCAGGCATGCATGTTCCTCCATCTCTGTCCTACAGTGCAGCATGTAGGTGAGGATGCAGCTGGCCCCAGTCAGGCCTCTTTGCACTGGTGCACTCCATCACCGACATCGCTGCGACGTGGTTTATTCAGTGGTGGGCACAAGCGGGATGTGTTCTCGGCCAGGCCCTCTAGGTGCTCCCACTATACAAGTAATGAAAGGCTCTCCCTGCACAAGGAACACAAGAGCATCGTTAGTCAGTGAGCCCAAACCAAGCCAAACTTTTCAGTATCAACACACCAACTTGGGGAAAATGGCTTTTTTTTTATCAACACACCAAAATGGGGAAAAGGTACTTTTCCCTCCTATGCTACAGGTCTCCCACACATGGCGGCCTTGGGTGCTGTTGAGCACCATGTTGAAGAATGAAACATGACAGCGATGAGCTGGCTCCAGGAGCAGTTATGATGCACTTTTCCTGAGCTGTACCATATCCCCTGATAGAGGAGTATTTGGCACAACCGTAAGAATAGCAAAACAGTAGCTAACAGTGCTTATACTGTCTTTAATAAAGGGAACAGTAAGTCCATCCATCACAGAAAAACAGCTAGATTCAGGCAAAGACTGAGCTACTGCTCATGTTTCCAGACTATGATGAGGGCTGATGTTTAAGTGCCTGCATTTGACTTCACAGCTGCACTTAGCTGGGTTTCTGCACATAGTTGGTTACTGGGTCTCAGTGGCAGCTTGTTACACCATGGTAATTTCATCATTTGTGCTTGTCTGTTCATAACTTGTATTTCAGGATTCCATGAACAGAGAGGTTACACTGGCATTGCTGTAATGAAGGCCAGACCCAAAGTTTTCAAAAGCTGAGACCTTCTGTGATGCTGGAGGTCTCTCATTACATCACTAACAGAAGGCCAAGCTAGTCCTTGGTTGCCTGACCTTTTCAGCTTACCGACATAAAGGAAAAACAGAAACAACTGGTCACTGATAATAAACAGGAGAATAAACAGATACCACCTGCATTCTTAAGTAATACGTACATAAAAGATTAGCTGCTTCAGGTCAGAGAAAAGATTTGGCCCTCACCTCCACCAGTGACCACTAGTGGACACCTGGGAAGCAGCATAAGTAGGAGACAGCCAAGGAGAGATGTTTCCCAGGTAACTCTGCCACACTCCAAAAACCTGCAGTTTATGGACCTCCAGATCGAAAGGAAAGGAGAGGGCAGAGGGATGTGTATGCATGCCCATGGAAGGAGATGGCTGATGTACATCCAGAGACATATTTCCATGCTCTCTTTTCCTTTTTAAACAGTCTTGTGCCAAGGGGTGAAGAAAGTGCCTTGTCTGCATAAGCAGATAGTTCTCCCCTCCTATTCACCTCCCAGGCTCCAAAGAGAATCAGGAAAGAAACAGAGATAATTATTTTTAGGGGGAGCAGTAAGAAGGAAGGAGAGGTAGTTGTTTTATCTTTTATCTTAAATATCTTGCCTTCTAACATTTCTCTCCTCACCCTCCGTGTGCTTTGCATGTCCCTGAATGACAGATGGGGTTGGAAGGCAAGGTACGGGAAGGCGAATTCAGTAAAGACAGAGCAGACTTCACCAAAAGGAAATTTGAGAAGAACAAGGACTAAAAGAGCAGCCAGGGGTAACTCTGATGTACAAAAATACATTTATTTTCAACAATTTCAAAACCACTGCCTTTTTTACAGTAGAAATATTCAAATGGAACAATAAAACCAAGAACAGTATATATATATGTATATATATGACTCATGCATTTGTATTACTGAGTTTAATACAGGTATTGCAATTGTCTGCCTCATTTAATCCTTTAAAACCATGGTGGTGGTTTGGGCTTAATGCACTGTCCGACATCATCAGAAGGAATGTGAGGATTCCGGTTTGGTTTGCCAGACCTGGAATGTGTGTGGGAACTGACTGAAGGGAAAGGGAGGAGAACAGGACATCTTTGCATGTCCCTGAAACCAAAGCTTAGTCCAGAAGAAAATACACACTCCTGCACATGCTCTTATTGATAGCAACTGTAACTGAAAAACTCTGCAGTCCCGTCACTCCAGCCTCACCTCCAATCCTTCCAGGCTTAGTGTTGGGGTTCTCAAGCACAGGTTAAACTAAGCAGAGGAATTATTGGGTGTTTACATCAGATTGACAGCCACACAGAGCCAAAAGCTGCATCTAGTCTCCAGGTCTCATGCATTATTCCTAAATTACAGCTAATACAGTAGAATCCATCATGGGGAAAGGCTGGCCAGTGATAGAAGGCACTGACCCAGTCTCTCGCTCTCTCTCTCTCTCTTTCTCTTCCTCTTTATACAAACCTACAGCCTGGGAGCTATTTACATTCTACTCATGGCATTGGCTCTTTCCCTCCTTACTCAGGTAAATAATAATCTACAGCTTCAAGGATTTCCATTGCATTTTCCTCAAGGGTAAAACTTGCAGGGGAAAAAAACCCTAATGCCATTCCCAAGTTGTTATTTCCCAGCATGACATATGCAAATCGAAGCGGCCAATACTCCAGTCGGTGATAACACCGCAGCTCAGTGCCTTCCAAAAAACATGGACAATGCTGGTTGCCCAATCCAAACCTTACAGAGGTCCCATGGATAGATACAGTCTTGGGTGTCCCACTGGGACGCAGTAGTTACCCTTCTAGTAGCCTAAAGGAGCAGCTTTCAATCATGAACACAAGCTTTTTTTCAGCTGCCATCAGCCACAGTTGTGCCCTAATGCTGCAGGTATAATCTGGGAAATATGGTCCCATGTACATCCTAGGGAGTTCTTTCCAAATGTGCATGGAACACATTCTGGTCCAGACAGCAGTGTGACAAACTACCCTGAGAGGTAGTGAGATCCATTAAGTCTCATGGGACATGAAGTTTGAGCCAACTGAAGAATCAGGCAGGGGTTTTTGACATTTAATTTCGCTCCATGGATTTTTTTTGTTAACTTTGTAGTGCCTTTAGGATAATTTTGGATGAAAATGACTTTCTGGACAGATGTTTCTCCAAAAATTAACTGTATCATTCAGAAACTTCTCAGCCTTCACTAAGGCTAAATTTATTTTTGAGAAGTGAAAATGTTTCCAATTTTTTCAGCAGGTTACTCCCAATTTTTTCCTCCTTGCTTCTTCCTATCTGTTATGAGATATTTAACAGCCACCTTTAAAATGGCCTTAAATGGAGGAAATGGCCTCAAGTTGCACCAGGGGAGGTTCAGATTGGATATTAGGAAAAATTTTTACACTGAAAGGGTTATTAAGCATTGGAATGGGCTGCCCAGGGAAGGGGTTGAGGCACCATCCCTAGAGGATTTCAAAAGACAGGTTGACATAGTGCTCTAGAGACATAGTTTAGTGATGTGGGGGGTTCTTTTGTATGGTTTTCTTTTGTTTTTTTATCAGAGTTAGGTTGATGGTTGGACTAGATGATCTTAAAGGTCCCTTCCAACCTAGACAATTCTATGATTCTAAGAGTTTAAGGGGAAAAACGGCAAAAACATTGTAAAAAATTTTGAAAAGAAATTTTGAAAACTGTAATCCCCTGCCTTTCTTTTTAAATCAACATGACATCAACCCCGTGAAAAATGTAGAAAACTCCGAACAACAATGAACATTTTCACTTCACTTCCCTGGCTTATAAAAGAAAAAGTTAATATGAAAAATAATAGTATTTCACATTCAGTCCTCTGCAGCAGCTCACAAAAGCAGTCCCTCAAATTCTAATGATCAGCAAAGACTGACATCAGCCCACAATTTAGCTCAAGGCCCACAGGACCATTGTTTATGTACGTCCCTCCCATCTAGACCTAAATGGGAAGCTATGGCCTTGTGCTAACAGTGTTATCACCAGACTGGGCCATTACTGTAAACTACCCTAGTGCTTCAGTAGAACAGAGACAGTAATGCAACAGTTTATGCACATGCGAAGGATGGAAACTCAAGGTTAAATAGAATAACACAGCCATCACTCTCCAACGTATATTAGGAACTAGAGCAGAAAAGCGAAGGAGGAAACAGAAAAGTATTATTTTTAAATCAACAGAAAAGGCCCACAAGCCTAACTGCAATGGAGGAGAAGAATTGAGAACATTTAGCTTTAGTACTTCACACAAAACCGTATTTCCCTACACTTTGGTTTTACAATTTTAATCTTGAAATACCTCCAGTGTTTTTCTGCAAAACTGTATTTAACCGCTTTTCTTTCCACCTGCAGATCTATCAGGATTATAACCTTTGAAAGACATTCTGGCCCACTAACAGAATGAACACATGTAGCTGAGACTGGTTTGCAGCCAACTGGCATGTTGCAATGCAGAGAAGTAGCAAGCAACACCTAAATTCTAGCCATCTCCTCATTTCAGTCCAGACATATTAAAGGTGATGTGAAGTCCTGTATCCAGATCCTAAAAAAATGGCAAAAACCATTGTCACTTGGCCTCATTTTCTGTTATGCTGCAAGCACTAGAACATCTTCTCAAATGTGCCTCCAATCTTCCTTCCACTCCTGCTGGGTCTTGTAACTCAACACTCTGCAGAATAAGGTCCATTTTTAACATTGTCAACTCAAGAAAAATGGATAAAAATAGCTTAGCACTAAGTCAACATCCTGCCCCAAAACTCTACCGCTCCCAAGGGCTATCCTCAACTCAGTGTGCTACAAGCTTCCTACAGAGCTTTTTCACTACCTTTTCTTCATTAATCTCCCTGTTCTAATCAGAAAGCACCAACCCACCATGCACAAATTACTGTGATGGCATTTCCATCCAAAATTGGAAGCAGCCATTCTGCAGCACTCGTAAGAAAGATCTTTCCTAGCTCAGTTATGCAGGTCTGACCATGCATCCCCCTCTCCAAAGAGCAGTCCTTAATCACATGCATCACATTCAGCCAAAATTGACTACTCTTACACATCCTGAATAGCACTTTACCTCACCAGCTGCTAGAAGCATGACTTCTCACTGGGAATAATGGACTTGGCAGTGCTAGGTTAATGGTTGGACTCCATGATCATAAAGGTCTTTTCCAACCTAAACGATTCTATGATTCTACTGCAACCTGGCCCACTGTTGAGTTGAGGCTGTACTGGGTACTGCAAGCACACTGATATTTGTCCACACTGAGATGCTGATAATTTTGCATTTGTTTTCCTCGTTTTCCCTGAAGGATGTTACGAAGATCCTTCTTAGAAGTGGACAACAGTGACAGAGGTGAATAGATGATGAACATCACTAAAATATTCATGACAGGCTCATAGTCTGTCCTGCTAATATCTTTTTCTGCTCCACCATAGGAAATGATACTATATATATATATATATAAAAAAAAAAAAGGCTTGCAGTTATACACAGAGAAATAAACTATGTTGTTTATAGACAGCAGTGTCAGATTGAAATATGACAGACAACTGGAACACGCGTGGAACCAAAGCGTGCTTCAAGTGCTCACCACGGTCCCGGGTTGGCTGGCGTGTACGAGCGCGCACATGTGTGTGTGTGTGCATGCGCGTGCGTGTGCGTGCATGTGTGTATGTGGTTCAGGTTTTGTTTTAAACATATCTTCTTTTACTAAACATTAAATTATTTCCCAAGAAATAAAAAGCTATGTACATTTTAATTATCTACAGTAGGCCTTCGGCATCCTTGCTATTCACATGCACGGGGTTTGGGCTGCATCCATAAACTCAGGCATGGTCCTTCATTGCTTGTGGTGCTGTCCCCTCCAGACAATCTACAGTCCAAGGAACACTGACGTGTGTGTTTGCTCTGATTTTTTTCTTTTTCCTTTCTCAGCAGTCAACGGTGCCAGAGGGTGACTGAAATTAAAAGCAATTAAAAGAGGCAAGATCCTCTAAAAAGCCGAGACATGCATGTCATTGGAAAGCGAGGGCTGTTGGCGTGTTGCAGAGCCTGGTCCAACAACCCAGCCTGAGCCCTCTGGCAAGATGAAGTAGCTGATTCATGACTTCTTTTGAAAAGGGCTGAAAAGGGACAATTTACCTACAACACCTTGCCTAAGGTACTATACCCACCTATTGGAATTGAATACCTTATTCCCATTCTATATTTAACAGGAGGCTGGCATTCAAATCCCATTGCACACTTGACTCATTCTTTGCTTTTTCCTTCTAATTTGATGAATATTTCCTAAATATGAAGACCTACTGCTATTTATGAATGCAGCCCTGGTAAACAGAAAAAGCCCACCCCATCCCCTCCCAAATGATAATAATGACATATAACTCTTTCTTTTTTCATAATAATAATAATAATAATTATAACAATAATAATTACAAATAAAAAGTCAGAAATGTTGTAGACCAAGTGGATTCTCAGTATTAAACACTAGTGCAGTTGGGGATTTCCTTTGTGCTTTCACTGTTGGCAATTGTTGAGATGCTTCCTGTGGAGGAGAAAATGGAGAAGAGAGTCAGTGCAGTGGGTTCAACAGTTTGGTCTATAATGCTTCTCACTTCTTCTTAGGATATGCTTGTGTAAGTGTAAAGACAGAAAATGTGCTTAAAACTAACACATCCTTTTTTGTATTTGCAACAAGCATGGAGCACGCAGAAAACCTGTTACTACAGCTCAGCTGACCAGCAGTAAACTCATTAAGCTATTACTGACATATTCACTTGTAATGATAGCATACCGACAGTCTAAGCTGGGCTCAGCTGACTCTTCTGAGGGTTCAGGGAATTTGGGACACCTCCACAGGACAGACAGGGTCATGAGAAGGCGAAGGTGTGAGCCACAGCCATTACTAACTCCTGTATACTTGCTGTTTCCAGGTTCCTACCCTGGTCATGTAAGACTTAGAAAAGCTGAAAAACTGTAAGAAAAACTCCCTGTTGTGGTGTTGCAGAAAGAGATTTTCTCCTTATCTCAGTGCCTAAGGCTCTGCTTGTACCTGAGGACACAGTCGCTGCCTCTCCTAATACCCCAATGACCAACACCCCCCCACCCCAGACTGTGAAACAAGCCCCAGCTGAGGGCTGTCTCTCACCCATCACTCGCGTGTCCAGCTCTTTGTCCATCAGCTCCTCAGGGTCTGTGAACTCACTCAGAGTGATTTTGGGGGCATTTTCACTTTGGCTGACAGAGCCAATCATTTCCTGCTCCTTGTCATGCTGAACTTGGGCATAGATGTTAATCCAAGGGATTTTCCTGTGCAGGAAAGGAAAACAAAAGGTTATATTTTGTAGCACAGGGATCTTTGGCTTGTCATTGATTAATCAGACCAACTAAATTGAGACCAATTCCAGAAACGCAGCACTGGCAGTGATGCAAAGTATCAGGTCTCAGAATGGTGAAAGCACCACAGTGATGTTCAGCTCTGAAAGTGCCATTAGCTTAATTCCAACACCAGCCTAAGGCCACCCCAAATCTCAGGCCGCTGCCTTCCTACCCTATGGCCAAAGGCTCCCCCAGCTGTAAACCTCAAAGTTCTGGTCCTGCCATTTTAAATGAGAAGTCATGCACACAGTGGACACTGCACCCAGCTCAGAGAGCAGCAATCAACTAAGTACAATCAGCTGCAACTGCCAACTCTCTCAGTATTTACTACATGATCAGGGGTGCACCAGAAACCAAAAGTAAAAATCAATTTGAGCACTACAATCAAGTGAGAAAAAATTGCTAGGCTTGTTTCTATTGACAAGTCCACACTGACTCAGTAGCAACTGCCACATCTGAAAGAGTTATAAAGAATTGGTCGTGCCTCAGAGTACAGAAAGGACTTGAACCTCATGACACCCACCCAAAGTCTATTTGTTACCATTTCATTGCAAAACCAGTTTGCCGTGCTATGGATCATGCAAGTTTGCAGGGTCTTATTTTCCCTTGCTGCTCAGGAAGCCAAGAAAATGAAGGGATTATTTCTTCTTCCTTCTTCCAAGAGAAGCTAACTTGGACTGCTAGAACAATGTCCTTGAAAGTCAGTTAGTTAGACAGATAGTTAGATAGGCCCAGACAGATAGTTAGACAGTAATCCCTGGAGGAATTCAAGTTTTAAATCAAAGAACTGAAAAGTAATGTGTAAACCATGGGGGTTGCTAGGATTATCTATGTATGGTTGCTGGTTGGAAGGTGACTGACCGTTTTTCTAATGCCCTCAAAAGGACTCTGTTCCATGCAGTCCACATTGCTAAAATAAGGAAAAATCAGAGAATTTTTGCAGTTTCTTAAAGCACACAGGAGAGAGAAAGATGTGTTCAAAGAAGCTATATAAAATGCCATCTCTTTATGATAACCTGTCTGCTGTTGGACATATCAGAGATTGAAAGCAGTGGAAATTGCCTCAGCTCTCATGAATTCAATAGATTTATGCTGATTTTACTCCAGTGAAGTTCTGGCCTCAAACGACTTGTGTTACTGGCTTGATTTGGCATTCTGTTCTTAACCAGCAGCAAGTCAGGACATATTTGGGATATTTAGCAGCAGTTAATAAAACTCGCGTTCTTCTCCCTTTATCCCGCCCTCTCTTTCTAACCCTCAGACATGCCCTAGAGATCACTAGAACACATATGCACTACACAGGGAATGCACACATTGGATGAGAGAGGACAAATGCATTCCCATAGGACTTAAGTGCCCAGAATACGTCTAGAGGTGTAAAGATACACGGACATAAGAACACATCTGGAGGTATTGGAAGACTTAGTTTTGCTTCCAAGCAATGCAATGGTAGAGAAGTAATGGTTTTCTGAGCTTTGAGAGGAAAAGTGAGAAAAGCTCTTTAGAGTTGTGAGGCACAGAGCATCCAGGTATTTCAAAGAGTTAGAGAAAAAAAGAAACTGAGACAGCTGTACGTATGTGCATCCCTACACACATACCTAATCCTGCTGTGCCTCCCAGCACAGACACGGATGGCCACAACATCCCACTGCACATCTCTGAGCACACACACACACACAGACTCCTGCACTCCTGTCCCAGAACACATACACGCTGACGGCCCCATTGCCCCACTATTACTCACCACGCATACACATGTAGTATTGACCTGCCATATGCTCAACCTCCAAGAAAAGAAACAACCTTTTTACAGATTATTTCCCTACTTTTCTCCCTTTCTTCCTTTTCCACTCAGACTTCCTCAACAAGCGTCTCTCTGGCAACAGTGTTTAATATGCTGGCTGAGTCTATAACTTGATGGACTCATAATAAGGAGTCTGTGTGCAAACCAGCAAAGCACCAATTCTATAAAGTTGTAGAATTAAAAATTCATGCAGGCCCATGCTCTCCCAAAAACCTATTCCTGTAAGCAGCAGTTCTGTATTCAGGCTGGGATCACCATTAATCAGAAAAGTACATATGGCTAATGGATCTCTGCATCACTGAGAGCTAGAGGAAAGCTTTGTTTTCACCTCCTTTTTCCATTAAGAATTGTTGCATGCTTTCACTTCTGATCCACTGACACAGAGGTTTCAGACAGAGCTGAACAGTCACTTTCTGTTCTGAAAAATAAAGCTAGCGGACACTCTGGGTATCTTAATCCTAAACTTTGTCATTTTGACCTGGGTTTGTCCTCTTTGGGACAGAGCATATAAGAGAGGACAAGTTGATGAACTTTGGACTAAGCAAAACCAATGCTTTAACCACCTTCCCTCTCACTTCCAATTTGTGATACATTCAGTTTTCAGACAGAATTTAACAAGGCAGGGTGTTCCCAGGCCTGGAGCACTGAACAAGGCTGATGGCTGCTATGCTTAAGACTCAGGATGCTTAAGTAGTATAAGGGTCCGTTTTATGAGCTGTAGTAGCATAACATGACCTGGAAACTGCCAAAGTGGATTACCAAACTCTCTGCTATCTGTGCTGCTCTGGTAACAGATCTCGATGTATTCAGGATCAAGCACTAGAATCACTGCCACCCACTGATTTTGAAAATGATTAATGCAAGAGGTTAGAAATGAGGGGAGCTTTAAACCTCGAGACTAGGATACATGCCTGTATTATCATTCCATTTGTAATATTGTTTGTATCTCACTAACATTATTAGAGATTACCAGCCTTATCTTGGGCTGCAGAAAAGCTGGAAAGAGAAACATATAGCTGGAATCTGGACAGGAAAAGCTCGAATTTCCCAATTTGGAGGAACTACTCATGTCCAGAATTTTACTTTTTTTTTTAAAGTCAGACTTAGCTTATGCTTTTAATACAATATTTTGCCACTGGGCAGGATCTGGGCACATAGACCATTTAACACAGTAAGTCCTGTACTGAATGCAAAGTTCCTCCTAAAGAGCTACATCTGCCTAAAACATATTCTCATAAGGCAGCCCTTCAGCAAACAGGCCATTCTTATCCCGTATTTTGTTTCACAGCTTGCAGCAGTGAAGTGCCATGGGCCAGCACAGGTCCTGCCTGCTGCCTGGAAGCAAAAGGTTTATATTAACATCTGGCAAAGAAAATCTCAGCACAGATTCCCAAAGGCATTTTGATGCTTAACACAAAATTTTCTGGCTTTGACGCTCCCACCCTTAACATAATCACACCTGTTCCTCTGCAAGACTAAACTATTCACTTTGCAAAATACAAATGAGATGCTGCAGCACTAAGGCGATTGGCCAGCTGGATATAGACTGTATGAAGACATCCATCATGTGATTTTTTGACTAAGTCTGCATTGTGTGGCTTAGCACTCAGTGAGCACACAGGGTTCCCATTTCTGGTCTGTGGTTCAAACACATCTACTGAAGCAGGTCACAGCTTGATTTCTGAGCTCTTGGTGAACTTTCAGAGCACCAAGCTTGCAGTGGAAGGGCAGTAGACGGTCTCCTCTCTATATATGAGAAATAGGGAACTACACTGGTCTAAGCCTTAGATCGGAGTAACTCGCTCTACATGTGCAATTCATGCACTGCTATGCCTATATTTCCCGTAAACCACCCAGTACCTCTTCCTCCCATCCCCAAAGTTTCTCAACTTACCTCTTGAATTTGTAGATTAAAAAAACAGCCAGGCCTACGAACACCACAGACAACAGCATCAGCATCGCTGAACTGCTATGACCCGTGCTGGAATCAACAAGGGGTGCTGCAAGAGGAAAGGCAGAGCATTACATTTGCAAGATATTATTAGGGAACGCATAACTACCAGAGAGTTGAGCTCAACTCTGCCTTTGCCACATCCGCTTTATCACCTCTGCATGATGCACGCTGCTTTCTGCAAGACCAATCAGTAGGAAACAAGTTGACGATCTTGTCCTTTGAAAGACAAGCTCCTTTTTCAAGACAGTACAGACTAACATCTAGCGCAGAGGCACAGCAAGCCATGCTTAGCTGAATGGCTCATCATTCCTGTGTTAACACGCTGGGCTATTTCTTGTCAGGCTTTTCCAGGGACTGGAGTGGAAATGAAATTTATGAAGTGTGGCTTAATGCATTTCTATTCCCCTTTGGAGATGCTACCTCGGAGCATACATGAACAGTGTGACTCCCATCTTCCAAGGACATATGTCTGTCTCACATGTGACAGAGATGTGGTCTTGTGAGAAGCTTCACGGTTCATCCTTGTATTGGACCTTATGGGCTTTTTAATTGAGTCAGTTTTCATAATGTGGAGGAGCCCAAAGCGATAATCCTGAGGCCAAGCATGCACTACATTATAACATTTTGGAGATCTGATCCGTCTATCCTTGACATTTTGGGTGGGCTAAATAGAGTGTATTACTATACCTTGTTTATGCAGCTATTCCCACAGCTCATCAGAGCAGACCATCTTAATGGCCTGAGCACTGTGCTGAGAATCAAGAGTCTGATGAGAAGTCTCTAATGATGTGCAAATGATATTAAGTAGCAGATGAGCGTTTCTTACTGCATAAATATTTGGTTTGGGTTTTTTTTTTCTGTTCTCTATTCTTTTCCTGTCACCCAAAAGATGGGGACAAAGTCTGTGCAAATAGACTCACTTCTGATTCCATTGCCAAATTTTCACACCTAAGAATATGATCCTGCCAGTATTCTGGCTCTACAACTTCTACAGATTCTTTCACGAAAAAGAATTGAGTGTCATTTCACCCGAGTCAAAATACTATGGGAATGATCATGAGGCAAATGCAGCACCCCACTCAGGGGGTGTGAGAATAGTTGAGCAACATAAGCTAAAGCCACCTTTTGCAGTGTCTTACTAGAACAAACCCAGACTCTGAACCTAGAGACTGCAGATATTTATATCTCATTCCCAGTTTTGCAAATTAATTCATTCCAGCCTACTCCTATAAACATCTGACTCTCATCCCCAAACAACAGTCAGAGTGAAGGCAAAAAGGCGTTCCCTGTAGGAAAGGGTTACAAGCCTTGGTTTAGCCCAGCTCTTGGCTCTCTGAAAGTCTCATGTAAAAAGATGCTGAAGTGTATTATCGTGGGACAGGAATCCCAATCTTTCAGAGAGGCTATCAGCAATGTCACATGCACAAGATCCCACATTTCAGATGACTGCAAGAGCAGTCATAAAAACCAAGGGCAAAAATAAATCCGTCATTTCCTCTGTAGTCATCACTGCCTCAGCAATAGCTGAGAGCTTCACACAAAGCTGGCTGAAATTCTCAGCAGTAACTGAGAGCTTCACACTAGGGTGTTTCAAAGCAAAGGGGGTGATGAAGCTTAAAGCAACTATTCATTACTCTGTGGAAAAACAGAGATAGCTAACATTGAAATTTAAATAAGTTCTAATTTGTAAAAGTCAATATTCGGCCACGTATTCCCTGTAAGAGGCCTAGATCTTCTTTTCATGAGTACTTTGCCCCTGTGAAGCTTCTGGGCTAGTCATAACATTAACAGACCCTTTGCAATAAGGATTTGATCCAATAGCCATGAAAGTTAGTAATACTCCCACTGAATTCCACAGGTGCCCAATGAGGGCTTAAGAGAACACCATTCACCTTATTTTCTAAAACACTTGAAAAACATCAATGCACTTGTTAATTAAGCCGTAGGGAACTCTGAAAAGGTACTTTTAATACTTGTACAAACTGGTGCATGAAGATGCCACTGCAGGATTCTGTTTTTAACGCTTCCTGCTTCTACCACAGACAATGTCTCAATATGATCACTCCTACATATCCCAGTAGCACATACCAAACTGTGAGCGCTGTGATGTAGATTGGTTCTCCTGGAGTTGTCTGAAGCCTCCAGAGAACCACAGCTATGCATTTGACTCCACACTCACCTAATGTTAACTGAGTAACATACACAATGACTTCAACACCAGGCTTCAGTTCAAACTGGACCAGGTTCTGGTTGAGAGCATTAAAAAGGATTTCTACCACCTGATGAAATAATAAGAGATACAGTAGTTACAATACAGAAGACAGCGTGCTCTGAATAACATTCAGGAATGCATGTAGCCTATGAAAGGTGGCTAACATCTCTTACTGGCTTCAGGAGAAGAAGGGAAAAGAGAGACTGAGGAAGTGGAGAGAAACATGTACATGTGCTTTAGACAGAACTGAGTGTTATTTCATGCTAGTCTCCTTATAGGACTTTCGAGACTCACAGAGTATGTTATTATATCTCATCTGAGAAGCAAACCCAAGAAAGAAAATTAGCCATTTTTTTTCCTATATTTTTGGGAGGGTGGGAGAGGAGGGAAAAGAGCTAAGGATCTTTTCACCCTCCACAATATCCTGTTTGATCTAATGCACTGGGGAATCACTGACATATTGGCTTTTCGTGGGTAGATGATGGAATTGAGTTAGGTAGTCCAACCTAGTAACACTGCTTTACTCATATTGTTTCAGAACAATCCTAGTCATGTAGCTCCTGCTTAATTAGGCTGTTATAGATGATCCAGTTTTGAAGATTAATGGTAAATTTGCCATATTTCTCCTTCATTTAGAAGAGGGGCCTTGGAATGGCATTTACTCATAGCTCAGCAACCCAGCTGTGGTGTGTCATTTGGTTGTCTCAGAGCACATATTTGGCATGTGACACTGAAGCCTGAGTTTGAAAATGCCTGGTCTCCCTAGAGTAGTTCTGATGGTCAGGGCACAGCTACTGAGTAGTTGTGATGGACTGCTCTCCAGGGCAGAGCCCCTCAAGCAGAAGCCAACAACAGGTGCCAAAGTACAACTGAATAGACCATCAAATAAAATTAGAGTACTGGACCTTCAGGCCTCATGGGCAGCTAGTCAGAAACCTAATCTGAGATGTCTGCATAATACTGATATATGCAACATTGACACAACAGGTTTTTCAGAGGGGATTCTAATATGGGTAGATCCTACTGAACAGGATGGAAATCCCAAGAAAATACCTCCAAAAAGCCTTCCAAAACTTCACACCACAATGCTCTACTCGCTCAGCACCATAAATTTCAGAGGCCAGCTTTGCTAGCTTCCTAGGACAAATGTACTGCTCTGAGGGGACTGACCTTGCTCAATAGGTGACAAGAGCTTCCACAGAATTTAGGGAGTCCTCTGAATTATTTAATGTTTGATCACAGAAGAGTTACTCCTCCAAGAATTACTTGGAGATGGGCTCACATATAGCTTGCACGCAGTAAAAATGCTGCATACAAGAACATTAGCTAGAGCTAAGCAGCCTTTCCAGCAGTACTTCACTCCTTTGCCTTTATAGAGCCGATTTAATAACTTGGTAATTCTAGCATGAAAGCTTCAGCAGACTAGTGCTGTTGTTCCTAGCTCTTCCCTTGTCTGCATATCACTGTTGCTATTCATCACTGTAATTACCTATTTATCTAAATGGATGGATATTGTAACTTCCAAATATAGTTCGCACACGCCACTCACTGCTGCAGAAGAGAAGAGGTCTTGTTCCAGTGATATACGAGCTGAAGAGCCTGATTTATTTTTAGTAAACCTCAGTATATTATCTTGCTGCTTTGGCCTCTGTCTATTAGCATTCCTCCAGGGAGTAGAGGGAGTACATATTCAAGGTTCCTTTGGCCATAACTACTGTAATAAGGACACACCACTGATCTAGGAAGAACCACTGCTGGTAGACTGTGACATATCTCAGTGAGGTACTAGAAAAGTCTGTTTTTCCTCTGAAAATCATTTTCTTTAATGCCATAAACTATACTGCCACAGTCCCAGACGCATCCAATTCCATCACACTTATTGTAAGTCATATCCAATGCTGCACAAGTTAAAGGGCCCATCCGCAAATAGTATGATAGGAATGAATGTTCCATGAATCCTTCTTTCCTTACTTGCTCCAGATCAGCCTCACTGCTTTTCCTCCTCTCTGTTGTGTTTTTATGCGGCAGTATGAAGAGTTCAGCAGAAGTAGGAAGCCCAGGAAATACAGCTACCAAGATCTGTTCATCAGGGATACCGGTCACCTAAAAGAAAAGTAAAAAGGAGGTCTAGCTGCTATTCTGATACTGATGTTTCCATTCACTATGAGAAACTGTGCTCCCATCAAACTGTTATCTGCCAGTTCCACTGTAGGTGGTGTGGTCCTAGTGAGCTGCTCTGCCTATTTTGGTGGGTTAGAAATAGAGGTTCTGCTAATGATTCACTCCATTTCTAGAAGTAAATGTATGCTTGATAACACCCCTGGACCCAAAGATTTCAACCCAAAGTTTAAACCTACCATGTCTCCAGATCTGGATTTTTCATATAGTCCTTCTGGCTACAAAAGAATGACCCAAAGTCAGATTCAGAGAGTCTGACTAAGTGTGCAACTGTTAAGTGTGCAACTAACAGGGATGTATGAAGAATTGCCTGCAATCATCTTCTAATAATCAGGTTATGGGGATCCACATTTGCCATACATGAATAACAATGTCTCTCGTGGGAGACTTGATACTACTGGGGCTGATCGGGAGGGCTGTGCTAGGAATTGCTCAGTTTGCTGAACCAAGAGTCAGTTCCCCACCTGACTCTCATGACTGTCTTCAGCGTGACCTGCCCACTGAGGCTACTGCCCTTTCTCCCCACATCCAAGCCGTGCATCCTCAGCCAGGCAGGACGACTCTCCTCCCTCAGAAACTCCCTGCTATATGAGGCTAACCCCATTAGCTCCATGGTCCTACCCCACCTCAAGCTCCTTGGCTTCAATCCTGAACTGAAATCAGTATCAGTGGGGCAGCCCCGTTCCTTGTGATCCATCCCATAAGCACACACCACGGGCTGCAACAAAACAGTCACAAAAGGATATACAGCAAGCACCTCTGCACCATTGTTTGTAACCGTTTGTAGTTAAAACCTAAAACCTAATTATTTTCTTTTTTTTTTTTTCTGCAAGCTTGACGCTGAATACAGTAAAAGGGAACAACAGTTTAAAGAAAAGAACTTGATGTTTTCTCAGGATGAAAAAACAATCAGGGAAACTCTTATAAACTGTGAATTTTGAGTGGGCTGCAGATGAGAAAAGCTGAGCAGGAATGTACTTTCCTGGTAAAAATAATCAGCTTCCATTTCTAAGAACAGCTGTAGCCAAAGCAAAAAAAAAAACAAACACAAACAAGATACTTTTTTGGCAGAATCTAAAAACACAAAAGCTTGCCTAAATCTGTCTCCTTATTTAACACAAAACCAAAGTCCCTGGCCATTTGATATCATAAATTATTCTGTCCCCTTTCCTGCAAGAATATGAGTGCTAGTTTACATATTCTAATTAATCCCAAAGGAAGATTCAGTATCTTCCACCCACGGTAGCCTCTCTTTGTCCTGTATTTTAAAGGTAAGTTTATTTTCCCTCTGAATCCTCATTTTTTGCCCCAGTTGGAAAGGGAGTAGAGCTTTATAACATTCACCAATTGCTACGCTTAGCTGCATGTGGAACTCCTGACTGGGTATCAGGAAGAAGTAAAAGTATCTTCCTCATGCATCCAACATACTACAATGTCTGTCTTCTGGGATGAAGTGGATCAGCTGTTTAGCAACACACAGTAACACTACCCAAATGTTTGCAGTAGAAAACAGTAGATACTGTAATATCAATTTGGCAAAATAAGAATAATAATGATACTATTACAATCTAGAATTTGTAAAGTCCTCAGGGATATTAAAAGCTAAAAAGCACCACAGAAACATTAATAAAAGTAATTATAATATTTTCACAAAATTCCCAATATAGTTTGTCTCTGTAAAAAGATCCAGCATATTAAGAAGCTTTTCATCCATTTAAAGTGATAGCTTCATTACTGCTGTTCTTTCCCATTTTTTTAAGCTAGCATGTTGAAAAAGTGTATGTTTAACAGCCTAGTCAATGTTAGTACAGATGAGGAAACAGATGCTCACCTGTGCCAGAGCTCTCTTGATGACTTTGCCAATGTCTTGTCTCCATTCAGGGATGTCAGGGTTATGGTAGTCCAAATTGGGAGAAAATGACAGGAGCTGAGATTGGAAATACTCTGGGATAGAAAAACAGTATTTATGAGAAGATTAAATGGGCAGTGTTCAGGTACAGCCAAGGGTGCAGAATACAACAGGAAGACCATAATGAAATTATCTTAAAGCAAGAGAGAGAGGAAAGGCTGAAGGAAGAAAAAGGGCTGGCTAACACTAAGCAGGACAGAAAGATTGCAAGGTTTGTTTGTTTGTTTGTTTGTTGGTTTTGTTTGTTTGTTTTTTTGTTGGTTGGACTCGATGATCTCAAAGGTCCCTTCCAACCAAGAAGATTCTGTGATTCTGTGAAAGAATTCTTATAACGGTTCTTATAAAGGACATTTTGCCCTAATCCCAACTTGCGGCTTTTCCCAGAAGAAATGGAAACAAGAATGAGAGAGGTGAGAGGACGCCTTCCCTTCATGATGCCTCTGGGCTTCATAATTTTGCTACTCAACTTCATCAGATTCTGCTTACAAGGAAGTTGACCAGTAAATAAGGCGGCATCTGGCTGAAATTTGGAAGGTCTGTGCAATTGCATGCATTGAGCTCCGCAGAACAAACACTTACTGTAAGCAATGTTTTCAAAAGCAGGTATTATCTGTTTGCTCTCCTGGAGGGAAGCCATGAGTGGTTAATACCCCAACAAATCAGAACCCAGTGGTGCTAATGACTGGCTAATCAAGCAATGGCTATTCATGAAACACTTTGAAATTACTTCCTAATTGACTGATTGCAGGGAGGAAGAAACACTTCCTGGACTTCAAACACAAAATACTTTAATTTTTCCTGCAATTCCAACTCTCCCCTCTGGTGTCACCAGACACCAAGCCCAGAATCCTTACAATAAATATGCACAATGGATTTGTGTCAGTGGGAGATACAGATCCAGGATGGGAATCTCACTCAGATATAAGTTATCAAGGTAGAAGACTCTCTGTTCTGGTTTTGGAGATGTGCTGAGCCTCACCTTGAAGCACCTGATGTCCAGATACTTCAAATAAGTACCGTTAATCATTTGTAAGAAGGTACCAGTTTTAGATGAAGATAAACCAGTACGAGTATAAATGAGGAAATCCACAGAATAGGAGGGATGTGCCAGCACAGCATTTATGTTGCATCTTTTGCAAGATCCGTTCTCTCTTTTTAGATAGTGCGGTATATTTTCAAATAAAACAAGCATCAAAGAGAGGAGGGAAATGCTCTCAAGTTCTGAAGGCTTAACTCAGAGCCTGATATATCAATACTTTGACTTTTGAACCCTCAGCACCATGTCCAATTTATTTTTTTTTAGCAAATTCTGGTCTGTTAACCACAATTTGAGGAAACCCTGAATAAATCTCTACCGCTAACATCAGAAAGCCATGCCTTCCTGCCTAGAGCCATAATAACTTAACACAGGACACGGTTTAGTATACAAATTTAGCAGAGCGCATGTTTACCAAAGGTGTCACTCTTTTATGTACTCAGAAGTGAACTGATCACCAGACTGGGAGCCTGGAAGGACTCCTTCTTTAGACCAGGTCAGTCTCCACCATGAAGTTGGAAGGACTATTTGGACATTCCAACTGGATCAATTTCTCTTTGTGGTAAAGCCAAATTGCCAAATGGCAAAATTTCTTACAAGGTGTTTAAAAACAACGAGTGAGAGGAGCATTCCGTGGGACCTACCAGGACCAAAGATTGAGATGAGCTGTAGATAAACCCCTCAGATACACTTGATTCAGGTTTATTCCAGAAACTAGTGGAAAGATGCATGTTTCCCAGAAGTAAACTTTGCAATGCTCAAAATGATCAAGTAGAGGGTTACTTACATTTGCTAAGAGAGAGTTTGGGTATTACTAAATCATATTAACAAATTATTAAAACTCATTGCATTTCACAGCCAGGCAATCAATAAATGTCTATTTAGCTGGTTATTATATTTGAGCATACAGCTTTCCAGTCACCAGCAGGACAATTATTTATATTTAATTACTGAAACAAGACACAGTTCAACTACACATTGCAACCCAAGTTGTTTGAAGCCCTCGTCTCTAAATAAAACTTGCTATCCAAACAAAAGCTTGCTCTCAAATGCTGGATGCCAATAACTGGATAAGGAAAATGAAGACTACCCCAGGGTAGAAATTATTCTCTGGAGAAATCCCAAAGTCCTGGGCAAAACTGCTGAGACAGCCCTTCCACCCAGCCTTTATCAAGCCCCAAATAGGGTAAGGTCTGTGTTTGTCAAAAGGTGCTTTTTGGAGCCCATGACAAGCAGATATGGCAAGAGCATACCAAACATAACCCACAGGAAAGTCCAGTGGACACACTCAGACCTCCAGCTGTGGCATAGGAGATGGACAGAGATACAAACAACAGTCATTTCTGCCCCATTTTCCAGATGCCTCCAGACCCCCTGCAGTTTTTCACTGTATGAAGAGAAACGCCAGCTGTATTCAGGCCACCTTAATGATGCACGTTGCCTAATTCTTTCCCACAGCTAGAAAGCAGAGGGAAGGCAGTCTGGTTACCACTCTAAGTGCTTTTTCTTTTGGGAGTTCCCAGTCAGGGTGTACAGACAGACCAACAGGCAAAGGAGACACCAGCCACTTTACGACAGGGCTGAGCTTACAAATTTGGCTAGCTGCCCCAGCCAATTCACTTCTCTATTTTGTGATCATGACACATCTCAGCTACTCTGTTTACAGTTTGTCTTCAGAGGTTCCTCCAGGCACTAGGGAGTTCACAGAGTTCATTTTGGTTCAGCAGTGACTGTCTGTTCTTCGCCTCTAGATGCCCCCCCTGAGACCTGATTGTAAAAGGCTGAAGGTACCATGCACTGCGATCTCCTTGGTGTCTTGGATGAGGGTATTTCCCGCAGCAACTTGCACAGTGACGGTGTTCATCCCCTCCACAGTGAAGACATACGAGATGCTACTCTCTAAGGTGATGAGGGGCTGCAAGAGGTAAACACAGATGGCAATAACAAAATCAGGGTGAGATTAACTCAAGATGACAACATGCATATGCACATGACCACCAGGCCACAATATCGTTCCTCCCTGATACAGGAATGGTGCTCCGAGCTGCATGTCCTGCTAAGGTCTAAATGTGGCCCAAACACCACCCAGTGAGAACTGTCCCATAGGCAAAGGTTTCTCTCACTTCAGTAAATACTTCCTGAAATATTTTTTTCCATTGAACTGCAACTCACTATGCTACGAGTGCCTCAGTAGAGCAGAGTCAGCAATTGCAGAATTAGTGCTGCAGAATGCAGTGTTGTACACACCCACACCCCCCAGCATGCACACTCAGCACGGTTGCTCTATCAGCTGTACAAAACACAGGGTCCAGCTCAAACCAGCGTCGAACATAAACCAAAGATGCAGGTTTCTTCTTCAAACAATCCATATTGTTCAGATTCAGGGCCAGCCCGTGCTCTTATGAGCACAAATCCATTTATCTCAGAGCCACTCTGCTCAGGCCACCCAGCATTGCCCTGTCCGTGCTTTGAGCCTGTAAGCCAGCTCCAACCAGGCTAACAAGGCTGAAAGCATGGCATAATACCTGCTGACAATGCAGTCTGAATGTGGCTGAATGGTTTCCAGAGTAAATATGACCTGAATTTAGCCAGCTCAGAGCCCTAGCAAAGAAGGCTGACTTTACCTGCACCTTCTCAAACAAGAACATCCTTGATAGCACTACAGCTCTCCTGTTTGCACAGGAAATTCTCACACTGACACACATCTAGATGAGAATAGTGCACCATGTTTGGGAAAAGAGATTGTATATTGAAAAGAGATTGTCTATTGAAAATCAAAGGTCTGACCCTCGCAGTGCCATCAATCTGACAGCTGGTCTATAGACAAATCTCTTGGTTTAGATTAAAGCATTAAAATGGGAATAGTGATACTAGCCTCCACTGCAAAAGCACACCGAGGTCTAAGAGCACAGGTAAAGCCATTGTACCATCATTACTGTCCCTTCACTACACTTCCAGTTTGTTTCCCGAGGAAAACCCCTAAACATTCACCTTCTAGTTCTCACGCTTCTTCCCATCAGACTGCCAACCTGCCCGCGTTTCACAACAGTGGCCATATATACCATTTTCATAGCCAAATCAAAATTTCCACTGGCATAGGCCAGACTGGCAAACACATTTCCCTCCCTGCAGAATGCCATCTTCCTTTGGACTCCCTCATCCAAGAGCTGAAAAAGCAGTAGAAAAATTAAAGTGTTTGATCACATGGGACTCAGAGACTGAGTCAACAAGGCTGCCAGCTTGTGCTAGCCCTGGAGGTGTAGCTAACATATACTTAGATATACACACATCCTGGACAAGCAGAATGGGCCTTTATTAAACTGCAGTGATATTAGCAATCTTTCTGGATGTTACAGGTTGTAATTCTGTGCAGAGGCAGATCAGAGGAACCAATCTGGCCTTTAAAATTACATTTTTTTCCTTTCGTGTGTGTGTGTATGCTGGACATTCCATTATCATGGATGATTTCACCTCCATCATGGAGTTTTAACATTCAGCCAACTCCTTAATTTTAATTCAGGCACCAAGACCTGGAAACTAACTCTAAATTAAATCAAGTAGTTTAAGGTTCATTTGCTCAAACCTATTAGACAGCTGGACACATTTATTAAACTGGACCTGTGTTAATCCAAGCAAATTGGCCTTTGGGTATATTGCAAAAATCAGCACAGTAGAAATTCAGTCCAATGGTTCCAGTAGGGTGGGGAGGGCAGCAGAAGTGCCTCAGCCAGGTCATTTGACTGTAAGACAACATTCACCTGTGCATCAGCACAGGGAGTACCTTAGTGAGACTGCACCGTGACACAAGACACAGCTGGTTCTGCCTGGGATGCCTATCATCCCAAGAAAACAAGCTGGAACAGGAAAAGAAGCTGGAATCCCTCAGCATGGAACAAGAATATACCACCTAACAATACTAGTCACTATGCTCAATATTATACACCTCATCCTTCAATTCACACACAAAATAGCGTCCCCATCTTCCACCTGTGCTTAGAGCACCACAGTTTGCCCACGAGTGGGCACAGAGGAGGATCTGACATGCACACTGAACATTCCAGAAGGAATTTTGAAGTGATGCTGACTGTTGTCCTGGAAAAAAAGGGTGGCTGCTGCTGTTATGTCTTTAACATTTATATCCTGTTTTACCCTTTGCTATACTTATGTCAGAGTTGCAACTGAAATACATTTCATGAAGTAGCTGGAGATAGTGCTTTGCAAATGATGAAAGGTACTCTGGGTCTTTGATTTGGCCACAGGTAAGTGGCACCATCTTTACTAATCCACACCCCACCATATTTCAGCAATACGTACAATCACCCCAAGGTATCATAAGGATTCGCTACTCCATGTGCAGCTATGTCCAAAGCATCCACCCCAAACACATCCATATCTGCTTGTACTCTGTTGCCTATGGGTCTGAAATTTAAGCTAGAAGATAGAACAGATCATATTTACAATCCAAGCATGAGCACCATGAGAACTGCATCTTCAGCAAACATCAGTGCTTTGCTCTACCTTTTCTAGATTACTTTTTATTTCAAAAAAATCTTTTTTAAGGCCGTATTCACAACCAATTTCTATATGAAGGACAAAAACAATGGCAGGAAAACTCTGACACTGGAGGGCTTAAGCAGATGATCAAGTTACCGGTATCTAAATTGTCTCAGATGCACTTTAATGGCTGTCCATGTGTGAGCACTGAGCCAAAAAATACCTGAACTGTAACGTGGTTTTGCATCCCTCTCTTTCAGTGCAGTGTAAACTGTGTGGAATTACCTGGTACTTGTCCTGGACTAGATCTGTGTATGTGGGTGGCTGCCATAGCTCACCGAGGGCATAGCAACTTGCCAAGTTATAGTAAGCGGGTTTTGTTCCTGAGCTTTTCCAGTGCCTCAATTATGCTTCCACAAAAATAGGTGAGTTCTTACAGTAAGCTTCCTAACTTGACGAAAAATCCCAGCAGATACAGCATTTACTGTTTGGGTTTTTTTCTCCTGCTAGTGTTGGTAGCTAGGGTAAGAGGTTAAAACGCAAGCAGCTTTGTCAAAGAGAAAATAAAATACTTGTGTGCCTGCTATTTTTTATCTCAAGTTCCATATTTCATGTAAAATCCCTGTTTTTTTCTACTGTGATCTCACCTTCAACAGCAACTCAACAATGTAGACAATGATGTGACTTAAACTGCTTTTGTAAATAACAGCAGACACTACATTGCAAAATTACCAGCTGTACATTTTGTGACCATAATAATGGAGGATAGCGCCTGTGTGTCAGCTGTCTCACTCCTAAAGCCTGCAATAAAAACTGTAGCTAATAAGAAATCTTGCTCTCTCCATTTGAAAGCACGACCACAACTTGGAGTTTCATTCACTTTAATTATTGATATAAAAGCTCTTTATAATATTTTATTGCTGATCATTTGAAAATTCACTACAAAGAAGTCTTACCTCCCTCTCTAACATACCCAAGACTGCCAACAACAGTCACGGATGGACACACAATTCAATGAGGGTCCAGCTTGAAATTCTAGATACAACTGGTTATTTGAACACCAACAGCTTTAAAGTATTGTGTTGGAATCAAACATTATATACTGCATACTGGTACATAATGGAAACTCCCACAGTTATTTGAACACCAGCAGTTTTTAAACATTGTGTTAAAAGCCAGTATTATCCCATATATAGTGGTATACCATTCAGTTAAGTTGCAAGTGAGCGCTGGTAATAAGAGTGGTCTTCAAAGCTCAGTAGGGCTGGTAACAACCAGATGTAAAAAAGCAATGACTCCTAAGAACAACATGAGACAGGAGGAAATGAAACTTCACAAAGGTTGAAGTTCAGATAACGACAACCCTTTTTAGATGAGGAAAAAACTAAAACACAAAACAAGCAAAGGCAAGAAGTTTTTATTAGGCCTGAGAGAGTTTCCTGTCTGGTACAATGAGCTTAGGAAGTAAAAATGAACCAAAGGAGAGCTGTACCTTGGTGCTGTTACCAAACCACCAGAAGTAGGTAAGTGTGCCTGCCTGGCTGGGCCAAACTACCGCAGTAATGTTGACGTCCTTATTTCTGATGGCGACAAAGGGGACACTCAGATGGACATGTTCCACTGGACCTGTGGGAAGAGAGAGTTCATTATTACAGGCTTTGAGTTAAATCCTCCCTGCGCAGATGTGAACAACAAGGATCTTTCCTTTAGGTAAATCAAATGCCTTATGTCAGCAGTGAGACTACTACAGCAATACAAGAGAATTTCAGCAGTCAACAAGCAACAGAAAAAGATACCAGATTAATAAACATAAAATCTTTGTTTTTCCCTCGCTCTTAACTCTAGGAGAGCCAGAACTGCATATTTTCCACAGTGCTAATTTCAGACAGGGCCAGCGTTGTGTTTAGAAGAATTTTTTGAATGCAGTTTGAGGGAGAGCAATGAACTAGCATTGCACTGGATAGGGCAAGCTGCTATTAAAAGCTTGAGGGATAGGACACGAGAGAATTTCACTGAATTTTTAGAGTTGGAAGGGACCATAAAGATCATCTAGTCCAACTAGAAAGGAGTTTTCTTGAAAATATATCCACTAAGCTACTAAGATTTGTAGGAAAATCATTTTAGCCAAGATGGCTTAAATCTGATTATATATGAGGCATCTGTGACTTAATTACACTCTGACTGTTTTTTAGGTGGTCTCTAAAAGAAAGACTCATGATTTTGGAAATCCTTGGTATCTTTTTGACTTTGGCTTGATCTTGAGAAGTCTTTGGGGATTCAGTTACCACTAGCAAAAAGTCAGGAACTACTTGAGAGATGTGTGCATCAAAGCATTTAACTCTCAGAAAAACTTGTTTCTGAAAGTCTTAATAAATAATAAAATATCAATGAAAAGTTGTGTCTAATAAATGCAGATGTCCAGAATGAGTCCAGTGCACGAAGTCCAGAATTAAGACACCAGTTCCTCTCCAGAAAAAAACAACACGTGAAAAAAATACTGAGGTTTTGTTTGCTAGTTTGTTTAATGCTTTTACTATCTCCATTGTTTTCCTTGTTTAATTTTTTGGTTTTACTGGTACTGTATTTCAGCTGATAACTGCTGCTAATAACATTAGACAGTGTTACTGAGTCTTTCTGGATGGTACCTTTTAAAACACAGCAAACTGATAGACTGTCACTGTGGGAAGGAAAGGATGAAATAAAAAAGAAGTGAGATTTCTTTTTTATAAGACATTAATTCTGGGAGGCAGGAAATTTGCTGATTTTAACTGAGACGATCTTCTTGTGTTACCTCTCAGCTCTTCAAGCATGAAATGGGGACATTAATCACTTCACCACCTACTTGGGTTACAAGGATTTTGGAGAGCAAGAGCTGTTGTTTTAACACAGGAACACACAGCTCTGAGCACAATGGGACATTATTCCTGCTTTTGGCTCCTTAAAACTTGTTCTTTTTTTTTTCCCCTCCTTTCCCAAGGTGTCTCTACCAGCAAGTCACTCCTAAAATCTGCCCATAGCAAGTACTCTGGGTTCCCAAATATAGCAGGTTCCCCCAAATATTTCGTGAAAGTGCATGTAAGAGGAAAACCACCAATATCTTCACTTCCTTTAAATAAAGAGATGAACAGCTTGACAGGAGATTCCAGAAAGCTGAAAAGTTGACTGACCCGTGATAAAGCTGCAGGGTAGAAAACTGCCAAGGAGCTTCTTTCTCCTTTTCTTTTTTTCCCGCACAGGATTCCAGCACCAGACAGATCATATAATAAGGGTGATTTATATAAGAGGCACTTTTGTCTGTACCTTTGAGTTCCAAGGTCAAACATCCTATATTGACAAGTACATCCAAATATATTAAAAGACTACTACCAAGTTATCATCTTATTTCAGTGTTAGCATGAATGTAAATGCTTGCAAAATATTTCCCTAGAGATAAAGATAATAAGTTAGCCACCTAAGAATGCTATAAAAGTCAAAGGAGAGAAGTGAGAGCCTGAGGAAGAAGAGGGTAGAGTAGCACAACCAGGTCAAGCAACTGCCCCTTGTTACATTCTGCTCTAAAATCCTCACCATGAAAAAGCAGTTCCTATGAGAAAAATCAGATAATCCATACAAAGCTGGTTGTTAGTACCACATAACCATCACTTTTGTCGGCTAATGGCCCAAGGTGAAGGAAAAAACAGTTAATGCTCTAATAACAGGTTGTTAAATGCAGCCATGATTGACTTTGAGGGAATTATGAGCATAATAAAAGCTTCAAGGAACATTTATTCCTTCACACAGGGAGCTTGAAATTAGAAAGAAGAAAAAGGTTCTTGAGTTTTGGAAATTTCTAACTTTCTTCCTTCCAGCAGAAAAGCTCAAGTAAAAGATAAACAGACTAGAAGACATTCTGACAGGCTAGGGGGGAAGACAGACATGGCTGTGAACGCCATTAGGGGCAAAACCGATGAGGTTCAGCTGAACACAAAGCTCTCTGCCCAGGAGATCTAGTAGTCTGAAAGCAGGATAAAGAACTGGGATGTTCCTGGTCTTATCCTGTGTTCCACACCCTCTGCTCTCTCCTGTGACTTTGAGAAAGCCAGGTGGAGGCTCTGTTTTTGAGTCTGCTCATGTGCCAAGTGCAGAGAAATTGCACTTCTCTACCAAACAGGAAGGATAAGTCAGGGATGCATGTCAAACACATGAAATATGAAAAGTACCACATTAACCCCCAGTACATTCATGTCCCAGGAAGTATGCTTAGCATAACACTTTTATTTAATAAGCACTATGAAGTCCCAAATCCTGAATAACTGATTCAAAATTTAGTAGATTAAGCTAAAATTGTTGGTACTAGAAGCGTATTGAAAACACGTATTTGGACTTAAATTGGAAGAGGGGAGATTTAGATTAGATATTAGGAAGAAATTCTTTCCTGTGAGGGTGTTGAGACACTGGAACAGGTTGCCCAGGGAAGCTGTGGATGCCCCATCCCTTGAAGTGTTCAAGACCAGGCTGGATGGGGCTTTGAGCAACCTGCTCTAGTGGGATGTGTCCCTGCCCAGGGCTGGGGGGTTGGAACTAGATGATCTTTAAGGTTCCTTCCAACTCTAACCATTCTATGATTCTATGATTTTGTTTCATACGCTGTTTTATTTCTGATCCTTTCAGAAAGCCCAAGAAACATTTTCAAACTTTTCCCTGTATTTGCGAGGACTGCAAATATACTTGTGTTAGAAGAAACTTCCCATTCATTTGATAAAGCCTACTTAACAAGATAGAAGACTGTCTAAGAGTCCAAGCCTTTGGAAGAGCATGAGCTACATATGATGATGGGCTTGCACATATTCTTAGACCCCACTAAAGTTGCGGGGATTTTCACTGAGGTCAGGTTTTCACCCAAGGAATTTGGCAGCTGGAAGTACTTACAGACCACATGCAGGAAGAGCACAGCAGTGTCAGAGCCCAGGCTGTTCTCTGCATATGCCGTCACCTGAAAGATTCCAGCGCTCTTATACACATGCCGGATGCCATCCTCAACAGGGCTGAAATTAGCATAGGATACTGCAATGCCGTCTCCAAAATCAAGCTGAATGTTTGTCCTTTGGAGATCACCCTGCAACAGAGAAGGTTGGATTAGGAAACTGGGCTGATAAGAGTGATTTATATTACCCTCCATCTCACTTCTCACTTCCATTTCATTAGCACAGACACAAACTCGTAACTTTTACGAAAAAAGCCTACCTTTGTTCTGTCAGTCCCCAAAGTGGCCAGACTCAGATCAACACCATGTGACTATATATAAGCAATGCTTAGAATAGCTGAACATTTACACCTGCAAAGAGATGTTATTCCTCCTTCTTGGGTTTAGAGATTTTGGGAGGGCAGAGTGCCAAATGTGCATATATCAAGGGGAACATATTCGAATGACCTAATGCAATGCACGGCTGGAGATTATGGTTCACTGTAGTGGCCAGGGCTTTGCACAGCCTTTCGTGGAATGGGTGGTATCCAACATGTACCTCCATCACAGGCAGTGAGATGGGAGGCACTGCACTGATGGTAAGCCAGATGCTAACTAGAGAGCAATTCCCACATGCACACGGGACACTGTCCCGTGAGGTGGACTGAGAACTGGCTGTGTGACAGGACCCAAAGGGTAATGATTAATGGAGCAGGTTCAAGCTGGAGGCCTGTAACCAGTGGTGTCCCCCAGGGGTCAATACTTGGCCCAGTCCTGTTCAACATATTCATCAGCGACCTGGACGAGGGGACCGAGTGTATCCTCAGCAAGTTTGCTGATGATACCAAACTGGGAGGGGTGGCTGACACCCCGGAGGGCCATGCTGCCATCCAGAGAGACCTGGACAGGCTGGAGAGCTGGGCAAGGAAGAACCTCATGAGGTTCAACAGGGAAAAGTGTAGGGTCCTGCACCTGGGGAAGAAAAATGTCAGGCACCAATACAGGTTAGGTGTGGACCTGCTGGAGTCAAGTTCTGAAGAGAAAGATCTGGGGGTCCTGGTACACAGAAAAATGACAATGAGCAAGCAGTGTGCTCTTGTGGCCAGGAAGGCCAATGGAATCCTGGGCTGCACAGGGAAGAGTGTGGCTAGTAGGTCAAGGAAGTCATTCTCCCCCTCTACTCTGCACTGGTGAGGCCACAACTGGAATATTGCATCCAGTTCTGGGCTCCCCAATTCAAGAGGGATAGGGAACTACCGGAAAGAGTCCAGCGAAGGGCAACGAGGATGATTCAAGGATTGGAGCATCTCCCTTATGAAGAAAGGCTGAGAGAGCTGGGACTCTTTAGCCTGGAGAAGAGAAGGCTGAGGGGAGACCTTATCAATGCTTATAAGTATCTGAAGGGTGGGCTGAAGGAGGAGGGAGCCAGAGTCTTTTCAGTGGTTGCCAGTGAGAGGACGAGGGGCAATGGGCACAAGCTGGAACATAGGAGGTTCCACTCAAATATGAGAAGAAACTTCTTTACGGTGAGGGTGCCAGAGCACTGGAACAGGCTGCCCAGGGAGGTTGTGGAGTCCCCTTCTTTGGAGATTTTCAAGACCCGCCTGGATGCAGTCCTGAGTAACATGCTCTGACATGCTCTGGGCAATCCTGCTTCGGCAGGGGAGTTGGACTAGATGATCTATATGGTCCCTTCCAACTCTAAAAATTCAGTGAAATTCAGTGAATACTCTGGAGACAGGACGGTGGTTTAAGTGGCTCTCCAATACGTTCCAAAGAAACAGAACCTAGTCACTGAGATGCTGTAAATCTCATCTAATCTAATTTTCCAGGCTTCTGGTATAGTCAAGGAAAGAGAGAGAAAGAAAGACAGCAAGAGACCAACACATCTCATCCCAAGATAACTGAGACAGGTGAACATCCCATCATAAGATAACTGAGACAGGTGACATGAATCATCTTCTGAAAATATCCATCCCTGTACCCTGATGATAGAGAGCCTAGATGACTAGTTTCAGGTAGACATGTAACTTCACGATGGCTGAATTTATACAGGTTGACTCCCATACTGAGGACTGACAGTTTTTGTCAGTCAACACAGAGATAGGGCCTGTATACACAGGAGAATGAAGCCCATGATGAGAAAATCCCTTCTAGGATTACTGTCAATGACAGCTATTAAATGAAGGAGGGAACAACAGACAAGCAATTCCAACAATGCAGGTATTGTCTAGAGGCAGCAGCTGCAGTGTTTTAATTTAATTCACGCTTTAAACTACTGTAGTTGAACTGTAGAAGTGTCTGTTATTTCAGTTTCTTGGAGCCTTACTTTATACTTGTCCCCAGCTGACTAAAATAACACAAAACAAGGCTAATTCAAACAGAGCTAAAGTCCACTGCAGTGATTTCACTAAACTGAAATAAAACTACACCTCAGATTAAATCTCCGTAACTTTCTGCATATATATATATATATATCAGATGTGTTGGCCCAATTAATTTCCTTTCATGAAAGGTTTCCACTGTATTCACTATGGGTGAAGAAGACACCACTACCTTTTGGAGACACTCCTAGTCCAAAACTGAAACCAATCCCCAGATATATTGAGGATAAGAGTAAAAAACCCCAAACAAATATCAAAAAATCCTTGCTTCTAAATGTAGCTGGTTTGAGGTTTGGGGTTTTTTTTGGTGTTTTCTTGGTTTTTTTTAAGCAGGAAATTCAGAAATATTTCCTGGCCATCTCATAAATCCCATTATAGCTGTAAATGCACAGGGTCTGGATCAAAGCTAACACACAATTCTCCAGTACTGAGTGATCTAAGGGAGAGAAACAACCATGTAACTCACAGCCAGTTCTGATGTACCTCCAATACCTTCACAGCCAGCTCAAATCCTGCAGGGTCCTACCTCCACTGGGCTGAACTGAAAAAGACTACTGAACTCACAGATTTCATCAAAGCTGCTGGGTCAGGTATTGCACAAAACAAACCATGACTTCCCAGAAAAACCGTGCAGATCAGACAAAGGGATAAGATTTCCTGCGACAACCACATCTGTGACAGTCCCCAAAAGTTTTGCAGCTGACAGCACCAGATTTCCTCTAAGCAGTAGTTTTCAAGTTTACCTGTGTGCAGCAAAAACATGCCTTGCAGCCTAAATTCTGACTATGAACCTACATCAGGTTTTAGTCTAGAACTATGAAAATCCATAGGTGATTTTCCATATGGTCCAAAGACACTCATACATAGCACAGATCCATAAAATCATGACTTATTATCATCCCAGAACAGTCAGGATAAAGGCAGAATATTGGCTGGATCATGGAAAAAGAAGTCCTTAAATCAGAATTAAACAGCTCAGAGCTGCTCTAACCCAAAGGATCAGCAACTGAGACCAAAGGTGCACAAGAAAGGCTCCTGCAGAGACAGAAATACCCATGAAAGGCAAGGGGTACCAGTTCTTGCCTCCCACTGACTCCAAACTCATGGGTGCTGCTGTCTTCCTGGCAGTTGCCATAAGCCTGTTGAAGTGGCAGTCAGGATACTGTATTCTGCTACTGGCCCCAGTCCTGAAAGCACACCTGATCTTGTCCTTTAGATGGAAACCTAGGAGCACAGACAAGAAGCCAGAATACACTGAAGCAGGTTCCCTGTGTAGATAATCAGGATCACAGCATGCCCCACAGACTTCACCTTCCTCATAGGGTATGTCTGCATCAACAAATCAGTGTGTAGGAAAGGTATTTTTCAGATATGAATTTGCCTTGAGTGTATACTTGGAGCCTTCAGGTACACACCCATATAATCAAGGTTATTACATGTAGTTCCTGAAACATGGATATTTGGTTATATATGTTAGATCTCTCTCTCCTTCCTTGCTCCATCATTCCCTTTCCACAGGAGCCAGGGGAGTCTTGTCTATTGACTTGATCAGGGCACAATTTTCACCTGTGTCCTACTAGGACATTAAAAATATGGCATAAAACAAAAAGAAAACACAGAGGACTAGCGTGGTAGTGATACTAAAACCTATCTACAATATTGAGTAGCCAATAACATCCTTTTGACAGAGAGTTTTTTAAGTCAGTCTAAAAAATTCTCTAGCAGGGGCAAAATTACACTCTTGGGATATTCAGTTATTTGATAGAAAGGCTCCCACAGCTAGTTAAACCTTTCAAACCCACTTCTCAAGGGAAAGTACTAAGACCGCAAGTTCATCTCATATGGAAGACACTGAATAGAGGATAAAAATTTGATCTGGGCTGGATTCATCACTGGTGACCTCAGGCTGAAATCTCTTGCAGCCTTCACAGCAGCTCCTCTCTCATGCCTTACAATTCTATTTCCTCCTTGCTTCTCCAGTATGATTCTATCTGAAATGAGAAGGTTTGAAGTGGAGAAGCAGGATCAGACTTTTCATGACTACTCAGTAGCAGATGATCTTTCCACCAAATCATGAGAGTTGGGTCTTCAACGCAAAGCCTGCCCATCACACTAATCATGCTTTCTTCCTCCTTTTCATACCCCTGTATCCAGTATATAAAATACTAAAACAAGTGTGCTAGCCCCACACATGATGTCAGAAATCCTGGAGTTTATGAATATAAATTAAAATAGAAATGGAGGCATTTCAAATGGAAAAAAAAAAATCATTGCTTTCCATATATATTCAAAAGGCACATTTTATTGCTTTAAGCCCTGTAAACTACCAGAAGGGAATGAGCTTAGGGCTGTCACAAAGATTGGAGCTCTGCGCACTGAAATCAGTGAGCAGACAAAGGGTAGTGGAACAAGTGGAAAGGAGTATTGCCATGGAACGGCCCTTCAAAGTCATTTCCCCATCATGACTAGCCTGGGAAACTTTTCCTGCCTGGAAGCCACATTAGCAAAGTGACAAAAACTGTAGAGACAGAACAGTGGTTAAAATTTTGGCCTTCTGATGTTAAAAGCCAAACTCCCACTGACTTCAGGAAGGCAACATTTCATCCAACGTCTGCTTGGGGCCGGGGGGCAGGGGAGGTGTATGTACATGATGTATTGTGGTTCTTCTAATGAAGCTCTCAAATTGTTTGCATAAAAATATGACATGGATGTGGCTATTTCTTTCTAACAGTTTAGCAATCTTCTAACAGATGTGCAGAGCGCCAATACTTGCTCAGGCTTGTTCTTTGAATAATCACCGCTTGCCTTCTCAGCTCTCTTGCAATTACAACCCTGTTACAAAGCCTTGCCATCACCTTGCAATTACTGAGAGAAGCTGAGAGATGGCATAAACAGAAGTCAAGGGAACAGAAGAGTTCAGTACTTGGAGCTGCCACATAAACAACATTGAGGCCTGAGGAGAGCTTATGTACCCTTCGGAGGGGAGCTGAGGATGCACGGGAAAGACCAGATACAAAAACAGGTTTGTACATCTGGTCAAGAACACAACTCCATACAACAGCGATTTGACAGTCTATTATTTCTTTCTGGTCAAAGTCAAACTTGGATTAAAAAAAAAGTTTTAAAAAGGTTCTTATCTCCTCATCTTCCCTTGCATGTATATGCAGTCCAAATCACAATCCAGACCCTTATTTCTATAAACACAGCAAAATCATCAGTCATTCTGCATTTCTTAGTCCATCTTCATCACCACGGACATATTCTGAATTACCGCTGTGAACAACAGTATTGAAGTTAAATCCATAAATTCTGAGAAATTTTGTTTTCAATTAACCATGACAAAATCATCATTACCATTGGAGAGCATAAAGGTCAGTCATATCAATACATTGAGAGTGTGTACTAGAAGGTAGAAAGGAACTGATGGCTAATCACAAAGTTGCTAATCAGGGTTAGTCGGAAACAGTAGGAAGGCTGAATGGAGACCACACTGATGTATCTGCAGCAGGGCTTGTCAGACTGCTATTTGGCTCAAAAAGTGAGTCTAGGCACAGGTGCAAAAAAACCCACCAGAAAACAGACTGACCAAAGAAGGTGGAGGAAGGCAGGAATGAATCTGCATGACAGCAAGGTCTATAATAATTAGGACTTCTAGAGAAATTATTTCTTCAAACTAATAAGGAATACTTTGATGACAATTTGTTTGTCTCAGGTTCACATTGAAAGACTGGAATGTTTTTGCCTAAAATCTCAGTATTCTTTATTTTTTTCCCTCTTAAAACATCTATTCTTTTAAGAAACAAACGCAACACACAACTCTCTGTGGAATAAGCTGTTCACCCACAAAGACATGTTCTTGAAAATACTCTTCCCTTAGAAAAAAAATTGTTTCAATGAAATGTTTTTCTAACTATCCTTATTTTTCAACAAAGGACATAGAGTGTATGCCCTCACATATTTATTCAGCTGCCTCTTCAATCTCTAAAGCCTTGTAAAGACTCCACTCTTCAGCTACCTTGACTGCTGCCTTATTCCCCATCTGTTTATCATTCTTTGTATGCAGCAGTTCCGCTTGAGTTCCTTAATAAATTACTACTAGATTCCTAATTTTTAGATTATGTCTGTTCTTTTCTGAACTCCCACTCACAGTGTCTATACAAATCGTCTTACCATGTCAAGTCTGCAGAATATAAAAGAATCACCCAGGTAGACAAGAAATCCCCTTTGTATAAAAGCAGAGCATGCGTGAACCTCTGAGGAAGTATGTAAAAAGGCCCTGTCAGATTAGTGTGGTCCCAATGAAACTTAGGTACTGTGTAAGAATTTAAATTTATAGAAGTGTGTGTGTTTAAAAAATACTAACAAGGTATCACTTGAAAAAAACTTCTCCATGGCAGTATGCTCAGACTTACAACAACTTCTTGTATTCTTGAAGGTCTTTAGTTGCCAATGAAGGCTACTGTGGGGACTGGGAGGGAAAGGGACACTAGACTTGCACTGTTTCTAATATGCTTTCCCTAAAGATCTAATGTTGCTTGTTGTTAGAGGTAGGATACCTAGGAGACAGGCATCTAGTCTGTTCTGGTGTCATTATTCTTATGTTTGTGACCATGACATGTACGGTTCCCAGCTGTCTCCTGGTGCTGTCCCAAATGAAGTACACAGGACAGAGTAAATGACAAAATGTACTTGTGGTTCTCCAACACCACCTCATTCCCTTGCTGCCCCTCCTGAGACACTCAGAGATGTTAGAAGTGAGGTTGTGAGTTGACCCTTCTGTTTAACCAGAAAACAGATGTAACAAAAGCCAATGTGGGAAAATCACCGTTGGACCTCCAATGACACCCTCCAGGGGCAGTCAAAAGCCAGCAGGGGAATGCAGCAGCTGCAAACACAGCGGAGTTTTTTGTGGTGCAGTACAAATATCTCTAAAGACCAAATCAAATCACAGACCAGAAGAGGCATAAGATCATTTGAAACCCCCTCCTGTCAGCCTGAATACATAGCAAGTGCCTTCCCTTGGCTATCCAACCCCCCACTGAGCCACAAGCCTTGGTGACACAGGTTGCACCATAAATGTTTGCCAAACAGAGGGGTACCTGACTCAGAGAGATCACCAGAAGTGCCTCAATATTTTGATGCTTCAGGCACCAGCACAGCCTGGTAACACGCTACCATTTGCTACGCAGGGAATCGCACCACATTATAAATAAAACAGATATGGGCTGGGGAACTCAGAGGTGGTTTGAAGAGGTTCAACTCCTACTGAAAAAAAAATAACGTCCCTTACTGCTCCCCATGAGTCTGAAAATGTTCCCCACTCTTCTTAACCTTTCCCAGAAAAGCTTCAGCTAAAGCTTTTCATCCCAGAAACAGAATTATTAAGCATAGAGACACCACTTCTGCCTCACAAACTCCATAAACTGCAGCTCACTGGAGGCAGCAAGAAGCTAGCGGGGAAATATATTTTTGACCAGATACACCTTTCTTTAGCACCGGCTTCATCATCACTGGTAGACAAGGTAACCAGCCAAATACTCCTTCGGCTTGACCCAATATGATTGGTTTGTATGTTTCACGTATAGCCCTCTTTCATGAATTCTCCCAAATCTCAGGAGTGTTCATCATTTCATGACCCCACCTGATCGCTATTTTCCTCTCAGCAGCCTGACAGATGAAGGAAAAGAGAGCCAGTCCTGCCACACAGTGAAAGGTTTGCTGAGCCCACGAACAAACCTCTTCCATAAGGATGATGAAGGTGGCATTGTGTCCCTGCTCCGTGACCAACTTCCCATCAGTAGTGAGGATGTGCAGTCCCCGAGGTGCTTTTCCAGGGCATTTCTCCATCTTGGCCATGTACCTCTCCCTCAATCCATCTGTGCAGTTGTTAGACACAATCCTTCGGTACCTGGGGAACAGTAATAAAAGGAGATTGGGCTCAGACGGTGGGCAGAAAAGTTTCTTTGCTTTGTTTTTGTTTTGTTTCTCCATATTAATGCATGTGATTTTTTTCAAAGGCTAACTTAACTGCTTGCATGATTCCCTCGCTGAAAGGAAAAATCAAAGAAATCTAAAGTTTTATTAAATTGGAGAAACCCAAACAAACCACAATGCAACCTTCTCCAGAGATTCTCAGCAGCATCAGTGAGAACAGACACACATTGTGGAGGTGAATTATTTCTGCGCTGCTAAAAGGTAGAGAACTCTCCCAACTCCCCATGCCTGCAGGATTGTACCCTGCATCCCGGCTTTTTAATTATGCTTTTTATTACATTTCGTCTGTCTCTCCTCTGCTAGAAGGTGCATGGAAACGATTTGCCACAAGCTTTGTCCAATCCCATTTTAAAATGATTCAATGAACGGGTTTTTCTCTTAGCTCTTCCTGGAAGAGGTTAGCTAACTAGTATGACACTTGGTTATTTCCAGTGCTGTTGAGGGGGATTAACCCTTTCTAGTAATTTCACAGTAAAAATACAGGATTGATTAAGAAGACACAGACCCCAACTATTTTCTTACTGCTCTCTGTCAAGAGGGCTATAAACAGTCATACTGGCCAGGGCTCCTGTAATTACATGCCATATTTATAGCAACCTTTCAGCTGAAAGGGTTCTCTGAAGCTAAGTGACTCCAGACTCCCAGCAGTTAGGCTTTGTCCAGCCACTCGCATCAACCAGCCACGAACAACCCTGCAATAAGAACTGAGCACGCAGGACCCGTGACTCAGAAGCAGCCCTGCAAAGTCTTCAGGCCCTGCACTGCCTAAGAAGGAACATCGCAGTTTTGCACGCGGCAGTGCAACCAGAGTTTCAGAGTATCCCCCCTGCATGACAGAATAGCATTTGCAAAGTGATACTACTATAATAAACCAACACTTGCCATCTGTTCTGGGTAAAACCAAGAGAAACCAGCACATGTAGCTTGTCTGAAATCTCAAGGCATTGTACATACAAAGTGAAAATGGCAGAGGGGGAAAAAAAAAAAAAAGGCAACAAAATTGCAGCTGTAAGATAGGAAGAGGTTCAATGAAAAACAATGTGAAATACCTTGAACCTGTCCTTTTAAATGTTCAGCTGTCTCTCAGATAGACCTTCTTGATTCGCGTTTTAATTTTGCAGCAAAGGGGAGCTCCAAGTCTAGGCTCCAGGGATCATACATCACTTGATAGCAACACAATATCTACATGTCACTTATGTTAATGTGCTTCTCCCTGCCTCTGAGGAATGAGGCAATGTTCCATACAGATGCTGCTGCAAACATTACCTCACGAATAAGACTGGAAAAGAGCCAGGCGGGATGCAGAGAAAAAAGAACGATTCAGGTTCTCTTGTCTACTGCAAGGTCACCAAAACCAGAGATATTGCAAGGTTCACTTACCCAGTGCTGTTCAAGTAGCTCTGACCAATGCTGCAATCCTTGGACAGGGAGGACGGGCTGAACCAGAAGGCTGGGACACACTGGTTGTTGCTGTGCCTCTCATACCCATAGTCACTATGGAGACAATTCATGAGTGTATCTCTGTACCCGCTCACTAGATCTAGCTCAGAGCTTTAGCTGATGGATTTGTTCCCCAAAGCACATGTGTGTTGGTGGCTCTCTGCTGGATGGATCATGGATTAGGCTCATCCAGAGACAATGTGCTTGATTACTTTGAGAGGCAGGAATGTAGTTCACTGAAGGTATGTGATACCTGAAAACACCAGAACTACCAACCTTGCAGAGCGCTGGGACACTTGCCAAGTTTCATTTGGTAACAAAACATGGGCAGAAATTCAGAAAAAAAACTGTATTGTTTGCTATCAATCTCTAATAATTTCACTTGTTGGGTTCTTTTGGTTTGCTTGCTTTTTGCAGTCTTTGCTTTCAGAACAAACCAGAAAAATTCCAAGATCTAATGCTACTTTTTCCCAATGAAGCAGTTAAGAATACTTAAACACCAGGAGTACTCCCTGAACAACTAGCCAAGGTATGTATATTTACGTATTTTAATGGCCTCTCTGCTCTGTGACTGAGCTATGACTAGCTGGAAACAAAACCATAGCTGATGTTTTTCCAACCCTAAACTAAAACAACACAGACAACTTGGTAGTCTAAGGATTACATGATCTTGTGTCACACATGGAAGGTAATCCAGGATATTGATGCTTCCTTGGACCACCAAAGACTGGATGCGCACACAACCACATCCAAGACTTCTTTTTACAGCCGCCTTTCCATGCCAATACAATGATGAAGCAATAGGATTAATCCAAAGCTTTCCACAAGTTTTAATAGGCTCTGGATCATGTTTCTATGCATAGCCTTTATTGGCAGGCTGGATTCAAGGGGCAAATAAAAAGAAATTCTGGATTTTTGCCTGAAGTAGGTTAGCAAATGCCAACAAATGAAATCTCAGTGGAAACAGACACTACAGAAGTCACTGCCTTGAAAGCTCTCTGTGCCCTTTAGGACACTGAGTTTTATCCTTCCCCTATTCAGAGTCTGAATTGCCAACAGAAAGTCTGTAGGAAGAGCTTTGGTGAGACAAAATTGTGCTATGTCCCCAGCGACCCAGGCTGCTACTGTTCCTTTTTTGGAGGGCAAAAATTCTGCAAGCCACTTTAAAAGGTTCGGAGATTGCCTAATGCTCTTTCTCTCAACATTCAATTTAATCATTCTCAGTGGGTCCGACCTGCACAGTCAAAAATGCCTGGCAGTGACTTGGTAATTAAAAATATTCAGGAGGAGCTGTACTTTGCCCCAAAGAAGAAAAGAGCTGCATAAATATTTAATAAAATTAAAGACAACATTGCTGTATGCCCTCAAGGTTCTGTGCTTGTTCATTAACTTCTGGTAAATGTATATTAAAACCTCGCATGCTGCCCACCTTCCTTCTCATAAGCCCCAGGGTTTGCATAAGTTAAGGAAATAATCAAGTCCAGCTGCTGTGCTGTCTTTCTCAGGAAAGCTATCTTGACAGAGTAAATAAAGAAGCAGGAGGAGGGAAAAGAAAGATCAGTGAGCATTTTAATAACACTTCTGAGTTCCTTCTGCCATTCTCTCTGTCAGAAAAAGGCCAGGGTTTGCTTTTGGAAATGACTGCAAGGGTTGGAAGGAGTCACCTCTGAACTCAACTCATGAGGATTTGTTGAACTGGGGCCGTGGATCATGATTTATGCCCCTGAAATTCAGATCAGCCTTATATCTAACAGCAGGAAACAGATAGCACTGCAACATGAGGCAGACAGGGACAAGGGTGCTGTGACGAAATGGGAGCCAGCACAGCCCTCACAGCTTGTGCTGTAGAGCTCCTGCAGCACAAGTCCTGTCCACACAGTTCCTGAAGGCAGGCGTCATTCCACTCTCTGACCAGAACCAGCCTCCAAACCTACTTACTGGGGAAGAAGAGGGCCTGTCTGTTGGGACCTGCTGGTCAGTGTGTTCTCACAGCCCCACAGATGTTGACTCTCCTCCTTTCCCTGACTCTCTGCAGAACCTGCTCAGTTCACACACAAGAGACAGGACAACCAGTGCTTCCAAGAACAGCTGGCAATTGTGAACCCAGCCAGAAAAGGCTGAGTGGACATCTTTCCTTTTCAAAAGCACCAAGTGAAAGAGTAGGAGCTGTCCTTCCAACTGTAGATACCTACAGTGGGGACATATCTCCATGAGCTCTCTGCCTAGAGCCTTCTTCCAGTCAGCAAGACAAAAAGCACTTCTCAGCACCTCCCCTTCTCATATTGACATCCAAAAGAAGGCAGATGAATCATATTCTAGAATAACCTATATCTTGCAACTGACTAAATAATTGTCTCATCATTTAGAACTCACAAGTCAGAGCAGATGAGTCCACCCTTCCTCTTTGGAAACCACTTTTAAGATAACCAAGCTTGGCGCCCCATTTCCAGCACTGATAGTGTTTCCTTCAAACTGATTGCCCCATCCATTCTTCCAGTCAGCCCTTCAGACTAGCATCAAAACTCACCCTTAAATTGAAGTTGGTTCTTCTGATTCTCCATCACCAGCTATAATAATTTTGCAATTGGAAGCCAGATAACAATTCTGTTGGCAGCCCAGAGTCTGAAACAAAAGCCAGCTTGCTGTCCTCTAACTGCATTTCCTCTGCAGGACTGACAAGGTTAACAGCAATATTCTCTCATGTTAGTGAGAAAGTTAAGCGAAAATGATATTGAACACATGCAAGGAACACATCAACTGATTGAAAAGGCGCATTCTCACGCAGACCCTTTTCAAGGCAGAACAGCACTTAAGGCCAATTTACCTACCACAATTTTCCACTCACAGCTTAGAAAAGACAAGCTTCGCTGTGAAAATAGAAAGCCGGTGAGGCACAAAGCTACAAAAAAAAAAAAAAAAAAAAAGGAAAAGAAAAGAAAAAAGAGCAAATTCAAAAGCATCTCTGGAGACTGGTGCTCGGTTCAGCTCAGAGGCATATACCAATGCCAAGGGCAGATACTGCAAGGCAAGATAGTTTGTTCATCCTGCAAGTTCCCATGATGAGAACAAAGGGGAAAGATCTCCTGAGTCAAGCTAAGGAGTCTCAGATGTAATTTTGGCATTAGGAACAAATTAAACATCCATCCAGATAAGATGAAAATCTCTGCTCTATATCCCTGAACCTCTCTTAGAGCCAAACTACTTTGCTATTCAAGAAAACACTTTGGTCTATATTTCTTATTCATTTTTGCAGCATTTCAGTGTCCATGTTCTAAAAAGAACTGTGAGTCTCAGCTGGCCTATGTCCAAACAAGTGTGCAGATCTGATGCTTCCACCTCTTCAGGAAGGATTCAAAGGTAAGTGAAGTTTTCAGGGATCACACCAATACCGAATCAGACACTGATCATGATAACCTGCTATAAAAATGAGAATCTTTTCTCTGCTGCCCTGCTTTCAGGGTATTTTGAACTCCACTCAAACAACATTCTGATCACAGATATTGACAGTCTTCAATCTTTGAAATATCACTTATCACAGGTTCTCTGTAAGAGTTCTTTGTGCAGAGATCCTGACTGTTATGCATTCTCCCATCTCCTATCCCTGATTGGTAAGCAACAACAAACAGTGGTTCATTTTTTCCCTGTGTTATTTTTAAGCTGCTTTCAAAGTGACCTTAAAGCAGTTTGGAAATTATGGCCCCATTAAGTTAGAAACACCAATATTTATGCAAAACAAGTAGCTACATCTGACAAGGGTGGGCTGTACAGTCATGTCACAGAAGCCCTTTCAGAAACGTCTCAATAAAACATTGCTAAAGAGCAACAATGGTTCCCAGGAATTCAAAGGAATAATGATAAAAACATGCATCTTTTGCTAGGTTGCTCCCTAGGTATTCAATGACCTTGAAAGTGAGGACAGAGAAATTCCCTCTTTCTCCTGTAAGGGCCATGCTATGGACCAGAGAAGAGTCCTGGCTGTCACTCTTCTAGAATAATGGACAAAAAAAAACCCAAAAAAAACAAAAAAACCCACAAAAACCAAAAAACAAAAAAAACCACCACACAAAATAAAAAACAAAAAACCAAAAAAAAAAAAACCACCAACCAAAACCCAAAACATCAATGGGTACTTGCAATTTTCTGCTTTTGAACTCCAGGCTTGGATTTCTCATGGAGATTAACAAACCTCTCCCGCAGATTGAAGGGGACACCTCCCTCACGCAACAGGTATGGGGATCACATCTATGATATATGGGTACAATCACAGCCACAAAGCTGCACGAGACCCAGTTTCTCTGGAAGGTTTTCTGTCTGGGCAGTAGCTCGGCCACTGCCAATGCTACAAGAACAGTCTGCAAAAGTCCCCAGAGTCACATACTCACCACTCAAAGTCCCCTTGACCGCAGACACATGGTTCAGACACCACACTTTGGGAATAGTCCCGACCTAGGGAACACTGTGCTCCAGGCTTACGTTTCTTATAGATCTTCCTCTCTCCCATGACACAAGGCTCCCCCTTCAGCAGCCAAGGAACAAGAGGAGAAAGAAAAACAGAGAGTTGTAGTGGCAGCTGGACCCTAAATGAAGCATTTTGTCAAAAGACACAAAAGGCAATGAAAGCACTGGGAGAGTCGGGAGCAAAGAGTCTAGCTCCCTTTTGTGGCTTTGCAAACTCAAAAGCCACCTTGGGATGACCCAGGAGTTCAGTGTGTTCAGCATCAAACTGGGATGCTCGCGACAAAGTGCCCAAAATGCATGGGTGCCCAAGCCATTGCAGGAACCCAGTTACGCCATATTTCAGAAGGCATCCACCAATGTATCTAGTCCTATGAATATCCTGAAAAGACAATGTGAATGTACTCCAGGGTTTCTTCCATATGTCAGATGAAATCTACTACAGGAAGAAGTACCCAAGCCTGAAACCCAGGGCAAGGACAAAATCTAAGTGTGGAACCCAGGAGTCCTGACTCTCCTCCTCTTTTCTTCATAGACCTGGCTTTGTTACAGACCTCAAGTAATTTTGATGGTGTGTTATACTGAGTTTTTTGAACACAAAAGTTTCCAAGATCACTACTGGGAGTAGCTAATCTAAAAGAAACATTTGACATTTAGGTGAATTGCTACAAACAGAAGTTTCTCTGATGCAGAAATAATTCGTCTGCATAGAAGTAAGAAAAAAGACAACACCTAATTGAAACACTTCTCTTTCCCACTAACAGTGATTCCCAAGATGGCTGCCTGGACACACATATCTTCTCTTTTCTTTCATTTAAATTATTTTAATCTATTCAATTCTATGACTTCAGTTATCCAATACATCCTTGCCAAATTAATGCTCATTCCTAATTCATGGATTTCATTCAGGAATATCACAGTGCCAATAGTTCTGGCTCTAGTTATGTTGCCCTGCAGGGAGTGGGACATCATACTGGTGGCCACTAACCAATAAGTGATCTTCAGAGGGTACTGAGCTCTCTCAGTTCTGGTGGCTTCAGGTCCTAAATATATCCAGCATGAAAATAAGCCAGAGTGTATGAAAAGTAAAGCATGTATCCTCGAATAGAATGAAATAATTTGGTCTTCTCTGGTGTCTTTTATTCAAGGGCTCCCCAGAGTTTTACAGACACCTGCAGGACCTGCAGGATGAATAAATGTTTTTATTTTCATTTTTGAGTAGGGAAAACAGGAAAAGTGAAAGAAAATCATTTTCATGAGTCACTGACAGAGCTACAAAGAGTTCAATGACTCCTACAATTCAATCACAAGGTGAGGTTTTACATTGCCCTGAGCACTGAGGGCAAAAAGATCCAGCTGGTGCAATGGAATATTTTCATACAAAGAGAAGTTAACAATCTCCCTAACTTGCCTGGAGAAGACGGGCCCTGTGTTTATTCATGCATATGCTTCAGGGGAAGTAAAGCATCAACAGGTTAGAACTGTGGCTTGATGGATGCAAAAAAATCCATATGCTCTGCTGAAAATAAAAAGCACAGTCCTACCTGGCAACACAGAGTATAGGAAAAGGAACCCCCATCGTTCCTTCCCTCCACAGTGGGAATACCTGATTGTGCAGATGCCAGGTTTGGTAGTCATCTTTGTTACACCTTCGACTGAAGATAGACTTGTAGTCCACCTTGACCAGCTGCCATTCAGAACGGAGACTGAAGTGCCCAAAAACTCTGAGAATGGGAGAGATGAAAAGAAAGACCCAGAGTCAGCCAGAGATATGCTTCCATTAAGCAAAAAATTTCTCATGAATCTCAGCTGCAGAAACCAATACACAGTCTTGGAGCTTGATGCCAGAAAATGTTACTCAGTCAAGAATAACATTTTCCTGTTCCTGTAACATCCTAGGATTGTTTAGCCTTTTCCTGATCCCTTGTACAGCCTGTGTTGGAAGGTCTTCCAAGCCCCTAGTACTTAGCACAATAGGTCCCAAGTCTACAGCTAGGTATCACTCAAGAAAACAACCAACCAGACTAGAAAGTAATGTTTAATGTCAAAGGAGGTATTCAGATGAACGTATGGGTTTGGTTGTCTCAAAAACAAGCCTTTCTTCACTGACTCAGTTTCCCTACTGCTGAATTTTTGTGTTGCACAAACTTACTACTTAATGCATTGTAAAAGAAACACTTGAAATAACATATTTGGGATATGGACTGTAGGAAAGTGACCTGCAAAGACAGTAGTGTCCCTTCCACCTGGTGAACACTGACTGCAGCTAGTAGGAGTGGAATTATAAACCATCACCAATGTAAGGTTATCAACAGAGTTTTTTCTAAATTCTTTTGAGCAGGTCACTCATTATCAGCAGTCACTGATCACACTTCACAGTTCATCTAGCTAAGTAATAAGTTGATTTTCAGGATGAAAATGACACATTTTCCCGTGCAACTCCAGGGCAACGCAGAGCTTGTACGAGTAAGGCAGTACACAAGAACAGTTGGAGCTGACGGGTCAGCATTCAAAAAGCAGTGGAAGGACTCAGACTGTAATTTAAAACCGAGGCACGGATCTGTTACAAATGGGATGATGAAAGAGATCACATAAAATTGAATAACACCAGAGGCTTCTTCACAAGCTTGGACCAGAAGGTTGGCAGCAGAGCTGATTGTTGAACACAGGTCTCTGTAAATGCCACTCCAACTGTACGGCCTTCCTTCCCATGCGGGGAAAGCTACGTGCTTGCTTAAGTGTCTGGAAGTGAAGGACCAAACCAACAATGAGCACAGATGGTATACATCACCAAAGTACCATCACCACAAATACTGAGGGAGTCTACATGTTGGAAGCTCACACCTTCACCAAAGAAAGAAAAATCATAGCAATCCCATGGTTTACTTAAGGAATAACACCAGGTACCCAGACAAAGGACTCCATCCATCCGGAAACATAGCATGAGTGCTGCAGGGTGCTCAGTTTTCGATCAAGTATCCCCTTGGCCAGCTGTGATTTTCTCAGTAAGGAGCAGCTTTTCTATCAGCTGCCGCTGGATTTCCAAAGAGGTGTGTAATAGGAGGAGATTAGGACGGGTGACCAGACTTGAAAAGCCATGAGCAAAACTACAGCTTCTCATTGGCAGGGGGAACATCTCACTACATATAAGCAACAGAAATCCAACAACAATCAAGTTGATTTGTCATTATAACATGCCAACTTCTTGGCCATCTCAAATATATAAAAGAACCTAAAACCTCATCTAAAATACAAGTTCTATATTTTAAAAATTCTGTATATACTGAAACCCAAATCTTTTCTGACACTCATGAAATGTCATTGTATCATCCTTACTGCGAGATGTAGAGGGCAGAGAAAGAATGTGGTTTTTTTCCTTATACCAAATCTTGCACTAACCTACATTTTTACCCATGCCACTTATGAGATGAAAGTTTTTGTTGTTTTAATTATTCCAGACTAAAAAAGAAAGAGGAAGAGAGACAGATGATTTACAAATTTCCCTATGAAAGAGAAACAAAAGAGAAAACATCTATTGAGTTTCCAAGCACTGACTGCAATCCAGATCCTGCTGCGTCCCCAGTGCGCTGCCATTCTTTACTTCAGTTCATCTTAATTTACACTGTAATCACACAGGGTTGTAGGCTTTGCTTTCCCCTCACTGCCCAAACTACTCCCTCCTGTAAACTGTAGCCTGCCCCAATATTCCTCTGCATTGTGCTGTTTCTCATGAAACAGAGAACATCCAGGAAGCAGTCATGTTTTCCCACTTAGATGTGTCTCAACTCATGGATATCAGGTAGAGAAAGGGGGTGGGGGAGATCTGAGAGCCTGGAGTTGTGGGTTTGCTGTGGACACCTTTCTGTATCCAAGTTCTGCCTCACAGAGGCAAGCTCCAAGAAGCTGACAAGAAGGAGAGAGGATTCAGTACAAAAAGAACCTGTGACAAAGGCATACACAGGTTAGAAATGAGTAGGTGGGGAAGGACTGGTGTGGTGGAGTGGATTTATTAGGTAGATTGTTGTTGGCGCTTCAGAACATTTCGTAGTGTAGCCCTAATTGTGGGGTATTAGCGATAGGAAACACCACCACATTCAGGTAAAGCTACAGAAGAAACTGCAATTCCTGTTCGTCAACACAGAAGGCACAACTGAACGAAGATCAACCCACGGAAACCATAGCAATATGGGGTGCCAGGGCACTTGTTGGGAGAAGAAGGGAGGAATGGGAAATAGCACAAAGGGGGGATGAAAGCTTCCAAAACCATACTTAAGTAGGAGTTCTAACTCCAGCTCCCCTCCCCACTTTCCTTTGACACTGGGTAAATCCCACCAGCTTTTATGCCATGACTGCTTTCAGCACATGCTCTTACAGAATGTATGTCTGGCAACTATTGCACAGCTGGGCAGCTCTCCCATGAACTTGTTTGTCCTGGATGTGATGCATGACTGAAATGTCGTTCCTGTAAAGCAGCAGCTCAGGCAGAAATCATTTAGTCCAGCAGATTTAAACCAGTTCAGGATTTGACCTGGGTGTTTATTACACAGAAAACATAGCAAGAGGAGGGGAGAACATAATCAAACACAAACACTTGCCTGAACCCAGAAGGTAACAGGGCTAGAGAAATCCAACACTTTGGCAGCCGATGCACCTCAAGGAAAATGATGTTCTTCAAACTGACCCTTGGCTAACTGTCCAGCAAGAGAGCAAAAGGCTTCCCCATGTTTTACAAAAATTGCCAGAACCACTTGCTTTTTAAATCTATTAAAACAAGCTAAAAAAATCCCCTGCCATTGAAATTCTTCTGTGATAATGATAATTAATGGAAAAAACAAAGTTTTCTAAGTGGAAGGCAATACATTAGCATTCCAAAAGCACAGAGCATTAGCTACTCTTTAATTAAATGATTTCAAAGAAGATCTTTGTATATAATTGCTATAATTTAGATGGAAACAATACTACACTAAATGTAATTAGAGGAATGTGAACAGAGAGGGATGTTTTCCTCTGTGCTGCAGAGATGGTTCTGGGTCACCTGGTTCCTAAAGTAGCAACTTTCCCCCCCTCCACGCTAATAAAAAGCTTCTCAAGCCTGATCAAACATTGCATTTCAGCCTTCAGAGACAATAGCTTGCAGAGAAACCAGCAAGCAACCGTACCCCGTGAGCACTGCTCACCAATAATAAACACAACCCAGACACCTACAGCACTTTTTGACTGACCAGCCAACATGATGAAGGTTATGGTACACTTCAAGATGACTCTGTTGTGCATTTGAAACTTCTATGAGAGTAAGCAAACATAAGGAATGGAGAAAAGTGCTCCAATATGTACATCTGGAGTTCTGTATCCAGTGTGGCTGGACAAAACAAGTCCCAAGGAAAGAGAGGGGAAAAGAGCTCGGTGGGAGTTCATTTTTCCTTACTCAACTGGCAAGTCCTCACATTGCTTTGAAGATATCAGCTCAATTATCTTAGCTGATTCCCATATGCCTTTGTTTCTCACTTACTTTGTCTGCTCATTAAATTAGGGAGGTGGATTTTTTAAAATAAATACAGCTAAACTATCAAGATGATACAGGGGAAAAGGGGACATAAGGTACTATGAATTTTGCCTCAACAACATTGTCTAACATGGTCTAACTGAACGCTTCTAATTGCCTCTTGCAAGAATAGAAGAGAAAAGAAGAGAGCTGGGTTTTCAAGGTCCAACTCTGGGAAGCCAACACAAAAAGAATGTTTTGATTTTTTTCCACCTAAGCGGTCTGATCTGGAAGTCCTTGAGAAGCAATAAATACAAGAGCCCAGATGGCATTTAGACAGAGTCAGTTTTCTGACTAAGCTCAATTTAACAAAGGTTCTCCAACCTAAGCCATGGGATGGTAATTTACAGGCTTTAGAAAGAATAGATTTTGTTCTGTCCCTCAGAGTAAGCAGTTAAAACTCCACATAAAATCTAGCTAATAGGACAGCATCTTCTCAACTGGCTCTATGCATAACTCACAGTGAAACCATTGCTAGGAAACCAGAAAATGCTTCCCAAACCCTCCTTTGGAGAAACAAGGCAAGGCTTTTATTGCTAGGGCTGGATGTTATTAATTTGCAGAAAAAATCATTAGGAATCTGGAAAACAATTCTGAAATGCTTACAGACTCAGGATGGAATCATTTTGGAAAAGGTCATTGGTAATACCACCATAATTATATCTTTAATTAATTTTTTAAATACACAATAACATAAAAATGCAGTATATACTAGCTGGATAACCTTGTACAGAAACTACTTTAAAGGCTTTTTACATTTATACAGTGTTCTCCTGTCAAATCACATTGCTTTTGCCTTATCATTCCTTGCATTGTTGATAGTTGTGCATTTTATGTAATTCAATACTGCTTATTCCTGACAGGTCAACAGAATGAATTGAGGAGCACAAGATAATAATTCATCCACCTCTGGTTCGTAGTTTCAATCCCTGTCCCTGCCTAGGGTATGAGAAATAGATCCTTAGGTAATAGCTCCTGTATTGCTCACAGCTGTATCCATCTGGATCTATCCCTTCTGGCAGTTTGAGATGAGCTGCCCAAGCATGGAAATGGAAATGTCTTCTCATGCCTAACTCAAGCCCCCTTCTATCATTTCTGAAGTAAACAGGCAGGACATTAAATGGAGCAAGCATGCATTGAAGCTGTCTGTACTTGACTTGTCTGGTCTGGATATAGGTGGAGAACTTCACCAGTCAGCATAGCTCCTTTGCATGTAATTGGGAGACAATGGTCAAAGTCTCTGGTAAAATCTCTGATCCTCAGCTGTGCCCACCAGTGAGACAGATGACTGAAGATACAAACGAAGTAAGCAGCTGATAAAGTCATCTCTGTCTAGGAAACTAGACAGAAAGAGAGCCAAATATATATTTTAATAATACTGAAAAAAAGCTAATTGCAGTATCATCATAGACTGTTTCACTTAGGAAAGCGTGAAACCAACCACACCTTCCCCCTTACACTCCCCCTTTTTTATTGTAGAAGAAGAATGCTTGCAGAGGAAGTGTCTTAGCAAGCAAAAAATCCCCAATAGCAAAATCACCCAAATCAGTAAATACTTCAGTTGACCTGAATCTGTGCTTTCGTTGTGGGAAGGTAGAGAGAGAGAGAAAGTCAAGCAAGATTGCCATCTGATTTGAGCTGAAATCCCTCTTCTTTTACATCTGTGGCTCCAACAGGTAGTGCCACACGTAGTCATTTAATGGGCGAACCCAAAAAGTGCTAGGAAGCACAACCTGGAAGAACCACCTCCCTGCAGGGAAAGAAGTGTGTGTTGGTTTTTTTCTAGTCCCCTGGAGAGGATGAAGTTTTCTCACCAGAACTGGGGGCTGGGGGGGCAGATGTGGGAAATCACAGCTACAGGAGCACTAAGCAGTCAATCCACCACAACCGAAGGTGCTCGTTCTCTCTCTGATGTCCAGCAAAAAGAAGCACATGTTGCTACTGCTGCAATTTTAAGAGCTAACCAGGCATCCAAGGCAAACCTCCCTTCCCAACAAATATCACCAGTGTGGTTTCATAATCAGAGTTTGGTCAATGCCACCCTCAATGTAGTGGCATAGCACAGACCGGAGAGTTCCTCTCTACAGACTGCTTGGATAGGTACCAGATGGGCTGACTCACTCACCGAGGCTAGGTCCCTGCAGCATCAGCTTGGACCCAGCAGTGCAAAAGTCAAGCACCAGAGCTATTCAAATTTGGCTGGTCTGCTCTCATGAACTCTAAAGCCATTTAACTTTTGGGCATGCTGCGTAGATGTGGACCTGAGCGGTTGCCAGGTAAAGTCTGGGTATGTCTAGTGTTCAGCGTTTCCATTCCTGTGGCTCTTGGCAAGCTTGGAGAATAAAGCTTTTCTGCAAGATCTATTCTGGCATTTATACCAACAGCACTGAGATGGAGCTAAGAAGCCCAGCCAGATCTGAGTTGGGGTTTGCTGTTGGTTATTGTAATTTATACACTCATGCTCCATGCTCCAGGAGAACTGATTAGTTCAGCATCAGCATGGCACGAATATAAGGAGGTAACACAGACCAGTTGCTGCCACTTCCTCTGATCCAGAGTGCTGGGTAAGATAGACCAGAGGTGGGGAGATGGCCTAGCAGAAAGAGTCAAGATCCAGGCAAACATATTAGCTGTAGCTGAGAACTGACTGTGTCCCTGTACAAGGTTCTCTCACTTCCATAATTGCCTTGATTTGGTTTGGATTTTTCTCCCCACTATCCAGGCTACCCTTGTCCTATGCTACCTGGGAAAACAGTGAGCCTGTGCTAGAGATCCTGGCTCAGTACACATACAGAATCACAGAATCAATCTTCATGGTTGGAAGGGACCTTTGAGATCATCGAGTCCAACCAACAAAAAAAAAAACAAAACAAAACCACAAACCAAAAAAAAACACAACACCCACAACACATCCACAACCACACCCCACACCCACCCACAAACAGACACAAACCAACAATCTCAGCCACTAGAGCATGCCCTGAAGTGTCATGTCTACACATTTCTTAAACACCTCCAGGGGTGGCGACTCCACCACCTCCCTGGGCAGGCTGTTCCAGTGCCTGACCACCCTCTCAGTAAAGTCATTCTTCCTAATATCTAATCTAATCCTCCCCTGCTGCAACTTCAGACCATTTCCTCTGGTCCTGTCATTATTCCCTTGGGAGAAGAGGCCAACACCCACCTCTCTGCAACCTCCTCTCAGGTAGTTGTAGAGGGCAATGAGGTCCCCCCTCAGCCTCCTCTTCTCCAAATTAAGCATGCCCAGTTCCCTCAGCCTCTCCTCATCTGACTTGTTCTCCAGACCCCTCACCAGCTTGGTGGCTCTCCTCTGGACACGCTCCAGCAGCTCAATGTCCTTCCTGTAGTGAGGGGCCCAGAACTGAACACAGCACTCGAGGTGTGGCCTCACCAGGGCCCAGTACAGAGGCACCATCACTGCCCTGCTCCTGCTGGCCACGCTATTCCTGATACAGGCCAGGATGCCGTTGGCCTTCTTGGCCACCTGGGCACACTGCTGGCTCATGTTAAGCCGGCTGTCCCCCAACACCCCCAGGTCCTTTTCTGCCGGGCAGCTTTCCAGCCACTCTGCCCCAAGCCTGTAGCGTTGCCTGGGGTTGTTGTGACCGAAATGCAGAACTTACAGAAGGACTTGCTACACAAATGTACTTCCATCACTTGTTGACATTTATAGCTTTTGAGACAATTAAAGAAAATGCTGACAATTTCACACAGAAAGAAGGCCTGTTACGAAATCTGGATCTGAAGCCATCTGTGTGTAAAAAGTAAGTAAAGCTAGAAGTAAAGCAAGACTGGCTCCTAAGTGCAGGCTGAGCTGTTAGGACCAAAAGCACACAAGCAGCAACAGAACAGTTGCAAATAGTGCTGGCGGGGTTAGGTTTTATGAATGGGGAGTGAGAGATGAGCTATTTCCCCATGAATTAAACATAAATCATGACTTTACAGAAAACCAAATGGGCTGTGTAACCTCCCAATTGTTTTTTATTAGGGTTTAGATGGAATTGGCGTTAAAAGAGGTCAGTAGTTACATGGAAATTGGATGGAAAGGGAACGAGACGAGGCAGCAGAACCTAATTGAAAGAGACACAGATCAGCAATTAGGGAGACTGGAAGAGGGAGAGTTATACTGTCTCATGACTGGTAGGATGATACAGGGAGCAAGAGACTGGAAACAAAGGAAACATAAAAGATGAAAGATGACATTGGGAAGGCATGCAGTTGCCAACAAAAAAAAATCTGTCTAATTTTTTTCCTAAACGATAAATATGGTCTTTAAGAGCCACTTTGGAGCTTTTAATTCTGTTGCTTTTGGCTGACCTGTTAACTAGGAACAGTAGCCTGAGGGCCACTGGGTGATGATTCAGGGCTGCCGTACTTCTGTCTGTGGACAGAGAGAGAGTAGGAAAAATGGCAACTTTTCTAGAAAGAAGAGATGTTTTTTCTTCCAAATGAAATATACCATCCATTTGTATCTAGATTTTCAGCCGGTGCAAATCAGTGTAATTCTCATAGACCATCTCAGATACAAGGCCTTGTTCTAATGCTGCTATTCAGAGGAAGAAAAAACAATAGTAGTGAAACTCCCAAGAAGACACCAACAGAGGACAAGCAGCTTGCATGATGACAAATTTGTTCAAGAAAATCTTGGTCTCTATTCTGTTTCCCAAGGGGAAGGGTCAAATGAGAATTTCATGCATTTTTCATGCAGATGAAATCTGAAGGAAGTGGTTTATTTCAGCTTCCAAACTGAATGTCATGACATGGAGATTTTTCACAGAAGAGAAATTCAAGGTGTTGGCCAGATTCATTGACTAGCAATCCATATTGAATGGTTATGGAAAGCTGCACCCCTGCCAGATTCCAGGTCAGGAGGAAGAGAGGAGATGGGGCAGGGGAAGAGTTTCTGCGAATACAGAGAAAAAACCAAAATCTTGTGATTAAAATCCTGCAGTACAATCATGGCAGACCCTTTTCCCTCAGCTTTGGGAAACAGTCCTGGGATTATTCATCAGCTCAATGGGCGCTTCCTTTAAAGTGCCAGCAGAAGAGGAAAACCACTGCAAATGACATGGTACAGCATGATCTTTTAGTTAGCAAGTAATGCCAAGTGCAATTAGTAAGTAATCTGCGGAACGTATAATTACAAAGCAGCCCTGCAGTTTGGGCTCGATTTCTGCATTAGCTGCACAAACACTGCGCAAGGCAATGGGGGAGACAGGAATTTTTTTTATTATTATTTTTTACTTTTTAAATAGAAAGTGCTATCAAAATAAGAACTTACTGAATGACAAACCAAACCTTTTGAAATCTGGTCTCTAAAAAATTTATTGCCAATGTTCCCAAACCACTTTACATGACAATTGCTTCAAAAGAAATCCCAGCAACATGAAAGGGAATGTGAGACACCTGGGAAGGGGGATGGGAAAGCACGTTAATTTTTAATGCTGTTTTTCAGAAGCGTTCTCTCTCTTCTTCAGGCACTCATGAAAGACAACCAGTTTCTGACAGCTTTGAAACCCGAAGATGCCGTCTCCCTCTTCTAGCAAAGATATTGGCAGTTATCAGCAATCTGAGCATTGCCTCCGCTAATGGGTCTGTGTTCCCAACAGAGGCAGGTGCTTCCCCTTTGCCAGAAGCTGGACAACAGCTGGATGTTCAGTCATTTCAATCTCTCATCCTATGAATCAGCAGATTTCCCAACAGAGATGTCCAACACAAATGTGGAAGCCATTGCTCAGAACACGTAAGCTCCAAACACATGTGATAGGGACAGCTTGCAGTGGAGGATTGTGACAAGCTTTGCCTGGCACAGGGTATCAGAGAGGAAGGCTCAGAAGAGGGGAAGAGACCTGTACCTGACTGGGCAACAGCATGACAGGGTGGCTGACCCGTTATTGTGGGGGAATTTTCACAGGTTTGGGTCAAAGGGATCATGAAACAAGGAAACCATGTACAATGATCATACAAGGACAAGCTCTCCTTAGGCATAAAGGCTTATAGCATTACCTGAACTATATGAGATGCCTCAAACTATAGTATGGCTGCTCTGGAGATCTGCTCTCCACCACTCACTGCAGCCCAATGATGGAGAACCTGTTAGAGTGAACTCTGCGGCCAACGCAGCGCTGACCCTTCCCAGCTCCCAGAAAAGCTGGTGTGCTGTACAACCCTCTGTCCCATGGAGCATCAGGGCCAGGCTGAGCTGAGTGGGTGCTGAGCCCATACGGTTTCTCAGTCCCCTGAAGGCTGGTGGGATCAGGGCACTGGAATATTTCATGCCTTGCTCCAAAGGAAAGGTGAAAGACTCATGAGGAACGTATGTTTTTAGGACAAGAGGAAACGGCCTCAAGTTGCACCAGGGGAGGTTTAGATTGGATATTAGGAAAAATTTCTACACTGAAAGGTGTAGAGGATTATCAAACATTGGAACATGCTGCCCAGGGAAGTGGGCCATCCCTGGAGGTATTTAAAAGATGGGCAGACGTGCTGCTTAGCAACCTGGTTTAGTGATGGTTTTTGTCAGTGTTAGGTTGATGGTTGGACTCGATGATCTGAAAGGTCCCTTCCAACCCAGATATTTCTATGATTCTGTGTGTGCACAGCACCCTACACCGGGCCTGAGTGCTTTGTACACCCCAGCTCAGCTGCTAGCAGGAGGACAGCACAGGACCTAAAATCCATCTGTCCTCACTTAAAAGCACAAGAAACAAAGCACACTAGCCTCGAGATGAGAATATCTGGATTGCATTGTCATCAGGCAAACCTTGTCCTTTTATTTAATGAAAAGAAATCACGTTTCAGTCTGCTGCTTATTCTGACTCCTTCTGTAAGGGCTTTTTTAATTCACTTCAGTGAATAAAAGCCTCCAGTCAGTACACCTTTTTCCAGTCCTCCTCCCTGCACATGCTTACCTCTCCATCCACCTTGTCTGAGAGTTACAGACATCACTCAGCAACTCCTTTCCCCTAAGGAATGGGAAAAGTCTGCACAGTGGGGTACTTGTTTGGGACTCAGGAAACCTGATTTAATGCCAAGCTCTCTCCCCATGACAGCCTGCTGAGTGACTGACCATGGGTGCATCCCTTGTTCTGCCTCAATTTCCCTACCTGCGGTATACGACTAAAATGTTGATTTCGTTAGCATAACATTTGATCTACTGTCCATAAATAGCAATTGACTCCAATGAGAGTAACGTTTGCCTCAGAAAGCCAAAGCCAGACAATACATGGCCACAGAGCCCAGCACTTTCTCCATCTGTTATGGCTCCTGCCAGGAATCTTCTGAGTACATGGCGCAACTGCTGGGAACTGATCTCAGGTCACAGACATCCTCTTCCTAAGGCCCAATAAATCACACGGTGCTGTCTGAGAAAGATTACTCTACGCAGATGTTCTCATCACCTGATTTGTCTATTCAGGTGCCACAGAAAGACCTCAGCTCATACTGCAAGTATCAGCAGCACAATCAATATTGTGACTCTGTGGGCTGTTTAGGTGAATTCATGCAGCAATCCAAAGGCTAATGAATAGACTACTCCTCTGGCAGGGAGGGAGATGGGAGGAGGAAGTGACACTGATTAATCTGTGATCATTAATAATGTTTTTAAGTCTTGCAAACGAAGATAATGATATGGGTAATCAACTGTCTTACTCCAGGGTATAAACTGATCGTCTGCTGGGATAAAATGGGAATTCCTATAACACACATTTTCTTGTCCATTGTAAAGTCTCTTGATGGCATTAGCAGATTGATCATTTTCTAGCAAAGTCCCCGCTATTCATTATTTCCAGAAGGTTTTGAAATTAGATCAGATGATACAGAAATGCAGCTCACTCTAGCAAATGCCAATATCCTCTCAATCATTTTGGTTTCCTAACTTCATAATCATATTTGCAATTTTTGTTCTCAGATCAAGTTCTAAATTTTACTTTTCTTTCTGTGTGCAGTCATTATCTTCACAGATATGTTTTAATTTCATGGACCCTATTCTGAAGAGTCCTTATGTAGGTTTACGCACTGCAGTTTGCACAGCCCCGTGAGTGAGGACAGTGCAATGAACTCACAAGGACACATCCGAGCCTTGCAGTAAAATCCATAGCCAATAATAAAGCCAGTCACACCACAAACAGATATTGCAATAAACATAAAAAGAAAGGAAAACTGAAACGTGAGATAAAACCACAATGGGGACAACAATTAAAACCTACCAGTCCTTTCTAGGCATCTAATGGTACCTACACAACTTGGATAAACCAGGTTTTGGAACCTGCTCTCCAATCATTCAAAACCCCCACAGTTTTGGTAGGCCTGAGAATATGCACAGGCTGGCTTGTCAGCCCCGGTTCCCGAAAAAGAATTGAAGATAAATAAGGATAGAGTTCAGAATCCTTTACCACAACAGCCCCTGTACATGATCCCTTCTGCTGTTTTCTGCACTGGAAGCTGCCAGTTGGATTTAGCTCTCTACAGACCTCTGGTGAAATCTTTCCTCCAGATTCCCTCTTCACCAAACCCCCTGTTGAGCTCAGCAGCAGCAGAAGTTGCAAAAGTAAATCTGTCTTTTTTTCCAGACAGAATTTTTCACTTTTTCTCAAGCAGAGTGAAGTGAGGAGAGCAGACTGATGGCAGGGGAGTTTGAAGGCCTCTGCTAGGCCACAGGAATCGAGGAACACTGTGTCTGTGTCTTTTGTTTATGTTGTGTTGGACAAGAACCTCAATTTCTTCTAAGAAAAACAATCTCCTGCTGTTTCTGCCATCCGCTCACCTCTTCTCTCATTTCCTGAGGTTATTAGCAGGGGTGCCAGCTATGGAGGGCGAAGGTTGGCCCAGCAGGAAGAAGGTCAGTTCCTCTGACCACATCCCAGCAAAGGCACTATTTTCTATCACCTCTCTGTTTTCACCTTACTTTTCTCAGCACAACCACTCAGAAGTGGCAGATCCGCAGCTCCCTACCCCTAAGCAAAGGGGCAGTGTCTTTCAAGGACATTGTGTCAGCTTGTAATTTTCTTTCCTGTATCAGCTTTTAAATGTGACAGAAGACTTGAGCAGAAGGCAGTGAATGTTGCCTTGCTTAAAGAGGAAAGATGATAATCACCTTATCAGAAAGTGACAAGAAAATGACTCTTGGCTCCCATGTAATTTTGAACTCAGTGGGAGCTTGGACCTGGGAGCTGCTGCCCCTCTCTCATACTCAATCTGCTAAATCTCTGCTGAGTGCTAATCAGAGTCTGTCCATGTTGCCTTCATACCCGCACATACTTTGCTGATGTCTTCCACAAGTCAGTGAGGTCTTCAGAGTAAGAGCTGACTCGTGAAACTCCTGGCCACACGATATTGTGAATGTTAAATTTTTAAAGGGATTTAGGGGAATAAACCCTCATAAAATAAAAAAAAAAATCATTTATGTCTTAGAAATACAAAGAATACTGTATTTGGCCAAGGAAGTTCCTTATCTGCAAAATCTCTGTAAATGAGAAAAGTGTGTAAGAGAATCATAATACCATTTTTTTTAATATATATTTTTCTCATCCTCACTATTGGAGCATGGAACTGAGCTAGAGGGACCTCTGGTTTGACTCAGTATGGCCTGTGCTCTTAATGTTCTCTTTCTCATCTCAAACCTCTCTCGGCCTCCATCTCACCTTTTCCAACATTTCTCAATTACTTATTCATTCTGCCCCATTCTCCTACCACCCAGTGATGGATTGCCAGTAATTTTGTGGGTCTCCTAGAAAAAAAATGCTCCCACTTCATCTCTGGTAAAGGTGCATGGCCATGTAAACGAGGTGGTGTTAGAAAGGGCCAGGGCTCATAACCTATTCATTTACAACCAGGAACATTTTCTAACATACACATAGCCAAGGGCAGCAGTCACAGCGATGTTGGCAGAGCAGCTCATATTAAATCCTCTCACTGAAATGTTAACGCTCAATGATGCATACACAGATATATATGGATCATTAAGTATACATACATAGAAGCACATATATATTTATACACACTCACGTGGGTGTGTCTACATAAATATAAATTTATCAGCACAAACTTAATGACCCCCATCTATAAATGAGCGTCTGCACACACACATGTATAATGAGTCCACTAAAACGACAGCAAAGCTCTGCGGCGCTGTGAAGCAAAAAGGTTATTTCTCTTTATGTAGGTACGGAGAGATGCTTAGCACAGGATATGAAGTGGCAGGGGTAATTATTATGAGTCAGAGCTGGAACAACATAAAGCCCTTCTCTGGACCTACAAAAACATCTTTTTTTCTGATCTGAATGGTACAGACTAGAAACTCTCTCGAGCAAATACTACTCTGTTTGGATATATCACAATCAACTAGAAAGGAAATAAAGCCTGAGTCCTTTCCCCTGGTGGACAATCTCAGGCAAATAACATGCTGTGCCTATGGCTGGTCGACACAGAAATGTTAGATCTGACCCATTAGAACGTGAAATCACTAAAAGATATACTACTTGCCAGTGAAAGTTGCAAAAGTGTAGATTTCAAAAAGACTAGTGCTTTTTAGGCACTCATTGCACCACCTAGGAATGCGCCTAACCCGTCACTTATGCATTTGAGTTATTCTCTGAAAGGACCCTTTGCTTTCTATAGCTGCTCTCCTCACACCTGCACCCAACACTGCAATGTGCTTTGCTACACATCTCGAAGTGCCGTGACACTAAGGGAGCTGAACTCACCATGTTGTCAGATGAGATGATTGTCAAAACAACTGCGAAAGGAACCACAGAAGTGGATGCCCAGGCAGGAATAGAGAAAGGGAGAGTGGATTCACCTTGGTTAGGTAGTAGCTCCAAGTTAGATGAGCTCACACAGTCTCATGGTACTTCCCTGTATGTCACAAAACTACATTCTTAGAAAAGCCCACTCAGCTACGCCTATAAGGAAATAATTCATTTCCTTATAGCTGTGTGAAATAACACAATCATAGAATAATTTAGGTTGGAACATACGTCTGTCCAACAGACATCTTGTCCAATTCCCCACTGAAAGCAGCTCCCAATTCCAAGTACACTAAGATATTCAGAATCAAATAAGGCCCCTACATGCAAATCTACAGATTTTACCATATTGGTCAGTTCTTTAGGACTGTCTTAGAACATGTATACACAGCACAAAGCACAGAAAATCCAAAACACCTAGAATGTTCATACAATACAGACAGCTACTGCAACTGCTCACATAACAGCCATGAAGAGGTATGAAATTCTGTGGTAAAACTGCTAATGCTTCCTAAAGCCCAGAGAGCCCCTCACAGGATGTGCCACAAAATGAAGGCTGGGAATAATAGTCATTTTACTGATATACTGATTTTAATAAGATAGTTTTATGATAATATTGTTAATAATGCAATATGTTAATAATAGTTGGAGTATAATGACTATTTAATACACATTCCCCTCAGAATATTGGGTTTTTGGAAGTAGTTGAACACAGTCCACTTTGATGCAAGTAAATGGAAGAAATTTTTCCCAACAGGAATCAGCCGAGACCACTAAATGAAATATTTTGCATTTTCCAGGATGAAAGACAAATCATTAAAAGCCCCTTAACCTACCCAGTTTGGCGGTACACAAATATGAGCACACTCTTGATCCCTCTGCCTCAGCCCTACTTCTAGCTCCCACTGATCCTATCATCAGCTCAGGGATTCTAATCCTAAACCACTGTGCTCCTGTCATCAGTCTCTTGAAATCATTGGGATTTCTACCCACAAACAAAATTCCATGTACCCCCAAGCACCATGTGTTATCTTTGTTCAGAGGATGGCCAGTAGCAATAGAAAGGCATTGATTTCTTCTCAGCCAAAGCTTCCACAAGCTCAACACGATCCTACACTGCCCCCTTATAGATGAGTTCACTAAAATTCTCATTGTGAGAAATACCTAAGTGATCTGCATAGAAATGGTTCACAGACAGGCTTTATAAATGGGCTCTTTCCTTCTCGGTCCCTGTAAAGCTGTGGATAGGAATTTCTCTAAACATTTATGGCAAGTATTATGTGAAATTTCTTTTTATGGCTTTTACAGACTATTAAGAATAGTTTTTAAAATTGCTAATGATGACAGTAATAATAAAAACAATAACAATAGCAATAATAATATGCCTGCAAAGATTTCAGAAGAAAAAGTCAGCTCTCAGCAAAACTGATTCAGCATGATAACTCACTTCCTACATTCTCCATCAGAAGACTACAGAGATATAAGTAACAATAACCTTAGATTTAAAATGCATCTTTCATCTCAAAAGAAAACTGCATTGATTTATAAAGTAAATGGGCTAAATCCACAGCTACTTGAAACTGATTAGCTCCATTGATTTCAATGAAGGTGCTGATGTACAGATTTATCTAAGCTCAGATGTGCCTCTGCACGTGTGTGTGCGCGTGTCTGCATGTGTGTGTGGCTGGAACCCGATAGACACTGCATATTGCACAAAGAATTTCAGAGACAAACATCATATTAACCAACATAGAAAGTGACACATTATCGCTGCATTTGGAGAAAAATGCGTAGAGCGAACAGAATGCAGACTCTAATCTTTAGCTGTGGATTGGCATATATTTCCCCAACAGGATGCTCACAGCAGTCTCGTGAAAGGGCTCACAGGTATATCATATGTTGTTGTGCTTTGCTTTTTGCAAAAATAGGGGCAATATTTGCAGATAGGAAAGCACCAGATGCACAGAGATATTCTACACCAACAAGTACTCCACTTTTATGACAAAAAAGCTGAAGCCAAGGATGGTTGGAGTAAAGGAAAAGCTAGCAACCCTACTGGAGTTGATACCACCTCTAGTGCGATAAAATCTCAACAGCTGTCTGCAACTTAAACACAGAGGCTGCCTATTCTGCCCCAGCACTGTTTGGGAAACAAACTTGAGTGCTGCTGCTATGCTTTATAGGCATAAAGGATAACCATAATTACTTAGCCTGGCCTTCCTAGGACACTGCAGCACAGGAGATACAGATGGGCTATACAGGCGTTGCCTACATCATCTTGATCCTCCCAAGACTACAGCACCAACACACTTCTGTCATGGCATAGATGGCAAAGAAGCTGGCTCAAATGACCCTTTGCCAGTGCCCTTCTTGCAGCTAAGGTGAGCTCAACTGCAAGTACAGACCACTCCCCACCACACAGTCACTTCTGTTTGTGTCAGGCTGACGTAGGTCTGGCTGTTGAAAGGCATGCCAACACAAATCACGCAACCCAGTTGGAATAAACTCAAATCACTAGCAGAAATGCCCAAGACACACCACTGTTATCTGATCCAAGCTTCCTCAGAAACTGATGACAAGCATACCCAGCAGTCTACTCTCGGTCTGTCACTACCTGTGACACCAGTAATGAGATCCACCCACGCATTTCTGCCACATAAGTAGGCAGATGGACTGAAGCCTAAAAGAAAATATACTGGGCCTGAACCTCTTTTCTCTTGCAAATATCTGCAGGAATGTCAGGCACAGGTGCAGAAAGGAGGAAAAGCAAACTGACTGCAAGGTGAAATTTATAGTATATCTCCTGCCCCCTGAGTTGGACAACAGTATCTGATGTGATTAACCAAAGGCACTCCTTCATGGCACTGCAGATATGCTCGCAGGCATGCCTCCGCCTAAGGCATCTCAGCCACCTTGCTTTCCGCTCCTTTTCAGGAAGCTGTTCCAGCCAGCTCAGAGAAAATACAGGTAAGGAGTCCTTGCTTTATTCAGAATCCCAGAACAAAGTGCTCTGATCTGTTTCATGCAAGAGGTTGGATAACTCTTTGAAGATGCCTTTGAACTTAAAAAGTTCCCTCTCTCCCAGGGTTGTTAAACTCAGATCCCGGCCTGTTCTTGCACCAACTTTACTCCACTAATTTCACCAGTCTTTCCCAGCACCTTCAGCACTCCTGGGAGGAATACACACACAACTTCTCTGTAACCTGACCAGGGCTACACCACTCCCCAGAGAAGCAGATTTGCCTACTGTCCTATCTGACCTCCCAGGCTATAGCTTGGGACCATCTCTCATTGCTATAACCCCTGCCACTACCGGTAAGAGTTTGGCTCCATCATCTGTTTGCCACATGATGCACGGACACTCTATCTGGGTCTGTGACCATCAGCAAAACCAACAAAACAGCACCATGCCTTCATGCAACATGACACGCTTAGCTATACAGTGCTGCACTGCACACCATGCACTTGAGGATCTCCATGCTCCCCTTTCTGCTATCACATTTTTAAAAAGTTAAGAGCTGCTATACTTACGTCATTATCTGGGTCTCTATGCCAGGGTCTACAAGGGATCCATCCACAAAAAGTGGTGTTGATGTGAAACTGTATTTACTCCAGGATCTTCCTTCATCAAAACTCACCCTGGGATAGAAGCAGACAAGATTTATACACATAAAAAGACTTACTCTAGAGCAACTGCAGCAATTAAATGTTGGCTAAGGTCTGCAAGCTCTAGCAGCTAGATTTATAGACAAGCACCAATCTTTGCCATTTCCCAGCCCACTGATTCATGCTCTTGGTGTACTTTGAAAGATCAAAGCCTTAGAAAGTATAAACACCAACAATAAGGACATGGATATACTTGATCCAGCTGTACACCGGACCTCAAGGGATCAAGGGGCATTGCCAAGTCCTGTTTCTGGATCTGCAGCAGCACCTCACACGAGGCATCACTCACACCATAAGCAGTCCTGGCCTGAACGCATGAAAACTGCTGTCAACACCACTGGACATTTCGACCTATGCATAGCACTAGCTACAACCCCTCTAGCCCTATGAATTCTTCTTTACATGCCATCTCAGAGGGGTCTCCATTTTACAGCGAGGTGGAAGGAGGCGGCCAAACTGAACCACGGTCAGCAGTTAGTCTGGGTGCTCTTTGTCTGCTACAGTTGTAAAGCAAAATTGTATGGTGGTTAAAATTAAAGCATTTCCCTTCTTAGAGGCTGAGAGTGTTCACACTGTCAGTGACAAGCCAGGGTAATTCACTGTCTTTCGATCATCTGTCCCTACCCACAATCACCATGTGCCTTACTTTCTGTTTTTATCAAAGAGCACGTGTATCCCAACCCAGCTGACAGGGTCTTGGTTGACTTAAAGTTAGTGTTAGATTAGCAGAGGAGGGTGAACAAACCCCGCTCTCAGCTACACCCCAGCAACCTCTCTATCACTGACAACTGCAAAGGAGTAAGTGAATGAACAGTCTACCTGACCACACCAGTAGATGGACTGGGTCAGGACTCTGGTGGCCCTTCCCAGCCTCCCTCATGACACACACCACTGCCCCACAGTCCATGGCCCAGGAGCCCTGTTGACACCACAGGAGTGCCAGGCTCCAGCTCTGCTATAGCGCTGCCCAGCCATGGCCTGAAGCTCAGGCTGATGTCCCAGCCTCAGCCCATCCCTGTCCCCTCTGAGCTGCCTGATGGCCAGGGCCAGGGCTGTCCCTGGCTACCCCACTCCCAGCTGGGGTGGTGGGATGGGCCCTGGCTGCAAGATCCTGCCCTGCTGTTTCAGGGACCTTGGCTGGCTCCCGGCTTCCCAGCCCTCACGTCACCCTGAGAGCCTGTTCCCACGACTGTAGAAAACAGCCAGAGGAGTTTGTGCACACCCAGCTGCTACTGCAGCAGAAAAGACAGGCAACTTGCAGGCTGTCAGCATCCAGCTCCCACAGCTGATGCCCATGAACAGCTCTGAAAGCAGCCAAGTTTCCCTCTGACACCAGACTCTCCAACACAACTGCTCCCGCACAACTTCTGCCCAGGATTTCAGCTCCAAATTACACCAGCAAAGGAAGAACAAATAGAGAAGCACAAAGGTTTATTGGCTATAAACTTATTTGATCCTCTCCCAGCAGGGTCGTTACAGAGTTCTCTGTAATTCTGCAAGGTACCTGGGCTGTGAAGGCTGACAGATTACTCTCGATGGACATTACCAAAGAGACAACCATGGCACAAACTTCTTTGAACAGCAGGAAACACTTCTCATTTTAAACTGAGCGTAAAAAAGAAGTTTGCCTTATTTTCCAGGCAAAGAAAGTTTTGGGGAGGATGCGTGTCTGTGTGTTCGCACATGCCTGAGCATCTGGACTTGTCTCAGAGGGTCTTGCTGGAACCTGAATGCTCCCCACTCCAATTAGGTAGCATCAGGGACACTAGCTGAGATGCCACCAAAGAACCAGGAGGCCAGTGTAATATGTATTACAAAGAATGGGTTACACCAACCTCAGATCTCTAGTGTGGAAAGCCAAGGCTTGCAGTCACCACTCCCTAAGTATCTGCCTCTCACAGCACCTCAGCAAAACACCTTCACCTGACTCACAATGAACATCTGCCAGCACAGGAAGCTGACTATAGACCAAAGTCAGAAAGCTGGGAGTACAACAGCATACAAGAAGCTTATCTGCCCTAAATCTATTTATTTAAATGTATGTATCTTCCCATACACCTGTGCATTTGTATGCTGTTCTGCTTGCATGCTTATCTATCTAAATAGCATTTCAATTTCTGGGCAACAGTATGCTTCATTAGCTTAGCTAAAGTTCTCTTGGCTTTTCAATTATCCGCCTCTCTTTTCTCCAGGATGAAACTTATTGTACAATGTCTCAGCCTGAGAACTAATAGATATACACGTACCCTTTAATCTATTCCATTCCTGCCCATGAAACAGGTGCCTACTGAAGCAATATGAAGGAAATTCCAAAGCCCCTAAGGGTACAATTTTGGAGGAAACCTGTTGGAGCTTATTGATAACAGCTCTAAATCACTAGTCATTTAATGGAGCGGGTGGAGCATTCATAGTACTGCACATGCCATTTCCTGAGACCTAGTGGAAGGGGAGGACATCTGAGAGGAAGCTCTGCAAAGCAAAGGTGAACTGGGTTCTCAGCTTCTATGGACGTTCAACCTGTGACCAAATCTTGCCCAACATCTAAGTACAGGCACTTGGTATGTAATGTGCTTTTTACATCCAAAGAGTCTTCACAATTAAAACAGTTAAACTGGGTTGAATAATACAGTAATAAGTGGTTAATACATGACTTAGAGCTCTTTCAATAAGTGGCTCCCCTTTCATTCTTCCAGAGCTCAACTTGCCACAGCCTGACGTGCTTACTGTTGGTGACACCTACCCTTGGCTAACACACACTTCTCCTGCATTGGCTTATACTTGGTTTGGTCTAAAGACTTCAACATGGTCTTGATGTCCTCTTTCCTGAGGGCACTTCAGGTCTGACTACTGAGTTACCTATCAGAGGCAAATGTTTCAGCAACACATCCTAACCACAGACAGAAAAGTGGAGCCTGCTGGAAGCATCGTTATGGGTCAGCCCTGTTACTACTCTCATATGTCCAGTTATGGAGGCTGTTACCCAGAGGATGCCCTGGCTCAGTATGGCCACGTATATTAAGTTATGACTGCAACAAGCTTGTTTATGACAAAACAAACAACCTCCTTCCTGAACAGTAGAAAGCAAGACGAAGATCACAACCCTCATTTTGCATGTAATGACTTAATTGTAATCCCACGCGGAGGCATCGACATCATAGCGAACACTTGGTTCCCCTATCCTGGAAAAATTACAAAGCCTTAGGAATACAAGCCAATACATCCTGTGATTAACAATCCACTATAACACCAAAACTAAAGCAGTAATTTCTTTAGCTCAGGTGGTAAAGAAATGTGCTAAAATGCAACATATTCAAACTTTAATAGAAACCTATGTTGCAGTCACCCCAGAGTCATCTGTCAGGTCAGGAATATAAAGTCCAGAAGCTTTTCACATTGAAAAAGTAGCCATTAATGTTCTTAAGGTACATCTCTGGACCATTAGCTTCTGATGGTTAAAGACAGCCTGTCTTGAGGTCTCCAGCTTCTGAATGACTGTAATTTAACTGAAGGATTTTGTACAATAATGACTTAGGTAGAGGAGACCTTAACACCTCATCACTGCTGCCAGACACAGTTGCTCTCTTTTTCTATTTGACTGAAGGCCTCATTTCCTGTTCTGCATGAAGAGCATGAGATAGACATGTGCTTAGCACCATCAAGCTGAGAGATGACTCAATCTTGCAGACAGGAACACAAATCTTGTCTCTGAAAGCTATTTCTAACTAATTCACTTCCAAACAACATTAGAAGCTGGGTAGGTCAGTTCATTCACCATGCCCCTCTTTCACTCAAGACTAGAGCCTGAAGGTGATGCTAATACACACATTTCCTGTAAACAAGGTTAGTTCTGAATTTCAGAATGCCTCTCTCCAATGCTTAGCTGGTGCAGGAGTGAGAGGGGCAAAGGCTAAGGAGAGGATAATTTTGAGCGGTATCTTTAGTGCTTAGACTGTTATAACCCATTTATAGCAAAATAGTATCTTCAGCCCATTTTGCCTTATTTCATCTCCAACTCTATTCAGTTGCCACCACTGTATCTCTGGAAATCGATAGTGGAATACTATAGGAGACAGCGATGTTAGCAACATATCTCTATTGTCCTTATCAACATCTACTTCCCTTTGTTCTCCCTCCTTCCCTTTATCTTACCAGTTTAATACTAAATTCTGTAAACAAACAGCAGAAGTGAGAGACATCCTCTCAGAAATACCTGAAGCACAAAGGATGACTTCTTACTCAGTATATATGTGTCTGTAGCAAAGAAACCCCACCTCAAGTCTCATAGTACATTACTCGTGCAAACAGTAATTCACATATGTGTGAGATTATGCATATAACCATTATATTTATAAAATGGTACAATAATCATTATAGTAATCAACAAAACAAAAAAGACGGTAAAATGCAGATAAAAATTATCTCATTTGTTCATTTTGTAGACACTAGCAGATACTGACCAGGTGATGAAAGACGTATTAGCACGACTGTCAGCTTATCCCCATCAGAAAACCTTCTCAAAGTAACAATTTTCCTTACCACATGTGCCGAATGGGCACTGACGTGTGTTTCATGGCCACTAATGCTCCTCCCCAGTCCAGAAACCACACATTGTATTCCTCCTCGAAGATCTGCAAACAAATTAGGTAGTGCATGAGCGCTCCACCTCACTGGGAACGGAAGATTCAGAAGAAGAATAGAAAAAGGCTCTATGCATTCCTTCAGTCTGCAAAACATACCTGTCTCCAGGAATTTCCACCATCAGAAGAGATGAACACACCAACATCAGTGTAGGAAAGCTCAGAGCCAATATTGCCTGCAACACAAGCATCAGACATTCTTGTATGTATGAACACAGAACTGCATTCTTCCAAAAACCCAAAATTACTTGGTCTGACCAGTCCTTTTTTGCTGTTCTTGACTCTATTCTCATCTGAAAACAACACCATGGTCAGGTGGCAAGATTCATTTATAAGAGCTGTGCCATTTGAAAATTCCCACTGGGGAGAAACAGTACTATCAGCTTATTTTCCCAACAGAAAGCATCGCCCATAATTGCAAGGCATTAAAGGCAGGCTTATTCTAGGCAAGGACCTACTTACTCATAAATCTGGTTATGAAACCCCATGCCCATTTGGTGCATACAAATAATCAGAACGGCAGCAGAATAGTAGCCACTGTCTCTGGCTACCAAATATTTCATTCCATACACATTTTTACTCTGAACTTGTAGTCTTTGTGTTCTGGCTGGTGAGTTGCATCTCTGTGATTTGCCAGTCTTCATCAAGGTTAAGGAATTACCTCTGTCTCTACTTCTTGTGTAAAGGAAAGCACCTAAAGGGAAGTTATACCACTGAGTATAGAGGTGCAACCCAGGCCCCACTGAAGCCCACGATTATGGGGCTAGAAAGTTTACTCAAGATCCTGTCAAAATCTTCAAATACATCACTGACCTCAGAACCTGCAGTCAAATAAACAAAGCTTCTTCCTAGGTTTCCTAACCATCTGCAACTAATGAGGACTGAGATGTAATGAAATATAAGTTCCATTTGAAGGAAATCTTGTCAGTTTAGGTACGAACCTCACCTGTGAGCAGAAACAGTTCAGAGAATTAAGGTGGGTCAAATGACTTTGTGGCAGAGAGGTAGAGACCAGATTGAGCAGCATTCTAGACAATGTTGATTGTTCTCATTGGCCTAGCTGTCTCGAATCGTGAGTTTAAACTTACTGGTTACTTGGTACAGTCTTTAATTTTAAGCTTGTAATTTCCATTATAATGGAAACTGTTCTGCTGATAGCCTTCCAGGGTAAACTACTCTGCCTCTACCACGTGTTAAGGAATGGATATGTCACACATGAAAGCAACGTAAAGAAAAGCTCAAACATGGACCTCAACCATACATAGAGAAAGCACAGCAGAATATCATTTGGAGACACTACCTCAAAGCTTGAAATATTTTTCGGGTTTTTTTCCTAGGTCCCTCATCTGAGACAGCAGAGAGAACCTCAGATCTTACAGTGATACATCCTAAGACTTACAGAGTAAATAATGAGATTGGACTAAATCCCCAGCCCCCTGGAGCCTCCGAGCATCCACCAATAGTCGCAAGAAAGAAATGCCCAATATCTGAAAAACTTGCACGTGCTGTGAATAGACCTTATTAGCTTATTCTCCACATTGCCTTGAGGTCAGCATCTTGCTTCTGCTTCAAGAGTTAAAATTTCCACAAGCACCAGGCTCACTGAACAATGTACACCTGTTGTAAATTATTTTGTTCTCACCTCCCCACTTCCAAAAGCACTCAAGGAAAAGCTGCCACAGTCACCCAGGAACTGGTTTTTCTGCTGATGTGTCAACAGTACCTTCAATCAGTGCTAGGTGGGATTCTGGTGGTATGAACGTCTTTCCCATAGGAAGCAGGTGGATGTAACACCAACAGATACTCCATCCAAAGGCCTCCCAATGATAATGGCCCACAGACACCATATTGTGGTCAAAGCCATGACTTCTTTATTCAAAGCCCATTAATTCTTTACCCAGTGAGCCCCTCTTATACCTTCCAAATGAGACTGTTTTTAAAGCAGGTGTCATTTCCATGCAAGGAAGGGAGAACTAATATTTTTTTTTCAAAAATAGCAAAGGGAGAGGTGGCAATCTTATACATCTGTAGCATCAACAAGAGCATAATAAAAACACACTAATGAAAATGTTAATTGAATTTCTGACATTTAATGTTGGAAAATGAGAATTTGAAAGCCAGATGCAGGCTGGGTTTTTTTCTACTCGTCACCATCATAGAATCCAACTAGCCACATTGTTGTCACAAAGCTCTTTCAAAAAATAACATTTCTAGCTCAGGGAAGCAGGACAATTGAAAGAAGGCGTTTCCATCAGTGCTCAGGGTGTAGGAAACGTCACACTGTCCATCTACCTAATCCTCTTCCCTGACACCAGCAAGAATTACCAACTGCTTTACATGAAAGTACAAGAAAAACTTGCTGTGGACAACCATGTAGAACAACAGTCTACAGGGACATCCAGGTTCATGAGCATAAATTTACTGTGTCAGTCAAAAGTCTGTTTAGCTCAGTGTCTTATCATGAGTGGAAGTCCTCAAGAATTAGAAACTGATGTAAAGGCAGAGGTGTAAGTTTTGTATCATCATATTTTAAATATCAAAACTGGAAAACTGACTTTCCAAAGGGGGATTTTCAGATTGTGCCAAGGAAAGAGAGTAAAAGGGTGAGATTCTATTGCTGTCACTTCTGTCTGTTTTTCTGTGCAAACCTGTTCCATTATTTTCTTCATTCTCTCCATCTAGTTTCTTTCAGCTACATGGATTCAAATCCCACCAAACATAACTAACTCCCAAACAAGTCAAGAGGATTTGGCAGCTGTGCAATTAGACTCTAAAACATCATTCTTCCTTTTGCAAGAATCTAACCTCTGCCCTCACATCAAGAGTCCGAGTTTCCCATCATTGCTGGAAATGTACCACTGTAAATCAAAGAGTAAGACACAGAAAGTTTAGCAGCCAACGCCTGTGAGAATAAGTTGCAATGCTTATCCTGGAACACATTCGCCAACGTGGTGAGATGTTCCTGTTGTTGTGAAACTGGTAAGTAGAAACAGATGTGTATATTCCCCACAGGTTAAGCTTTTTATTGTACAAAGCAGTAAGGCAGAAATTATATTCTGCCTTTTAAAGGTTAATTGTTAGACTGGGAAAGCATTCATTCCATGCACTGGCAGCTTGGAAAGAACCTCATTTACCAACAAATTAGATCAACGCCTAGAATCTCACTGTTCTGCTGCCTCTATATGCTTCCTAAAATGTTAAAAAAAAAAGGCTCTGCAATCACAGCATCATGAGTAGGGCTTGCTCCTAAGCGTCCATCTAGCAAGTGTGACCCTTCAGGAGTGATGACTCCATTTGGTGATGCATAGGAACATCTGGAGGTTTAAACTGAATTATCTTGCCCCATTTGGCCTGGATCAGTGCACTGGCATGTCCCTTGTATGAGATAAAAATGTCATGAAGGGAACCTGTCTCTCAGACTCTGGCTTAGTCTGGCAGACACATGGAAGCACAGAAAGACATGAGAATGGAAATGGCTGGAAGAAATAGTGTAAATTGATATAGGCAATATGCTGACATGACACACTCGTAAGCCACCGCTAAGCTGAACAAGGCAAAGGAGATAAAATGAGCCTTAGAAAGAATGGGTAAGCTATTTGGACGTATTTGAGCACATGTAGAAGCCTCCCCGTGAAAAGACAGGACAGCCTACATACTTCAGAGGCCAGCTTTCAATAACACCAGCCATTCAGAGAGCTCTTTGTTAGCCCAGAAGCTCCCACAGAGCTGAGGTAGTGCTGGATGTGGTTGGTAGCCCCATCCACCCAGATCAGGTTGTATGTTGTATGCACACAGGGCCTGTAATTGTTATCAGATTAATTGCAGTGGGTCAGCCATTGCCTCCATGAAGCACAGTAGCAGGTTGCCATTAAAACATCACAACCTGGCAAAGCACTACTTTGCAGAACAACCCATAACAACAATGACCCATGCAGTGTTGATGAAGTGCTGCTAGTCTAGGAGCAACACAGTGTTGGAAGTAGGTGCCATGCACAAGACAGGTACTCATGAAGTCCAGGCTTCACCCAACAGGCTTTGTGACAACTTTGTGTTTGCCACTCAATGGTGCAACGTATTGATACCTCCCAGGAGCGTAGCCTTGATTATAGGCCCTGTTCTCATTCATGGGTACTCCAGCAAATGGGTAGACACATACATCAGTGTAAAGAAGTCAAGTGAGAGGAGTTAGCAATAGCAGTTGGTAATAACCCCCTTGCAGGTGTGGGCAGAGCAACAAATATCCAACATTATTACCCTTTTTGAAGTCAGGGGCCACATACCTTCTCCTAGCCTACAGCATATGGGAATTAATGTGAATTAGCTCAGCACTTGCTGAAACAGAGCTGAAAGCTTTTACATCAACAGGAAACACCTCGTATGCTCTCAGGCTCCCAATGAGGCACGGGTGAGCGGTGAGAAGCACTTATGTTTTTACCTGTTGCCACCAGCAGCCCAGGAGCTGTCTCTTTGCTGGAAATGCTTCCTGAAGTATATGGATTCTCTGAGAGTTGCAGATGTAAGTGCAGTGAACAAAAGGGCTGTTGACAGGAAACAAAGAAAAGGCAGAAGCTTTAATATACAAGTTAAATATCAGAAGAACCCTTGGCAACTACACACAGATGCTCTGATCCTTCTGAAAATGACCCCTGTGCTCTTAGCACTGTTACAAATAGCAGCATATGTTCATTTTCTGAATAAGCACCATAAAATTAGCTGAGAGCAAGAGAAGCAGGAATGCTGCATTACAAGCAAGCATGTCTGCGTTTGCTTTTACCAACAATCTGATCTAGAGCACTTTTTCCCAGAAACTTATTCTGACTTAAGTTCCACAAAAAAAAGTCAAGAAAGATGGTCAGAATTTTCCCTTAAAAGCTATGAAGCTATAGAAAAAGAAATCTACTTAATTCAATTAACACTCAGCAGGTCCAGAGAAAAAACACAGGGAGAGAGATTAACCAGTGATACATCAGAGAAATAACACTCCTTTGAGACGTGGGGGCTACAGCCTACTATAAAGTGGCTATCCACAGAATTTGCTGAATTATGGCAGTAAGCCCAACCCAAAATTCTCATCTGTAAACTCTGCCCCATTTTGGAGCACCTGGACTCTGCAGTTCTCTGACTGACAAGAATCCTTCCCACCCAGTTTCACTGGATGATTTGTTAACCCTGGGACAAAAATAAGCAGCTCTGAAGGAGTCAACTGTGTTTGGGAAAGGGTCTGCCACTCACCAGCTGGCAAACTACAGGATCCCCTCTTAGATCGGTGTCGGGTGCCTGCAGCAAACGCCAGTCTCTGCCCTTGTTGTAGGTAATGAAAGTCTTGATTCGGTCATCTATTTTCCTGTTAGCCAGGAATATGCCTTTGATCCCTGCTACCTAGGAAAAATGGAGAGAGATGAAAAAATACACCGGAAGAACAGGCCAAAAGCAAGGCCCATCTGAGTGCTCTTAGGAGTGGAACGTCACTGAAAAAGCAATAACGTCATCTCAATCCGGCCTTAGAAGACTGTGAATGGCATTACAAGTACATCTTAATGTTGCTCGCTCAGATGAAAGGCCTCATGGAGTCTCTCTCTGGAAGAAAAAGACAAGGATGTCCGCAGAACAAATCCCTAGGGAACAGCCCACTTCTGGATTTCCTTGAGTGCTTGCAGACAGGTTGATGATGGGCTTGCAGGTACAGCATGACCTGTGTCACACATGAGCTCTGAGAGCCCAGGGACGTGGTCTGCCCCACTCCCTCCCCAGATTGCCATAACATGGGGGACAGCAGGTCACACCAGAAGCGGTGTGGGATCTTTATCTTTTTGTGTTGGTCTTTTTTTTTTTTCTTTTACACAAAAGATGGAAATCCCAAATATGCTGAAAAACTGATGTTTTGCAAACTTGATTTTTTCACTTCCCTTCCACTCCCAAATTCTGTCAAAATCAACCCAGTTGTTCCAAATGTTTTGATTTTTGTCAGCAGAACACATTCCAGCAGAATACTGTCCTGTCAAAACGTGCCCAAGATTTTTTGTTGAGTCTGGTCTCTGTTGCACAGCTGTGAAAGTGAGACAAGAAGAAGGAACTTGCTGCAAATCTGCAACTTCGTGGCAACAGCCAGGATGCAAACCCTTCTACCCTAAAGCCCCCTGAGTGACACTGCCCTTTGAACGAGTCTGTGAAAATCTTGATCGGCATTATCCGTGGGCAAATGGCACCTATAAACTTTTGCTTGTATTCATAAATTGCTCAGAGCTCACAAAGGTGGAATCCATATTCCCTACCTTTGAGCAGGTGTCTCAATCTATTCAAGGGGAAAAACAGTATTTTGAATCCTTCTCTAGACGTCTACATTAGGCTGAGAGGGATAATGGAATGCCCTTTTGGAATGCCACACAGCTAACCAGTCATTGACTTGAAAGCAACCAGTTGTCACACCTATAGCAGAATGCGCTGCATCTATTCCAACATGAGTCTGCTCAGCATCAAATCCAGTAAATGACTCTGGGCTGATCCAAAAACAAATTAAGATCCTGCAAGGCTGGTAAGGGATTTACACTCGCTTGAACTAGCAGGCAGTTGCTGTTCTTTATAGGGTGACCTTTACTACATACCTCATAAAGGTCAATGATGATATTTCCCTCCAGTCCTCGACTGCTTTTCACGTTTTCCAAGGCCAGGGTGAAGTACACCCCTCGGGTGTCCGAGATATACAGGTTGTACGTATCGTTCTGGTTCCACTCTTGTACAGCTGCAAACACCTGATTCTCATCTGTGCTGATAATATGCATGTCCTGTTAAAAGAAGACAAAAGGCCTATTACTGAGGATCTCTGTATTTCTTTGCCCTTTGGGACATGTAGTAATTACCATGACTTATGAAAGAATGGAGATGGAGCATGAATTATAGGTATGTTAAACAATTTTCTGTTAGAGCGAGCCAATAAATTACCACCATTGTGACTTTTCTGCATTTCATTTTTTTTTAATGATCACCAGCTGGGCAAAGGGTTTTTGCTTTCTTCATTTTTGGTAGCTTCAAGGAATTTCATCCAGATTCATTTTTTATTTATAAATTTGAAAGTCAGTTTTATCACTCATGGAAGATTCACAACTTTGGGGTCTGGAGTCCTCATAGTCACTAAGCATGGTGTAGCACCAGGCTTAAAGCAGTGACAATTTCCATCCACATGCTGAACTACTGGTCTTGTGCTTCCAACTGGTAAGGAACCAGTTTCAAAAAAACTGGGAGTTCATTGGTATAGGTACAGGGATCAGTTTGAGCTAATGCTGGTAGTGATTTTTAATAACAAATTTTCTATTGAGAGTTTGTCTGAGATCTATTGTCCCGGCTATGTACAGGATATCAAAAAATCCACCCACTACCCATTGTTGGATTACTGCTGCTGACTAAGATATGAAGGTCCAGCGACGGTTTTCCTATTTAGTTTTAATACCAAAGAGATTTGACAGTGCATTTTCTCAGTATTCTTTTAAAGCACATTCATGGAAATGATTTCCAGGGTGGTAATGAGTATTGAAGCACTTCATCCTTGCCACCATTGTTGAACAAACTAACACTGGTTCAGCTAGAAGCAAAATCACTGTGGTTATGTGGGACTTCATTTATCTATTTGTATCATCTATTTAAAATTTCCCCAGGGTGCCAAGGAGCCTTGATTAATTTCTTGCACTGTTTCTGCATCAAGAAACCATAATTCTGGAAGTCTCCCAAAGGACGGAGTGCCCTGATTTTTGGGAATAATATCTGAGGGAAAATCAGCTCAATATCCCCATCCTGCCTAGAAGCCAACTTAATCTTCTGTGTGAGGTATCTGGATGAAAAGTTGGGGTTGATTAGATGGGGGTATTTCTAATAGACCTAACATAGCCTATCAGCATGGGATGGGGAGGAAAAAAACCAACATTTGAGGGTCTGATTCTGTACCAGTGAGTGCAATTGGTGGGACATTTGCCATTTCCCTCAATGAAGGAAGATTAAATCAGGAAGTTTGTTCTTGTCCAACAGCTCTAATTCCGTAAAGATTAAGTACATACCCAACCTATTCCAGCAGTGTGAAAATAAAGCAAAACACCCAATGACTTCAATCTGTTTTGACCAGTTGCAGTGGAAAAATTGCATTACCCTATTGCCAGCTTCACATATGTACAAATCCAGCAGAGTTCATTAATCTACAGCTGACAGGATAGTTATTTCTGTACAGCAAAACTGTTCTAGGGACAAAAGGCAGCATAAACAAGCCTCTTTTACATGGCTAGAAGACTTTGCCATGACACCTACCTTTAAAGTACTTTCAATTTTTAAATGACAAAAGTATCCCTGATTTTATACTATGAACCAATTCCAAACTAAGGCCACCACCAAATCTGTCTTATAACAGGCCAGCAACCTGTGACAGCATCAGTCAGTAAAGCAGGACAATCTTAGGGCAGTCATTCTCTCTATCCACTTGACTTTTTAATGAGGGGTAGATTTCAAGGCCAATCCATAAGGTGAGACCATAAATAATGTTTTTCTCCTGAAAAATGGCAGCAGGATTTACAAAAACTGGTGTGTGGTCAGACATTCTGAAACCCACACCACCACCATGGAACGGCAAACAAAAGAAACTACAACTGTGCTGTCAATACACTGTGGATCAACCCAAATGGGAAGAAGTTGAGGTGCAATACTGGGAATTCGAGATGCAAATTTCTCACAGCTATTAACTTTTCACATAAAAATTAAAGCAAATATGCCGTATCTGCTAGACAGCAGATATCCCATAGTCCATCAGAAGGGTAGATCCAGCCCACAAAGCAAATCTAGCCAACTATCTTACAATTATCCCACCAAAATTTTCACTTGTGGAAGGAAGGGAAGGCCATTACTGTTGATTATGAGCCCTCGATGACAGTACCCCCAACAGCCACTCTGAGGCTCCGAAGAGCAGCAGTGATCTCAGCTCCCCATCAGGCTACCCAGAAACTTGTAGCCAGCCAAGGCAATGGAAAGTCTGGTCCCTTCTCTTCTGAGCAATCCCAAAAAATGACTACACTATGGAATTTGAGCATAATTCCAGCGACATGTTCTCCTTGCTGAGCCTTGCACTGTTTGATCTGATAGAAAGCTAAAGCCTAAGAAGATAAATCCAGGCACAGTTGTATGAGAAGTACTAACTTCCCTCAGCTCCCAGCGCTGTCAGCCAGTGTTAATCTTAGGCCATCTCAGTCATCTCCTAAGCAGCATCACACAGTGGTTCTGTGTGTCCAAAGTATCAATAAGGCACAATTTTTAGGGAGCCTACTCCACTTCCATGACTTCTTGGCAAAGTCCAGCCACAGAATGGGGACAGTGGAGCTGCTATACCCTGTGCTTCTCTGATTGTATGGAGACTGCAGTAATGCTCAGCATCCTAACCATCGTCCAGGACCCTCAGTGTCACAGCCAGGTTTACAGAGAAATCATTAATAGAGAACAGAGTAGGACTGGGGAAAGTTCATAGAAGACTAATCAAGGAGAAGTTGGTTTGAGCTCTATTTTCTGAGGTACTTGTTCATTCCCATTTGCTCTTTACAAAGGAAAAAAAAAAAAAACTCTTCTCCCTAAAATCCTCACTAATCAAAGGCAGGGAAGGGTAAAGATGCCAAATCTGTATTTAAGAAAGATCATTCAAGTAGCACAACAAATGGAACTCCCCAGAGAGGAACGAACTGATGTGCTTCACCACTGGGTGGGCTGGGCTATTCAAGATATTACATGTCTGTGTTCATAAACGGTGTACTCACCTTCGGAAGAGAGTATTTGGGCAATTTAATCTGTGCGAAAGGCTCCCGTCTGTATGACACATAGTAATTTGCTCTTCCACCAGTTGTCACCTGTGGAAACACCAAAGAAAGTGAATGATGATCCTTCCAAGACACCCATGCTGACGCCTCTAAGAGGGTCTGACAACCTTTCTTTCAGATATCTTTTCTATGACCTGCACAGTTGTCCCTAAAAGCATCTGTATAACTCCAAAGAAATGCCAGACTTGAGAGAGTTGGAACATTATTTAAAAATGTGCTATTGAACTTTCCATTCTGTCTCATGCTTCAAATCCAGCAGGATTTTAACATCTGAGGAAAAACATCTGAGAAAAGTTTAAGGTCTTGAGTGGAAGAAAGAAGATGATCTGGTTCCATCACGTGGTTCCATCATAACTACCTTAGGCAAGACATTTAAAGTCTCTGTGCTTCTGTTCCTCTCCTGTAAGAAGGAGATAACACCTCTTTTTTTTTTTTCGCTGCTGCTTCTCAGCCTTGTCTGTTTGCACTATAAGTCACTTGAGGTTGTCTTCCAACAACCTTTTACAGTGACTAACTGGAGAGATCCACACCAGCACCCTTTCATGCAAACAGTAAATGCAATGAATGTGCTCTCGGAAAGTTGGAGCTCAGTTTGTAGATGCTCCTTGCCGCTATAAAACTCGTTTCTCTGAAATCATACTGTCTCTGGAAGAGGATGCTGAGGGGAACTGATAGACATCCAAATCTGCAGTTTTATGGACTGAACAAGCTGTAAAGGCTACACATAAATGCCATGCATCAATAAGATCTAGCCCTGATAATTTGTAAAATATGGGATTTTAAACCTGTCACTAGTCACTTACTCTTGCTGTGGGTGTTCCTTCTGGCACCATTTCAGGCCTGGCTACAACAAGGCTTACATCAGTGAATTTCCTATATTCTGCTGTTTTGGCAGTCTTCCAGGTTTTAAGATAAAACAATACAAAAAGCACTTCTCTATTATATGGAATGTCATTTGTTGGCTTCTTAAGTTTCGAATAAAGCTAACAGAAAGGTCCTAGATTCTCTCCTAGATACATTCCCTTTGATCTGACAGTGATATTTCAGAATAAGCATACATGGAATATTGCTATAGCATCAATTATATTCTCAGTAATGATATTACCTCTAGATAGCGGCTTTATTCCCTAGAGAAGCTAGTCATTCAAAGGACCCGATATTACTGGCCATGAAATTTGATAACTAATCAACTCAGATAAGGCTTTTCTATTGAAGAACTGGAAATAAAGGAAGATTTAGAAATAGGACAGGCTTCTACGCTAAGACAAGCATTGCCCAAAGGATTCCACACTTCTAGGTCATATTACCTAAATATCACAGGGAATCTTTAAATATCCCCTCTTCTCTTGGTGATATTTCTGACCTCTAGTGCAAAATTCAAATTCTCAAATAACGTAACTCTGCCACACGAACTCATTTTACACCTCTCCCGATTTCAGCATCAGATCATTATTTGTAGCAGAGTCCTGATAGGACCGAATGTGTGCAGTGACTACTTGGTAAAGACCCTGGGTTCAATATCCACCTCTTCTGATGGGCTGAGACATGGTCATCAACTAGTCTTTAAGATTAAGACATGAATATTTACACAATTTCTAAATACTGTGATGACTAATTAACATTGGGAACAGTCCAACAATCTTCAAGTTAATCACATGAGAATAGAGTGACAGAAATATCAAGGGGTGATTAAACTCCCCCCTTTGTGCCAAGACAGGATCTACTCCAAGTCAACTCAAAAGATTCTACATAGTTTTTTGGCTTTATGCCACCGCAAGATGGTACCTGGAGGGTTGGGGTTTTTTTTTGTTTTGGATTTTTTATTTGCTTGTTTGTTTTTTAAGGCAGAAAGGTAAGGTTTCAAACACTGTTCAAGTTCACTATGCATTAGACAAACTCTCTTTCGGTCCTCTACCTGGACTAGGTCACCTTGACAAAGGTTTAGAAATAGAAATGTTTGTGGTCTGTGGTCTTTCTGAGCCAGTTAATATGAAGCCACCCACAACCCTGCTGGCAAGAGTTGTGTGGAGCTTTTCCCAGCCAGGACCTCATCTTTGCATGATTTACATGCACGGTTATAACAGTTCCAAAAAATGATCAAGCATTCAATAAAGTTTTGGCAAGCACTGTGGCAGAGAATGAATTTTGGAAGGCCCAACTTAATTTATTTTGATGAACTTTTACTTTTCCTATGAGCAAATTCTCCAACACTGTAAATCCCAGGGATTATGATAGTGTTTTGCCCTCTAATGCCTCCTTTTAGTTCACATTTGATGAATGTCACCCAATTATTTGCTGTGAGCTCATCTGTCATGCTCAGTACAGAATTAGCTGGGTTTGTCTTTTTCCTCCTCCTTTGTTAATGACTGGCTCATTAATCTGTTTTTCTGGATTTCTATTTTATGTGTTTAATTGGGCTTCTGGCCAGTGGAAATTATTCCTTTGGACAAATGTGTTTGTCATTAAACACATCTGTCTTTCCTAACCCGTGTTCTTTCTTCCTCCCTCCATTCACGATCTGCTACCTTTCTTAATACTTCCACATTTTGTTACAAGAGAAAAGTCTGTTCTCACATCAGTTGACACTTAAGAGAAACATGAGAAGTTTCTCTTTAAAAGCCCTGAAAGTTTCAGTATGCTGGCTCATTCCCTGTCCTGATCTGCAATAGGACACAGCTTATCAAACACAGAAGATACAAATATTTAAGAACAAGGATGCAGAGAATTATAGAAAATTTGCCTTGGAATCCATTCATCTCAATAATTTCTGTGAGGTGCCTAGAAACACACGAAGTCATTCCTCATGTTAATGATTTAATATGATTCTTAAGAACAGTTTTTCTTTTTCTTTTTTTCTTTCTTCCTTTCTTTTTTTTTTTCCCATTTAGACAGATGTTCTACTTAACCAAAAAAACATACAAAAAGAGTTTGGAAAGCAAGCAAAATGAGTTAGGAAGTCCCAGAACACAAATACACCCTAGATGATGTCAGGAACTGCAGACCACAGTGTACCAGGCTTCCTTCTCACCTTCCTGGCTAGCTGATGCTGGGACTCAATTTGCAATGTAAGGCAGGTATTGCTGCAAGAAATATGGAAATACTAAATCTCCGAAATGAACCTGGGCTAAGCAAGACCCCACCTGCCTCCTGCTGCTCAAAGACCTCGCAGAAAGCCTAAAGGAACATGCACGGATGCTGACAATAAAATAGCATATATTAGCAGCACAGTCTTGGTGAAGAAACAGTGACAGCGTGCAAATAGCAGACACTTCCTAAACTAATGGTTAAAAGAGAACAGAGGGCTCTTTTCTACATAATTTATCAGCCTAGATGGTTTACAACATTAACTATCGCTTGTCCTGCACAGTTATTGGAGCAGGTCATCTACTTTTTACACTGTTGATAATGTTCAAAGCAAAAGAGAATTGGCAATAGCACAGATCAACCCACAACGACCAGACATATTTAGACCTTTGTGGTTCCTGTAATTTACCTCCCACTTCAAGCATAGTAAATGGCGATTCAGTCCATTACAAAACCAAATTTTAAACTTACTTGTTAATTGTAACTCTTTTGATGTTATATGCAATAAACCCCCCACTTTCTTCCTGGGGTGACTTCCTTTGCTTGTACAGTTCCCTCCTTCCCAGTACCATAAAATGAGTTGGAAAAGTCAGAAGTTAAGAAACACTGCATCAGTATTGTAACAGCATCCTGGATCTGTGTTCTCTACCTCCTCAGGGTGCCCTGGCATCCCTCTCGCTGCTGTAACCTTAGTTACCCTTCCTCCTTCTTGTGGACATAAAATCTCCTAAAGCAAATTGTGGATTAAAGCATGGAGGAGCAATGACACATTAAGCAGGCAGGCTGCTCCACTCACCCCTTCAGCAAGGGATTTTGGTGTTCTTCAGAGCCAGCTACTGTCTAGGCCTTGCACAAGTTTGCCAGCATAAGGATCGAAAAGTTGCGCCTCCTCACCAAAATCTAACCCCCAAAATCTAACCCCAATGCTAACAAGAGATTCAGAAGATGAGGAAGAACACATCCGCACAAGCCTAGTGTAATGTTCTTCCTTCTTGATTATCCACCATGGCCAGGACAAACCATCTTCCAGGTATTTCTGTGTACTGAGGCTCTCTACTGCCCGAGCATAAATCACATCATGAGAGGTACCATCTAGTCTGAATTATCTCCATGTGGTTTTCATTAATATCACCCCTTCTGCACAGTCATTAAAGCAATATGCAATTGCCCGAGCATGAGGAGATATGTCTCTCTATGCTGCAGAGACATACAGATTAGTGTTTCTGTGCACAAAGCACCCTCGAGCTGCTTGGTAAATTCAGCAGGTTTTGAAAACATACCACTTTTTAGAGCGTCAGACCCATCAGCGAAAATTTGCTAAAAAAAAAAGGAACATTTATTATACTGGCCCAATCCCTGTTCTCTTTCCTCTCCCCTCAGAGCTATGATGGCACAGCCATAGGACAGAGCAATCTTGCATGAAAATACTGGAATTGTTTCAAAAGCAATTCCTGCAGAAAATGTGCATGGTTACACCAAAACGTGAACCATGTTAGAGCTGCAAATGCACAGAAACCAGCTTAAGAGAGGAGCGTAACTGTACACGTTAAATCTCCTTATGAAGGATTTCAGAGGAAATGTATGAGTCTACCAAGGTAATCCTTCACATCTTCAGCTACAGACACTGCTGATAAATCAGAGAACACGAGGAGAGGGGAGAGAGTGATAAAAGAAAGCACAGCACAAAAAGCTCTACAAACAAAATAAATATAGATAAATAAAGGAACACATTAATAATTTTTTACCAACAGGTATTTAGGTTCAAGTTCCAAATCTGATATTTGGCATAGCAAAGATGAAGCAGTGGTAGAACTGGATGAAAAGCACCCAGCAGTGAATAGGAGAGTAGCTAACTACTTACTGAGAGTCTTGCTATAAGAGATTTTTAACTAGCACCTGGGATGTGCTTTCTTTCATCTGTATGGATTAATTTCCCCCACTGGAGCGTTGTCCAGCATTTTAAATAGGGGCAAGGGGAGATCAGCTGTAGCAGGCATTATTCACCAGTAAAACAGGTGTAATCATGTTCATCATTTAAATGCCTTCATCCTATTAGTTTCATAATAAGCTTTTAATGATTTCTTCAATAAAAGACTCAAAGACCAAACCCTACAAGTTGAAGAGTGCTCCATTGTCCCGCCAAGCCGTTTTCTCTACCATCGATCGCAAAGATAAAAATCAATCGTAGCTAAGCAGGGTGAAGTTAAAAATAAATTGCATGGATTGATTTCTGTTAAGACCTTTGGCTCCAAGTTAAAAAATGGAGGAAAGAAATTTATATTTGAACATGGTGTATTTAGCTTCTATGAAAATAAAGAGAAGGCTCTAGACCAGGAAATCAAAGTTTAATTTCTCCCCTCTTATCTCGTTTCACTGCTGAGAAGTGTCACATTAAAAAAAAATAAAAATCTTTTTCTTTTCTTTATTCCTGGGGAGATTTACCCCTTATTTAAGTTATTAAATTGACATCTTGATAACTGAGGTCAGGAATCCATATGAATTGGCATAATCTCAGCTGTGGCTGTTGGTTGAAGTCTACTCACCTGATAATTGACTTCGATTCAGCAAATATACTCATTTAGACTAGCCTTAAATACCCAATAAAATTGAAACATACACTCATGTGCTAATATACATAAGCACTTTCAGGTTTTCCTAAACAACCACAGTTATAACCAGTAATAGCAATAAGCTACTTCTCTGAGCTAAGCTTAGACATATTTTGCTTATAGGATTAGGAACTTTTTTCTCCCCTCTATTAAATCTCAAAGAGAAATGTCCCCCCACCCCAAATCTAAGGCTATAAATAATAAATATTTTTCTTTTTACTGAGCCTGAAAAAAAAGGTTCTCATAAACATAGCCATTTTCCATCAAATGACGTCAGCTGAAATTTTTGGACACACTCTGATGAGACTCCAGGCACCCACAAAAGGCAATATTATCCAGAGGTTCTATAAGAAGCTATCAGTGATTGTGGGTGAAAACTGACATCTGCGTATGTTTAAAGGAGACTTTCTGATGCAAAAGACGACTGAATTTGTTCAACAGATTTTGGCAGAAGTGTTTGCTCCTCTGAGCCAGAGGAATTATTCAGATGAGTATTGTAAGAGTCCCACTTAGCTGCACCACTCAACATCTGGAGAAATTCTGGGTTTGCTCATTCTCACTCATGCTAGTGAGCAGGGATGCTGCCCTGCTGTGCAACTCTCTGAATTAAGCAAAAGTCTCCTAAGTGCAACATTACTTCAGAGGGTGAAAGAGGGCCAGACACATGATCAAAGAAGAGCATTTCAACTTAAACTTTTCACTTTCCACATGGAATTCCCACCACCTCTAAGAACTGCAGATGCTCCCATGCTGCTACATGTGCAAGCTATGAGTAATCACTGTCCCCTGCTCCTAAATGCCGATGCCACAGATCCCATCTCATTCAGGAGGATTATAAACCACAGACAAGACTCACCCTATTCTCTTCCCAGCTCCCCTCAGACTCCTTCCCTCCTTCATCACATCAACCTCAAAAAAAAGGGGCAATCACCAGAGCAGCTTAGCTTTTTGGACATGAGACCATCATATGTTCCAGCACAACCTGACCTGAAGGAACCTGGATTCAGGAGAGAGCTGTACAGTTCCAGGGTTGCCAGGAGACTGAATCACAAATGAAATGGCACAGAAAGCTGCCAAGAAAGCTTCCCAAGAGGAGAAATGGCAGGAGGGCCAGGTGAAAGACGAGACCCTCTTATGAATTTCAGTCTGCACTTAAACACCTTGATAAATTATTCCACGGGAGTGGGGAAGGGAAGGGGCACCCATGTTCCCTCTATTTAAAGGCTTTGGAAAGCGATAATGTACTGTCTCTCAGTATGCCTCTCTGGTTAACGGCACAAAGAACTTCCCATTTAGAGTGGAAACAGAGCAGGATTTGAAGAAAAAAGCCAGCACTTTTCAATCAAAACTTGCAGGTGTCGTTCCTTGTCCTTATGGGGTTAGACAACCAGCCAAAGGCAGATCTGAGAGTGTTCACCTCCAAATGCATTTATTTGGCCTCCTAGAAAAAACAAGCATCATGCCCGAATTCAAACCAGGTATTGGCTTCTAAATCTCTGAGGAGTCTTCCCTGACCAGTAACTTTGCCACTGCTATGCAACATGCTGAAATCCCGAGCTACATTTGAGATCGACTTCAGCTGCGCTCTGTTGGGATAGCAGAGTCCGCACCATCCCAGAGAAAAATAAAGACATAAAAAACAATCAAGATAGGTATTGATCCTGCATCCACACATCTCTGCACTGACTTACAGCCAGTTCCAATCAAAAAGGCCAAAGTTACCCTGGGGGTCTCCAAGCACTGACAGAGACAGAAGGTTAAGGGAAGAATGGGGACAGTGTTGACTGGATGCTGAACTAGACTGGTGTGACCTCTGGGAGTAAAGCCACACACTGTAGGGTTTACACAAGGAAAACACAAGATTTATAGGGGGAGGAAACATACTTTATGAGACCTACGTATATAGCTGGGGAAAAAAAGAACAATTTTCAGAGACCAAATCCCTCCTCAAATCCCTTAGGATCTCATGAGTATACCCAAAAGCTCATCTGTCCCTTTTCTAACTCTATCAATTCCAATCCATAAAAAAATACTATCTCTCCCTGTAAACTTTGTCTCACATCCTTAGGCCACCAATGCTATAGCAGCGGTACTGCCAGCGGTCTTCATGCCACACATTCTGAAGAGTTTCATCGTTGTTATTGTCCCTCTCCTGATACCTAGGATTCAGTATGAAAATACAGTCCTTAACATGGGTCTGCACCAGCGCACTGGGAATGTCATCAGTCCCCCCCAGCAGCCAGGCTGGTCCAACGCAGGACTCCAGCTACCCAGCAGAACCACTGAGCTACTGCACCTCAGACAGCTTGCACATAACCTGTGGGTAACGGAACAACTACATTAACTTAGCAATAATTAGCTCCCTACGGCAGCTGTAGGTCAGTCCACAAGAATGTTGCTTTCTGCAGAAACCACTGTCCCAGAGCAAAGGCGATTTCCAATGAACACGCTGCCGAATTCATACCTCCTTGAGTTCTCATACCACCACAAATAAGCAACACTGTACCGAGACTTTTTTTGGCCCAGATTGTCCTCACTCCCTGCAATAAGTGACAACATTTGCTCATGCTTTGTTGCATTTTCAGTGGAAAAGTTTCATCTGCTGGCGAGGAAACATACACAGATCATTCATGCTCTTTAGTCTTTAAAGAACAAAGTAGCACTGATGTTATTTCTTTACTTATAGGAAAATAAGTTTTTCTCCATGCTTTCTCACTCAAAACAGAATTTCCTGAAAAATAATCCCCATTTTCGTTAAAGCCTATTGCATGTTAGACTCTTTTCAGCAGCCTGAGCAATTCCATTAGAAACCCTGATACAAGACTTGCTTGAAAAAATATTTTCCCCAGGATTCTCTGTGTGATTTATTTTTACCATAGAAATTCTCCAGAATATCAACACACCGGATTCATACATAAAACAAAAGACTATCTGTCGTGGCATGCCTGACTCCTGGGTCTTATAACGTAGGTTCTGCACAGGAGAATACTGTGGCAGTTCAGGTAATTGTCAGGAAGTCAAAGCTTAGAGGCAGTTGCAGGTTATCTTTGCACCTAAGTTTAGAAAGTGATGCTATCTCAGCAGCGAGTACTCAAAGGCATCAATAAGGAAAGGTGTGATACAGCTATAGAGAATGGCATGTTACAGCTGTAGAGAAAGCATGGGCTCCACTACTGCACAGCCATATCATTGAACACAACTGACACTGACCTTAATGGCAAAGTTGGACATCAAATTAGCTCCTTTTTGGTACCATAAATAAATTCAGACATATTCCAAGGATTTCTTACAAATAAATGACCTGCTTTGCAAGCTGTATTTATTTTAAGTATTAACCACGAGAGAAGATGATGATACTGCCTCCTGGTTACATCAGAGCAATCTTGTGAACTGAATGAAAACTTATACACACAACAGAGGGCAGAATTTTCTCTAAATTTATGCAAAATTATCTAATCTTAGTGATGTGCTAGGCATCCTTAAATAACTATTGATCAATCAAATAGAAAGTCAATCAATAAATTCAGAGTGATCACCTACTGTTTTATTCATAAGAATTCTTCTTGCTCTCTCTTAGTAGCTATTTCTTCCTTCCTTCTTCATTAGCTTTTACATGTTTCATCATGTGCTATGTTATTTAGCTCCTTTGCCTGGTAACCAGTCCCAGTCTTTTGAAAATCTTTTCATGGGCAAGTTTTTCTCAAGTATAGGATCATTCTCATTTTCTTTCTTTGCACTGCAATTCTGCAACATCCTTGCAGAAGAGCAGCACAACAGCATTCCACATGATAAGGAATCATTGATTTATAATGGCACTATAACATTTTCCATTTTCTTCTTTCCCCTACCCATTATGCACCATAGCATTCCATTTGCTTTGAGTGCATAGTTACACAGGTTCATGCTTCCTAAGGATCTTAAAAATACAGGCCAGCTCATCAACTTGATTAGACTGGATATTCACTAGTAAATAACTGTATGCAGATAATCTAAAATGTTGATGTCAATAGCTGGGATTCATCTTCCCTAATTTTAGTTGTCAAAAAGTTAGGACTCTTCTCTAAGCTATACTTAAGTTCCTTCTGAGAAAGGCGTATTCAGAGAGAGACCTATCTCATCCTGCAATAGGTGCAATAGGAGAAGACAAATTGCCTCTGAAGATTTTGATTTCTCCACTCACTCTAGAGGAACACAGATACTGGTTTCGATTAAAATCTATTGTTTTCATGACAAAAGTTAAAAGAAACGAGTTCCTCTGTCTACTCCAAGACATTACTTCTGATTTGCTCCAGCACAGGCAGATCAGAACACATGCACACATCCTTCATGCAGCTACTAAACCTCACCAGGTTCTTAACATTTAATTTGATATTTATTTATTCATCTCTGTCTAATATTTGAAATTCAAAAGAGCTGGCTCCCGTATTTCTGTCCAAGATTATCCAGACAGAATGATATGCATGAGATATTGCACACACCATCAATCTGACACATCCCATAATAGGCAGCCACATCACATGGCTTGTGAGACTAATACATCCAGGACGTATCAGCCCTCCTACATATGCACTGAGCAAACGCTCTGCGTAGCCCATCGACCATATGCCGGACACGGTGGATTTAACACACCTTCAGCTCGGGGAGGTGTGTGTTGTGAATCTGAAGTGTCTGCCTGTTACTCGAGTACTACAGGGACTCAATCCATGCCCAGTTTGTGCAGCCGCTTACGACAGGCTGCTGGACAGGCAGGAATCCTGCAAGTGTGATCCAAAAAAGAGGGAAAGCGACAGGCAACCTGTGAAAGGGAGAATCTGCTGCCCAAAGCAGCAGCAATGTTCAGTGTGTACATTTAACTTTCTTTTTTTTTTAAAGTGTGGTTATATGATTTGCACTCCAACCACCCATTAAGCGACAATAAAACATTGCAAAGGATAGCCAAGGCACTTGAAGTATTACATACACATACATGCATGTGTTTGTATACACACACACACACTTCTTTTTAATTTGAAGCAATTAACAGCTATTAGCTTGAGCCGCTTCCTGCTAATTTGAGGCAGAGGAATGTGCACACCAGGCTTCCTGAGGATTCCTGAGGATGTCCTCACTGCAAGTCCAAGTTTCTAGACAGAGCAGCCTTGTTTTAACACCGGTGGGAGCTGTGGAATGACAAATGTCTGTAAGGCCTCATAGCATGAGGCCTTAAAGAATTAGATGTTCCACAATACCCTCAGCCACAGCCATAAACCACCAGGTTAAGAGAGTCTCTTACGCGTGACTTGCTAAGTTGGAAAAGCTACATTCTCAGTGTTTTCTAGCAGCAAGTCTCCCCATGATGCCGAAGTGGGAGCCGGCTGGTTTCCATGGGGGAATGAGGGGAGCTGTGATTTCCATAGCAATTGGTCATCTCCAGAGTAGCAGAATGCCCTACTCCCAGGAGAAGTCGTCTGCCAATGTTACTCAAGTGCACACAGTTTCCGAATTGCAGTCCTCCCAGGTCATAGGGATCCAGTTCTCCACCAAATCCCAGCACAGAATTATCAGCCTTCCCACTTAAACTCCCATTTCAAAGAAAATTTCACAATAAACAGAGCAGAACTTTCTTATAATTTGGATACATTCAAGAAAAAATTTCCCCCAAGGAAGTTAAATAGGATTTTAACGTAACACAGTCTTGCTCAAAAAGGGAAGCATATGTCTTTTCTGTACCACCTGGATCCAAGCTCCATTTCATCTCATCTCCTTCCCCTTCTTCAGCATTGGTGACAAGCAGTTAACATCATCATGTCTGTAATGTCTGTTTCTCCTGAGCTTTCTATGACCTGGAATCACTGCAGCCTGGCTCCCAGTTTTCACCCAAATGGCACATCTTGAGGAACTGTTCTTCCATCGTGTGCTGTTCATTCTCACACTTCCACAGGTATGAAATGGGGAGAGATGGACTTGTTCCATCCAGCCCACGTATTTTCAGAAAATCTCAAAAACAAGTAGTTTCTCATTCAATTTCTGTCTCTTTCTCCTCATCTCCAAAATCACCATCAACTAGCTGACAAATTTACTGCTATCTTCCACTTTGAAGTTGCCCTGTAACATCTTTTTCCAATCTCACTGCTATTTTACCTCCTACTGCAGATCTTTGTTTGCTCCATTAGCATTACTTGACTGTCAAATCAGCATAAACCTTTCCATTTGTTAAAATGATCACTCACGCCTTTCCTTTGTTGTTCTCCGTTCTCTCCAATTCATCCCGAGCTTCTTTGTATTTTCCAAGCAGCCACAACAATAGCAAGTTAGAGCTCCTGTGAAACCCGTGGACTGTTACGATTATCGATGAATGAACTTTCAAAATATATTAGATTCACCATCTGATGAACAGAGGTATCAACTCTTTTATCCCAAACTGCACCACCAATTTGTAGCAGGCAGATATAGACTCCCAGCTCTCATGACTTGCACTCCCATGTACCTGTCCTAAGAATATGCCTCCTGCCTTGCACAGAACAAACACCTCGCACAGGCAGAATTCATGTCACATTTGTATCAAGCCAACATACCTGGATGAAGATATATTCATCCTGAACAACAAGGGAGCTGATGTCAATGGAGCGCGAAAATGGCCCGCTCCTTTTGGTCTCCAAGCACTCCTGGATCCGACAGGTCAAATAGTGGGTGTCTGTAATGGGAGAATATGTACACATGAGAAATACACAGACAGGAGCCTGTTGTCTGAAAATGTCACCAGTAGCTTGAAAGGAGGTCTCTGAAGGGAAATCTTAACCTCATCTCCAACTAGCTAGATGTTATTGCATGATTTACCTCCGGCCTTTAAAACTGTAACTGCTCTCTGGAGTCAGGAATTCATCACACTTCTACACCCACCATTCCCTTCTCTGTTGTGCAGATATCCCTCAGGCGACTGGAGTTCAAGCCATAAATGGAGGGTACAAATCATAAATGCATCAGAAAACTGATGATGAGACCATATGGAGCAGAAGAAGATTTCAAAAGCCCCCCAGGTAGAATTTATCAACTCCACTACCCTGCTAGGAATCATATCCCCATCTTCCCCCTGAAATATCCTAGCCTTGATGACTGGTCTTAATTGTGGTAGTCACACACAAGAAGAAAAAACGTCTAACCCAGCACTATTAAGTTTAACTTATTTTGCTGTAAAAATGACAAGCATCTCCCAAAACTAAGTCTTTATAGCCAACATAGGCTAGGTATGAAAACGCCATGGACATGAAATAGCATAAGTAGCTGAGCAGTCCCAACAGTAGACATATGCACTGCAAGAGGCATCAAACGCTTCTGTCCAGAGAGGAGATGAGAAGACCATCACACTAACGGGATGCCTTGTCAGACCTTGGCATTGCTTAAGAGAAGGAGCAGGACTGGGAGAAGACGATGAAGAAGACATAAGGCAAAGGCAGACATACAGAAAGTTGCTTGGAGTGGCAAGAAGAGATGCGCTCACCTCCAGCAAGTTGGCAGGGCTTATAGGGGATTAAGTGTTATTTCAGTCAGGCTAAGAAAGGATCTCATGAAACACAACAATCAAAGCACTGTGTCTCTGGATATAGGTAATCTAAATATGCCATCTCTGCCTTTCAACTGCTCTTCTGAAAACTGCAAATTAGGGAGAAAATGAAAATACAACTAAGACGACGACTGCAGTGATAAAAGGGTCGTATCTGTTTCACTGCAGCACTTCTACAGGCTTCTTAGATTCACGCACTTGTTCGCTTTTCTACAAAGGGTGAGCACAGACCATCAAGGAAGAAAATAGTGAGTTTATAAGGGCTGGGGTGAGCCTGCTGCAGTGATTTTAGTTCATAGCCGCACTTATTAACAAGGATCTTGTCAAGCTGAGCCCAAAAAGATAAAAGGGAAGTTTAGAAGGACAGTAATTAGCCTGGAAAAGCTGCTTATATGATTCTCTATCCCATAAAACCTGCTATTGTCCTTAGTCTGTGTCTTTCCAGTGATAGCAAAATGTGGTTCAGTGGAAAGCACTGGGGGGCATGACTGAAATCCTCTGACACTCAGCTAACTCCCTTCCCAGATTCAAAGTCAAGATTCACAAACAGGCAGTCTCCCCTTCCATAGCTTTGTCCCACCAACAGATTCTTAAGAATGCAAATAAAATGTAAGTCAGAGGCATTGACAACAAGAATAATACTTTTTTAAAAAGATATTGTCTTTAAAAAGGCACAAAGTACAATCAAGCTTTAATCTAATAAAGGTTCATGCCCAGTTGCATGGCTGAAGGTCTGTGTTTAAAGGCTGCGGACCTGCACTGAGGCATTGGAACCACCAGGACTGTATGGCTGATTCAGAGCAGCTCAATAGGTCTGGCGCAGCAATGAAAATGTAGTCCCCAGCGATGATGCTAAACCAGCAGAAAGCATTGCTGTTGCCAGCTCAGAGTATCTGGAGCTAATTAAAGTCTATGGTAACAAATATCTGACTTAGCAACAGTGTCAAATAACTGGAGTATCGGAGTTGTGCTTTCTCCCAGCATAAAATACCAGCAGCAGTAAAGAGGTCGCAGTCTCAGCTGGGATGAATTAACATTCTTCATCAACTGACACATACACAGTTGGTCCAGACCACCTATTTATCTCCTCAACATGGAATCCAAGACATCTTTGTGGTGGATAAAAGCAAATTCTCAGAAAACGACATGGTCTTATATACTACCATGCTACCCAAATTGCTCAGCAGCCTTGACTTGTTCTTTGAGGTAGCACTAAAATTACGCAGAACAAGGAGAAGAGGGCAGGAGCTGTATTTTTAGAAGCTCATTCCCTCCAGTATGTTCTCCCACACAGTTGCCTGGATATTCTTATCCCTCCAAAAAGGGGATAATTTGCTGCTGCTGAGTGACAGAATGGGAAGAGGAATAAAAACCTGTCACAAATAAATGCAAATAAATCACAAGTGTTGACATGACAACTAGCTTCCTGCCTATTGGGAAATGTGTCATTTTGAGTGTGTTACACCAGCAATCATATATACTCAAAGAACAGCACCTGATTAATATTCACAGGAAGCTGGTGGTGGAGAAGGGGCGTAGCTCACTACCCATTTTCTATTTAGTCCTTGTTTATTTATATTCATATATTTTACAACACAGGGCCTATGAAAGAAAACACAGACACAAAAAAATTATCTTCACACCTGTCTGCCTTTGGACACAAAAATAAGTTTCAGTCTTGCCTTGCTTCTTGCTGCCCCATAAAAAATGAGACATAATTCCCTTTAAAATATATTTAAAATCAGGTGAAAATAAGAAAGCACACAGTTCACATCTGTGTGTGACTGGAAGCAAGAAACAACCCCAAGTCCATGTTTAAGCATCTTGAAGGGTATGACCTCTTTATGAGTTATGGTCCCATTTGCAGAACACATCTTCCACTACAGAGAAAATACACGGCTCCTCAATGAAAATGTCAACTAAGAGAAAAGAGGGCATCCTAACTTCCAATCTATGATCTCCCTCTTCTCTGAAGGGCGTTAATTTTCAGCCCTATTTTGCACAGCCACAAAGAAAAATGATGACCACCCAGAGGGGCAGGTGGCATGTGTCCAAGCTATGCCTTTAAAGCCTTGCTTACCTTTCACTGGGAGATGCATGCCTTAAGGAAGGTTGGCCTCTATACCTAGGGATTAGTTCCAATTCATATATCATCCCATACAACACCAGAATTAGGGGGTTTGGCGTTTGGGAGGGCTTGGGTTCTTTTTATTATGTTCAACTGCAAAAGGAGTTGAGAAGAGCTCCCTATTTCCTAGACTTCCTCAAAAACTTCTCGCGCTTGTAACCCAACATCCCTGCTTTCTAGGCCCATCTGTGAATAAGCCAATATGGACATCAAGCAGCCTGGAAGGTTTTCTGCAGCTTAAATCCCAGCATCCATACCTCTGCACAAACCCTTCCCACCAACTTATCTCACTTAGGATTAGGGAATGGCTTTCTCAGATGCGCTGCCATTTTCCAGTCAAGAAGCTCAAAACGCCTCCCCATTGCTAATTAACATAGTCTCCCACCTTGAGAATTTGGGGTGTATTTTTACCCTTTTTAAAAGTTATAAAACTGAAGCAATTTCTTGAAATTTACGGTGATAAACTGGTGAAATAAGCCAAGCTACTACTTCTTTGCCTGCCAGTCATGATAGCTTTGGTGGGAAACAGGAACACAAGAGGTCCTCTCTGACCCAAAGATGCATGTCCCTGAAGGGAGACACTGAAACAGTCCAATTTGTCACTGTGCTGAAGGCTGCAAATGGCAGACCTACCTGCAGGTTACCGTGGCTTCCAGAAACACAGGACAGCAGGACCTGCTCCTCCTTGTCACGGTTAACAAGCCAGCTAAAAGCAGGCATGGCTGGCCAGCATGGCTAACGGGGAGAAGGACAGCTGATGGAAACAAGTGGCATTGGCAGATTGGCTCGGCTTAAGTCAGGTCCCAATGCCAGGCAAGACTTAAGTCATAAACTGCCAGTGAAGGTTACCATTGGAGGGAGAAAAAACTAGCTGGCCTTGATAATCTTTCCCCCAAAGGAAAAGAGGACCTAGAAATGTTGACAGAACTGGAAATTGTTCCCCAGGAATTAGTTACCCAGTTTTATCTTTCTGGTTAGGTTTTTTTCCTTTTTCCCCTTTAATTAAAATACTGTTTATTGCATTGTATCTGCGAGTGGGGAGAAGATTATCTCACTGAACATCAGAAAGTTTAATATATCTTTCCCAGGATTGCTGGTGGGTGCTTGTATCAGTGTATTCGTAATACTTCCCTTGCATCCAACCCTGTCCTTGTTGCTGCCTGTTACACCCGGGCAGAGGGTTCAGTGCCCAAGGCTGCTACATGTTTTTATAATTTAAAAATGCAAGCCTAGATTATTATTCTGCCACAATAGCTCTGCCACGATGTAGAAAAAAACGTGGAAAACTTCATCTACTACAAAAGACAGGAACAGATTTATCAACTAGGCACTGGAATTAGCAGCATCTTGCAAATATTTAAGGAGACTTGATGTTGGGGCAGATGATTTTTCAGAGACCCTACCATTCCTAATGACCGGACAGACAAAACCATGGGGCAAGATGTCTTGGAGGACAGACACCAGAGCAGTGAACAGGACTTCACCTCCCAGCACCATGAGCTTATTCATAGCCTTGACTCATTTATGGATGAATGAGACTCTTGGCGTGTCCCCACCACCTGTTCCCAGCCACAGGGCATGTTTTGTGCACCAGTGTCTGAATTGGTATTAGACAGGTTCTTGAGTCACAGAATGATATGGGGTTGGAAGGGACCTCTGGAGATCATCTAGTCCAAGCCCCCTGCCAGAGCAAGTCCACCCAGAGCAGGTTACACAGGACCATGTCCAGGCGGGGTTTGAATGTCTCCAGAGAAGGAGACTCCACCACCTCTCTGGGCAGCCTCTTCCAGGGCTCTGCCACCCTCAAAGGAAAGGAGTTCCTCCTCGTGCTTAGATGGAACCTCTTATGTTCAAGTTTGCGCCCGTTATCTCTTGTCCTGTCACTGGGCACCACTGAAAAAAGACTGGCCCCTTCCTCCTGACACCCACCCTTTAAGTATTTATAGGCGTTGATCAGATCCGCCCTCAGTCTTCTCTTCTCCAGACTAAAAAGACCCAAGTCCCTCAGTCTTTCCTCATAAGAGAGATGCTCCAGGCCCCTCATCTTTGTAGCCCTACAAAGTCTCATTACTTATAGAAGGAAAAAAAAAAAGCAAAAAGAATCGCCAAGTTCAGGAGTCTAATCCTAAATACTACTTGTCTCCCTGCCTCTCTTGTTTTATTTCTGGGTGGTTTTTTTTTTTTAAATAAAAAGCATGGAGGAAAACAGAAGGGGAAAGACAGATGCCCCCTCTAGAAGAATCATGTACTTTTCAAGTGGCGAGGGACATTGAAGGCATGGATTCTTGTCCCTGTATTTAACTGAGCAACGGGAATACTAAAATGTGTGTCTGTTAACGCATCACAGAAGTGACTGAGCCACCAGACTGACCTAAGAGGCATTAAAAAAGCCTCCCTTTCCTTCTCCCCACTACTGAGGAAAACTTTCATCAGAAACTTTCCGATCAAGGGGAGATAACCACAGGGACCCATCTTCCTGCAGGTGTAAGTGCCTCAGTCATTTGAGTGAGAGCACGAAGGCCCATTTTGGCTCCAGAGCCAACTAGGAGAAAAGTTCAGCCTCCCATTCCTAAGTACGCAGAGCTCTGCCATTTCACACCAGGTGAAGCTATAGCTTTGAGGCAGCTGATGTTTTGTAACACAAACTAATATGGTTTAAAGCCTTAAAAATTTTAATTGGAGCAACACAGCTCTTTTGTGCTGTGCTTGGCTGGGAGAGGAGTGACTTTGGTGCTGTCCCCCAGCAAGGCCAGCACAGCCCGCCAGGTCTCGCCTGTCCCCCCCCCCTCTGCTGGGACAATGGCTTGCAATAGGCCTGTTTTGCTGGAACTACTGCTCTGACTTACAGTATAACTAACCTCAATACCATCAACTGCCTATTTCAAAAGGCTGAATTTAGACATTAAAACAAGAACAAACAGCAACCCCCCCGAGCAAACAAGACCTGAAGGAAGAGAGCTGTCTGCGAACCGGGGAGGCATCTTTCAAACGAAGCATCTACACCCTTGAGACATCCAATATTCAAATAGCTGGGTGAGCAAGTTTAAACCTCGTTTGAAAACAAACTCTACCAGCAGTCTGTTTGCTTACTTGCTTGCTTTTTTCACTTGCTTTTGGCCACTTCTCCCAGCATCCCTGCAACAGCACACACAGCAGCAAAGGCACTGAAGAAGCCTCCCTACCTTGCCCACCCACCTGCCGGCCTGTTTTGCTTTTTCCACATATTCAACAAACAGCTGTCGCCCTTGAGCTTTTATTGCCTGGTTATTTATCCAGCTGCCATCGCTAAATAGCAGTGGGAGGCCAATGAGTGATTTTAGAAGATCCACAGCCTCAGAGAAGCCACCCTGATAGACAGGAGCTTGTTCACACAGCATCTGGCCTACGCAGCACTTGACTAAAACAGAGAAAAGTTTGCAACCAACAAAAATGAGGCCTTTTCCTCCCAGAAATCCTCTACAACCTCAGTCCTATGCCACTTTCTACACTGTCCCTGTAGTGTAAAAGGGACACATGTCCCATTGCTGTGTAGCCTTGGGCTGGAGTAAAGCTGGATGCACCACCAGGCTGTAGTTCCTGTGAGAAATACCTAAAACACTTTAGAGAGAGTGGTGGAAAAAATCAACTTACTTCTAATACTTACTGTCGTCTTAGCTGGAGGTTAATTACATAGGAATTCATTCTTCTGCAAATGTGGCCAGATCCATTTCAATGAGGGGTTAAAAATTATATTTTTTTTTTCTATTTCTTACATGAGATCCAGGCACCTTTTCAAGACCTGCAATGTTTTTGTATGGAGCACCTATTCATATATCATAAGCAAAACTGAACATTCAATATGAGACAAAGGGTACCTGGGGCGTAGGGACATTCAGGGCAGAGAAGGCAGCTGACTGTAGGCTATTTCTCAAATTTCCAGGTATAAACCCAGCTGTTCTGAACACCTCTGGAAATGCACAGAGGCTGCACTGCACAGTGCTGGTAGCCCTGCTCTTTACGATTCATGTAAAATACATGATACTGAAACAGCTAAATATGAAACTAAAAAGATGGCTTTTTAGCCCAACAGATTGTGCTTCTACACGGTCTCTCCACAAACACAAGCCCTGCAGCCTCTGAATTTCCCCCCAGGGGCTAAGTACATGCCTCACATCAAATCCCATGATCCACATCTTTCCTATCAATTAAAATTTAAATGGGGAGAGAAAATGAGTAAAGTGAAATTCCATTCCTATTCCATTCTTGACTCAAAGCCCGCATTTTCAGCATTGGCTGCAGGCACTCACGTCCATCAGCTGTTCGGGCTTCCATGTGCACAAGGTCAGGTTCTTTATCCAAACCAGTCACCGACCTGGGGGGGGAGAGAGAGAAAGAAGGTAGCTGGTTAGATAAAAGGCTGCAATCAGAGACAGAGAGGGTGAGGTAAAATAAAATCAAACCAAGTCTACCTTGTGACACCTGGCATGTAGGGCCCTACCTCCTATTCTACACAGCCCACCCCCAGGGGCCACATACCAACCTTTAAGGAAGACACCTTTCCAGGCGCTGGTGGGTGAACTTGCCTGTTCCTTGCCTACAAGACCACGGCTACAATGATCATTCTTGAGCGGGCAAAGCAAGCTGGCTTCAAAATCCAGTAAAGCCAGAGCTCTGTTTTAATGCCGAAGGAAAGATGGGGGCACGGCAGCCTCATGCTTACAGACAGCAAATTAAAAAGGGGTTTTACTTGGCTGAATAGTGACATGAGAGACTGAGTTTCCTGATCTGCTCCTGGTTTGCTGGGCAATCTTGCTATTGTTTACCTCAGTTTCCCCAACTTCAAAAGAAAAACAATGATGCACATATGCATGGTGAAGTTCTGATTAAAAAAAAAAAAAATTTGAAAAAGTATTTGTTATTCATCCCATGATCCCATGCCATGGTCCTTCTCACGAAACAAGGTGTGATGAGTTTCTTTAACCTCAATGGTTAAAACCCAAGAACCTCAAGTCAAATCTTCCTGTGCATTGTTCTTTTACTCCCTAAAAATGTTTTGCAAAGCACATTACAAAGACAGTTTTCCTCCTGGCAGAGGCAAAGTCAAGCCCAGAACAGAAATGTTATTATTAGTGTCCTGGCTGATAAGAATCACTTGGAGATGAACATTTAGTCCTAGCAATGGCTAGCAGGGGGAAAAAAAAAAAAAAATCCATAGATGTCCACGTGATTTATGGAGCTGCTTCTCCTGAGTTAACCAAGGGGTTAGATTAAAAAGGGACAACGACAAAAATCAGTTTCTAATTTGGTGGAAGCTGAATTTGATACAGTAGATTGTAAATAATAGATTCCCTCTGAGCCAGCCAACATTCACAATTCCCTAATGTTCTGAAACACTTTTATCACAATCTTTTGCTGCTTTCATCCTTGGGGCATCAACAGCTAAAACATTAAAAAAAAAAAAAAAAAAAAGAGAGAGAAGAAAAAAAAGAACAAACAAAATACAGATGCTCTGGTACATTTTTGTGGATCTCACAGAAAACATAGTGATTGAAGCGATGACAAAGATATGAATGTGCCGGAGTACAGCTAAGATGAGCCAGTGCTGCAAATGCCAAAACAACAACATTATGACCCACTGTGTAGGTAACTGAAACTGGCACTGCTTGTTAACTAGGGCACCGCATCAATAGCGAGTCCATTCACAGCACACTGTGAATTGTGGCCAAAAAAACACAACACAACAACACAAAGCCGCACAGGCAGAGCTTTCATCATTCTACTCCCAGTGAGAAATAGTCTGCTCCTTAATCGCTACCATCAGTTTTCGGGTGATCCCACAAGGAAGAAAGCGCTGTTTGTAACTGGTAAGGATGCCAGAATGGGCCTGAGGCCCTGTGACCGTGTAATTATTGGGGTCAAATCTCCCGAAATCTGGACACGGTTAAAAGTGACAGTAGGACAAATAGAAATTCCCTAAAATGTCAGTGAAAACCATAATGGTGTGCAGCAACATCATTTCCCAGTATATATCGAAAGGGCACACATCTTTCTAGTCCATAGCAGAAGTTTTCTGCCTTTTCCCCATAAGTAGCTGTAAATGCTTTAATTTCAACTGTTCAGCAATCATGACCCTTGACTATGACATGCCAGTCGGGACAGAAGTATGTGCCTACCAACATATCTATCCATCACAACTTTACCAAATGGAGGGTAATATCAGCACTTTCAGGTACAGATCGGGAACGTATTAGGGACCTGTCCCGCATCACTTCCCAACAGGCTTCTTACTTAAATTCAGCCTTCCCCCTGGAGGCAGCACTCTCCAGGTTTCCTTCTGGAAGCGAGACACCAGCCTTCTACCCAGAGACATTCGCTGTGTCCGGACACCACAGTGCCAGGCTGCCTCATCTGCTCCCCACAACACCTCCTGGGTCCCTGCCCTCCAGGTGGAGAGGGCACTGTGCCTCCCCCCACACCAACGGGGAAACCCACTCCCAGCTCTGGTAATAAGAAACATGACTAGAAGGCCTGCCACAACAATATCCATTTCAAAAGGGACTGTAATTCAAAGAAACTAAGCATTTCCAAATAAAATCCAAAATACACATTATCATCATGTGTTTGCGTACACAAGCTCTCTGGATAACGTCTATTACGTGAGCACCAGGGGATGACAGAAGTCTCCTGAAACATGTCATTCTAGCTTGAATTTCCTTCCCAGTGCCATCTACTTGTTTCCTTAATTAGTTCTGACAAGCCTGATAGTTGTTTTCAGAACGATGATGCTGAAAAAAGGACCAGCACACAGCACTCCCCAAGTACTCCTCTGCTTGCTGAATACCACACTTCAAGTAGAAAAGCTCATGAAGCAATCTCCTGCAACCCAAAAGCAAGACAAGCTCCCGTTATCGGCAGGCAGATAACAAGCCTGTAAAGTAAGTCATCCTTCCTTCTCCCAAACCAAGTTGCTCTCTTACATCAAAGACTCTGATTGCAAAACAAATCCCCAATCAATGCTGCTTCTTCATGCCCTGCCTCACGTCTGTTCCCACTGGCACAGAATACAGCTTTGCTTTGCAGTGTTCTGACTCCTGAATAGGGGTATTTTCAGTAAATGGTGTCTCATCATTTGTCTGGAGAAGGTTTACATGAAGAATGCAAAAGAGTCAGGCAGTGGAAAGAGCAAGATGTGAATGCAGGTCGTGGAGCACAGCTGCAAAAATGCACACACAGGTTGTAAAGCTGATCCTTTATCCCATGTAGGAATTTCTCCAGTCTTGAGAACTCACTACAACAACTTCTCAGGACTGGCAATACAGGAGCAGCAACAAAACAAGAGGAGATGCCTTCACAGCCTTATATTTTCTCATACGTTATCACTCTGAAGAACATTTGGAGGACGTACTGCTCAAAACTATGATGATGCAGATATCAGCATCCTCTGACTTACCTCTATCTCAGAGGTAAGTCTTACTTCTATCACTACCTCTATTACCACGACTTACCTCTATTTCAGAGGCTTACGAAGACAAGAGTATTTAGTAACACTCAAAAGCCTAACCTCAGCTTGAAAACAGTTTCCCTGCCACATGGTCAAGCCTCAGGCGCCACGCACAGTTCAGCTCTCTGTTTTGTATGTGCACAATCTCCAGACAGCAAAAACTAAACCAAGGTCCACAAAATGCACCCTTGTGTGCTGCTGCCTTGGATGGCTGTAGGGAGGAAAAAAGTTAGCACTCTCACATGCTAACTCAACATTCTCCACCATCCCATTTCATTTATCACCACTCGGATGAGAAAATGCTGAGAGAGTGCAGGCAGAAGTGACAGGAAAGGTCATTTTTTTCCTGCTGACACATTCCCTGACTGCTGCAAAGGCAGTTTTTGAAACGTGGAGCCTGCAGCCAGTATTGCAGCTGGCACAGGATCATTGGCCAATTAAGAATTCAAACTCTCTCTGAATCCCATTAGGAAGGAGGCAATGGTTACTTTTTCTCTATCTTCTGCTGCTTTTCTTTTTTTGTTCTCATGGTAGCTCTTGGTTTTCACGAGATCTTTCGTCCCTTCATTTCAGAAGAGGATTGTGTGTTCTTGAAAGCTGAGGGATGGATAAGATCCTGGCAAGATCCTCATGCCTGTCTTGCAGGAAGAGTGTTATGCATGGATGCACATTTACTAGGCCACCCTGATAATATTTCCTCTCTGACCGAGAGGGAGAGCAAGCAAGAAGGGCAAGGAGAACACAGTATTCTGCATTGTAAGTAGCTATTCCTGAAATATCTCCATATTAGACTCTGTATAGTTAAAAATGAAAAATGCTAGCATATGCAAAGGAAGGAAAAAAATACACAGACTCTCTGGCTTACCTTCCTACTGCACACCTCACCTCACTGTTTGTAGCAACTCTACTGCCTTTCCATTGAATAAACCATTTTTGCATTTTTTTTCTACCATTTTCCAGACATCAGGCATTTAATGACAAAAGGCAGCATTGATAATTAGCTACTAATTGATAATTCAGACTGCCTGCTATTGATCTGTGCTCCCTAAACCATCAATAGAGAATAAGAGATGCTCTATTCCTCCATCTCCTGGACCCATTAGCTTGGGAAGTGGGAACGGGTATCACTGGTCGTGAGCAACATTTGTGTTAAGAATTTACAACAAGGTAAAAAATCAGGTCGCAGGGATCAGCCTTTCGAACTTGGTCTGAAATCTGCTGGATTGAGCTTTTTGCCAGTGTGTCCCTGGTTTCTGACCAGTGAAGATGGCATTCACTAGCTCTGGCTTTGAAAACAAAATCAAAACTTTTACAACAGACTGAGACTTTCCCAAGATGCCGACTTGGAAACTCATTTTTGCAGGTTGGGATGTCAGACTGAAGGCAATTGTCACTGCTCATGTAAAGAGACGGAGGAAACAGATGGAGACTACTTAGCAGGATGTTGTGCAGTAGATAAGGGCTGGAAATGGGAAGTAACAAGGCACATTTATTGTGCAATAATATGTAAAGGGGGAAAAAACACATCCTCTTGCCGCAGGCAACTGCAGTCAAATTAGTGGATGTTGCCAATTAGTCTACTGCAATTTTAATTGTATCCTGCCCCAGAAGTGAATAAACACTTCTGCACGGTACCAGGCAGGCAGAGCATGGGACTAACTCATCCAAGCAACAAAAGGGCCTCATCTATAGGGGCAGATAGGAGCAGAAACTGCTCCGTACAATTCTTGCTCAACTGATGTGGATGTTTTCATATAGCACCATTGCTAAATTATACATACCTTTCCAACTTGGGCCAACAGGCTTCCTCCTCCATCTGATACAGCATCACGTTTGTCTACGTATCAATAACTGCAGTTACCTTTACATGGTCAAGGGGATTCTGTGTATTCATCTGTTATTTACTACAGTCAAGTCTAAAACTAGCTCCATCAGGCATTAACTCAGCACACGTAACAGCCAATGTGCACACAAGCTGCATACACCCCAGGCCAACAACACGCCATAAACTGCCCTAGTTAAGAAGAGGTACAAATGTTGGACTGTTGGGGGAAAGAACGTATTTATTAAACACATAAATACAGTATCATTCTCTGTGGTTGAACAGGGGGAGACGCTGCTGGATGGGGTAGGGTGTGATGAGGTCTCTGAAGAGTTATGGACAAAACTTCCTTGCACAGCATATTTCAAATGAAGATTGGAAAAAAGGCTGGGCAGGAAGATACTGTAAGAAAGTGTCTTAGCTAGGTCCCTGGAGCTTTCTATGCCTTTTCCAGTCCTAATTTCCGTGATGCTACAATTCTGGACATCGGCAGAAGTAATTGTTGTGGGACTTAGCTTGCAAGATAAGCCAAAAAAATTGCCAAGTGTTTATTCTCAGCTAATTTCTTTTCAGCAAAGCCAATCCTTTTTAAAAAGGTCCCAATGAATTTTAAGGAGGTGTTCTGCCTAGTATCTCAAAGGAAACAAATTGCTCACAGCATCTGCATGTGTTTCCATATGCGCGTACATGCATCTGCCTACCTGCCCCTCATCCCCACAACCTGCTGAATGTCTAAACCTGTAAATTACCTGTAAACTCAGTGGATTACAGGTCCCAGAACTACAAAGTTGCTACACACAGTTATTTCATGGATACAGCAGGCCAGGAAGAGGAAAGAGATCCAAATCAATCCTCTCCTCGAGGGAAAAGCTGACATTTAGGCTCAACCATGTCACCAATCACTAGAGAATCCCCACAAGACAGCAGGCTCTGCTGCACGCACATTTTTTTTCCTCCTCACAGATCATAAAAGAAGGTGACTCTTTATATCACAGAAATTAACAGCAATGGGAAAGAAATGCCACTGAACCTGACAATACCTTTAAAGTATATTTATCAACAGAACAAAGATGCTGTTGATTCATGTTTTCCCTTTTCCCTGTATGTTAATATCAAAAACTAAGAAAGTACAAATAATTCTGTGTCTAGGTCTCATCCAGTTAATAGGTCTTAGTCCTTTAAAGTCCTCTGGCATTTCTTCCCCAATCTATACTATATACCCCAATGTACATAACCAAATTTTTGTGAAATGAACTCAAAAAAGTGTGTGGGTAGAAGGGCGAAGATCCTTACTCACAGCCCTGTCAATATCTGAAAGGGCCAGCAGCACAGGCAGGGCATGTGCTGGAGGTGGCATCTTAATTTCCCAGCGCTGCCCGAAATAACTTCCCCTGGGGACTGAGATTCATGCGGGGAGCAGATCTATCAGCTCCGACAAGCCAGTGCTCGTAGCGGGTGTGCTCCCAGGTGCAGTCACAGTCCTGCTGCTCACTCACAGACGAAGCTACTCCCATGCAGCCGCTTCCCCTGACTCATCAGGGTACAGCGGACGGGGGCTATACAACACCAGCCCTGGGGGCTTATCCTAATTGAATAAGAAGCCTTTTTTTGGCAAGTCCTAGCAGCACCAGCATCGGGATACGGTGGAAGTAATGAAGCATCAACTCATCAAGTTAAGACGTTATTGTCTTGAAGACATCTCAAAGCTTCGGTGCATGATATACCATCAGCTCCCTGTCCCACGTGCATCCAACAGAGACAAAGATGCTTTGAGGAAGGCGTTTCTAGAGAGGGGATTTACCCTAGGATTAAAGGTTTGCAAACTTCACGGTGGACAAGTTTGAATCATATTCCAACAGAAGGGTTTGATTCTAGTTTGCCTTCTGAAGGAAGGGACACTTTATGCAGGACACTTCAATTTTTATTATTAATATTCTAAATTTCAAGTCATTTGAAGAAACAAGAATAAAAGTATTTTTGGAAACACTAAAAAAATGGCACAATTTTAGCTTTGTCTCGTTTCTCATCCTTCCTTCACCATCCCTCTTTGTTTGGAATAAGAGAGAAAAAAAAAAAGAAAAATAGGAGCAGCAGAAACCCAAAATGCAGAAATTATTGTGTACACATCATTTGGTGACCAAATCATTTTGGTGATCAAAATCTAAGCTAAATTATCGGCGGAGGCTGGTGGGTGGTGGTGGAAATCCACTCCAGAGGAATAGTTCACTCTATTTAACCAAAAATTTTTGTTTCCCATTGAAAAATTTGGGCATAGAACAGTTTGCGAGCGGTGGTGTGGTGTGTGGTTTTTTTCAGCTTTTTGGAAAAAATAAATAAATCAGGGAAATGACATTTTCTAGCCAGCTATGCTTTGCGCAGATCTGTGAAACTCAGGCACAGAGTTTTTGTTTCTCTCCCAAAACTGATCACTGACATATTGAGTGACTTTCATCTCCTTCCCTGCATTTGGTTTAAAATTAGTTTAGTGCCTATTATATTATGAAGCTCAGTTAATCAATGTTTGCCCAGCGCTCGGCTATCCTCCTTTGAAAGTCCTGTAGATGGGGAATAGCTATAGATTATTGCTTTGGTTTTTCAGGAAACATGAATCAGCCCTGTTTCTAACCACTTTAGAGAAGCAAAGTACATGCTGAAAAAAACCATCAGCTCAGCCTGTCAGTCCTGCAGCCAAGGACTTCAGTGGAGTTACTGTTTCCCTCCCTGGAAGAGATTGTTTTGAAGACTCATAATATTCCCCTGAGTTGTCTCCTAGCAAAAGTATCTTAAACATGACCCGTTCAAGCAATGTTTTACACCAAAATAAGGATTCTCAGTTCACTGTGTGTTTAATTGCCCTCATTTGTATTAGCATTTTCTGACTGCAAATATGACATGCCTGCAACACTAAGGTTCAGTGATTCAGGCATTAACAGAGTCCTAGGCAGAATAAAGCGCCTCTGAAAAGGTTCAGAGTGAAAGCATCATTTGATAAATGAATGCAGAAGTAGATGAATAAAAATAAAACTTAAATTGTCCAAAGAGAGGATGCCGGTATGAAACTTGGCACAGGCAAAATGTATAGGTTATGTTGATGAGCCCTATATGCTTATGGGCATTGTATGTTGTATTAATTAAGGAAGGATGAGTCTCCACATTCCCTGTTGCAGGATATTGTGAAGAATCACCCTGGGATAACATTTCACATTCTGGAAATAAATTTGTGGTTCCGTTCATGCATTCTGGAGAAAGGCAATACGAAAAACTAGATTTCTGTCACAAACCTCTTGTGACAGTTGTTTCTTTGCATTTCAGATGTTAACCTGAAGAGAACAAAGAGCTTATTTCATTCTTTGACTTTTAACCATCAGCCAGGAATGGAAGAGAGAGAGAGGAAAGAAGAAGAAGGGGAAGGAGGAGAAAGAGGAGAATAAACTACTCTTTTCTGGACCAGCAAGCATAAATGCATCAACATGTCTCCTCACAGCAAAAAAACCACACTCAATTAGCTGCTGAGAGCAAGATGCTCATTTGTCCCAATACCCACAAGAGGAGAAGACAAAGAAGCAGGAAACAGAAAGGATTCTGGCAGCAGACAGATATGCAAAAACTCTGTCTGTAGAAACAGCAAGTCTGCGTGGCTATGATGGGTAAAAGCAATGGTGACAGGAGGTCTGCAGATCACCATGTGTCTTGTGACAAGACAGGTTTGCGTTCAAAGCAGAAGCATCCTCACAGAGAGAATGGAGAGGAGGTGAATAAAACGGCCACCGCCACTTGCAGGTCTCTCCATCATCAGCCGAAGAGTGACACTGTAGCAGGAGAGACCAGAGAAGCCACAGAGCTTTTGTGGGTTCCTTTGCTTCAAGTTAGATGGATGCACAAACAATAAGGAGACGAGGCTGCCCAGGGAGCTGAGCATTAGACACACTCTCAGCTCTTCACAATGGCAGAGTCCCAAAGTGTCCCCATCCCCAAAGCATTACCTTTTTCAAGTAAGAATGCTCAGGGCAGAATGCTGCAATGGGAGTTTGAGCTACTCACACGTCACGAAGTAAAGAGGTAGGGTCAAGCTGCAGGTAAATCAAGAGCTTCTCTTAGTTGGATTCTTAATCTGTTGTTATAGATGAGCAATAAAAGGAAAGAAAAGTACAAGGCCAAATGAAAAGTAATACTCTGCTGTTTTCTAGCCTCAAGGCAAACTCCAAAGCGTCAACGCACTGTTCAAATGTAATGATTTGTAGAAAATAAAGAAAAGAATTCTGGAGAAACTACAGCAGATCCAGAAATGGCTTTAGGGAGTCACTATTACAGATTGCCCCTAAAATCAATATTATAACAGAACATGTCTCCTTCCCTCAAAGATTTTCAATCAAAACCTGAAAGCCAAAAATACTGTGAGCAAAACCTAAGAATCTTTCTGTACCCGTTGGCCAAAAATTTGGCAGGGTTTTTGGTTTTTCTTTATTTTTTCCACTAAAAAGCATGATTTTCTCCTATGGGAGGAAACCCAGACCTACTGAAATCAGCTCTGAAGTCTACAGGTATTAGCTATTATTTCCTCAGTCCTTGCTGGCAGTCACAGGTCAGTATGTTTCTGTCTTAAACTCAGCTGCAGAACTTCTGATATTTCGCTAAACATGAAAATGTGTCTACATCCCATTTTTACTGCCTTCTGCCCAGCGGAGGACAATTATCTGTGAGATAATTACAGCGCTATGATAACCACTGCTATCTCCTATTCCAATTAGCTCACTACAAATATGCAAGTAAAACAGCCTCACTCACTGGCTTCTCATCCTTGTTCCGTATATGATCAGCAAGAGACAAGTTACTGAATCAACATTATTTAAAAGAACCTGTAGTGCAGCTAATAAGATACTCCTTCCCGCTCTTACGTTCTGATGTAGCTTCATGCTCACTATGCTTAACAATAGCAGAATTAAACTCATCTCATTCTACAGAGGAGGCTCAGGGGAATGCCAGGGAACGAAAGGATGGGAGTTTCAATTTCTTCTCTTGCCGAGAATGAATTCTGCCTCATATAACTGCTGATGAATTGTCGTTTTAAGAGAGTTTGTTAATTTCCAACAGGCAGAAGGCATAAAGAGGGACCTCCTTATCTTTAATGGATGTTATTGAGCGACACAAATGGCTCACGTTTAAATGAATGCAGAAACATCTTGTCTGCTTTGCCATGATAAGACTGTTCTTTCTGCACAGCATGGGTTCAGCTCCTTCTGTTAAGTAAAACAACTGGTTTTGTTCAACTTAATGGCAGGCAAACTTCCAAAGGTTCAGAGGCTAAAGTCAGTTCAGAGAAATAAACTGGAATTTACCTGGGTCCTTCCTGATTCTTCTTGAGAAAATCTACCTGAGGAGTTTTCATGTATGACTGAAAATCTAGTTTCAAGCAAAAATGGTCCCTGACAGTACTGAGGTACTTACTGAGGATAAATTCTCCATTAGATTGCAACTTTCTCCAATGCAAGAATGCTTCCAGCTCAGGAAAGATGCTCGCTCCCTGATGCCAGCAGGTGTTTTGTCACTCAATGAAATGGCTGGAAAATTATGCCCATAATCAGAGTATCTGAAAAGGTCGTTCCCAAACTGCTCCGAACACTGGTGAATTTTAAAACAACTCCCAAATGTTTCTCTTCCAGTCATCTGAAAGCAAGAAGGGTTCTCTCCCACAGTGAAAATTTGCCCATTTGCCCAGAAACAGAGAGATTAGCATGGTATAGAAGAGAGGCCAAAATCTAAGCCAAATCCCACAGACAAAAAAGTGGGAGAATATTCCTTGGTAGCCAAAGAGCGCAGAATACGATACTACTTTCAGCCCGGCAGCCTAGCTTTTGATTAGCTTTGCCAAGCTATGACAGTACGGGAGATCCCCATATGCCTCAGAGAGATGCATTATTCAATATATTAATTAGAGGGCTGGCTTTCATCACTCCTTCCTACAAAGTATCACAAAGAATTACTCTGGGACTGGTACTGACAGGCTGAAATTAATTTGTGTTTGAGTTCACGTGCGTCAGGGAGAGACAGCATGAAGTCAGCCCAGGCAGGCTGCATGACTCTGCAGGACAGCATTTAAGCTTCTAACACCAGCCTGTGAAACACAGCGATGGAGTTTGGACATCTCATCTGGTACCCTGTTGCAAGAGAAGGAAAGAGATCCTTTCACCATGCACTGTCCAGACAGACATGGCATTGGGATCCAGTCCAGGGATCGGTCTTAATTGGGAGAAATATTCAACAAATTCCTCCTTAGATCTTTCTTACTAGTGGTTTATCTGGTCTGGTCCAGTCTCAGACACTTAGTCACAAGAGAGTGGGAGGGATCACAAAGTGATCCAAGATTAGCAATGGGGAAAATAAGAGAAGAGACTGGCCCCCGGGACATAAAGAAACCTGACAGATGAGAGACCAAAGCAAAAGGCTTTTTGACAGCTGAAAGCCCTCACTGCAGTACAATATGTGACATTTAATGGTAAGCATTAAATTTAAAACCAATGAACAGAAATATTTCAGCCCTTACTTTTCCAGTTTAAAAAAAAAAATTGCTGCCAGCCACAGTACATTAAAGTCATAAATACGGCTCACATCACAAATTGTACTAAAATCACAACAAATCACAAATTCTAAAAGGCAGCTAGTATTTATGTAAGGACATCCACAGTTACATTAGTGGAAAAGGTGTAATCCTTCCTTCTGCAAGATATGCTGTGTTTCTCAAGCAAACAGAGGTTAGAAAAAAAAGTTCTTCAAAGGCGACTTATTCAAAAGTTGCCTTCTCAAAGGGTATACACCGCCCATTGAAAGAACTCACTATCACAGCCAGAACTTCAGAGGTGGTATATGACAAGTTGGCCATGAGCCAGCAATGTGGCCTTGTGGCCACACGTGGCCAATGTGGTATCCTGTGGTGCATTAAAAAAAGCATGGTCAGCAGGGCGAGGGAAGTCATCCTCTATCCTCCCTCTCTACTCTGCCCTAACGAGGCCACATCTGGAGCACAGTGTCCAGTTCTGGACTCCTCAGTTCAAGAAAGACAGGAAACTACCAGAGAGAGTCCAGCGGAAGGCTACAAAGATGATCAAGGGATGGAGCATCTCTTTTATGAGGAAAGGCTGAGACACCTGGGTTTGTTTAGCCTGAAGGAAACTGAGAGGGGATCTCGTTAATGCTTATAAATATCTAAAGGGCAGGTGTCAAGAGGATGGGGCCAGGCTTTTTTCAGCAGTGCCCTGTGAAAGGACAAGGGGCAACAGGCACAAACTGGAATATATGAAATTCCACCTTAACACGAGGAAAAACTTCTTTACTCTGAGGGTGACAGAGCACTGGAACAGGCTGCCCAGAGAGGCTGCGGAATCTCCTCTGGAGACATTCAAAACCTGCCTGGATGCGTTCCTGTGAGACCTGCTCTGGGTGGACCTGCTTCCACAGAGGCGTTGGGACTAGATGACCTCCAGAGGTCCCTTTCAAACCCTACTATTCTGTGATTAGTATTAATCTGTTATTAGGGTCAATTAGGATTTTATACTCTTAGTTATCCATGAAATCAGGATAGGATTAAGTTTAGGAAAAAACATGCTCATAGACAAAAGCAAAATATAAAACTTACAAAGGTTTCTCAAACTTTGTTGATCACTCTTGTAAGCTACTGATCACAGTTATGAAGAAGTACATTATAAGCTAACTGAACATCTAACTTGGATATTAAGAACTAATATCTGCTCCGCATCACAAAAAGTCCAAATGATAATAGGAATCAGGATCGCTCTATGTTGGCTTTATCTAGATACTTTGTTTCAGACTGTACTCTTTCACTACTTTAATTTTAAAAGCTCATATATTGCAAAATGAGATTTTATTCACATTTAAAAATCACTTCAAAAAACATCCAAAAAATTTCAACCATTTCAGGATGTTGCTTTGTTTATTTTTTTTGAGTGAAATATTTTGATAATGTTGACATGAATTCTAAAATATCTTTATTAACTTGAAACTTTTTCAACAAAAATAAACACTATTTTAGCCAATAAAAACTATCCAACTCTATATCCAGGTGCCATTTATATCTCTGCCACTGAGTTACCATGTAATCCCAAGCTAGTCAGCTACAACATCACATTTGGAAACGTTAAATATCTATAGTGCCAACTGCATTAATTGTAGGCACATAAAATGAAAAGAAAATCCCTAACCTCACAGTTCCCCTACTTGCCCATCTTTTCAGTGAAACGGAAAGTAAAATTGGTCTTATTATCACCATAGTGTTGTGATCTTTAATTAACCAATGTGACCTTGCAAGGAAATCTTTCAATATATGTCAAGACTTTTTAAGAAGGTCTCATCTCTCGTGAACTCCTATTACAGAGCTTGAGGCTAGAATTGGAAAATTTTGCCCTCAGCCTCGTATTCATGGTCATGGTGGCTTGAGTAACACATTCCATATTTATGTTAGCATTACCCTCTGGGAAAAAAAAAAACCCTTCCCAGGTGTTCTCACCCACAGGGCACGGGAAGCAAGTCCCTTAACACAGGCAAATGAGTCATTAGCCCACAGGAGCATCCAGTAATAGGTCCCCGCTCAGTTCTTTGCGTGCGGTCTATGTGAATAGCCACTGGGTATATGCCTCCGTGATGCTATAGGTAGTGTTATCCATGGCTGCCAAAATGGAATTATACCTTTTATCCAGAGCTCCATGTACAATATGATTTTAATTCTGAAAAACGCTAATGCAGGATTACTTAATAGTCAATTTGACATTTGCAAGACTATGTTTTCTTAACACTAAACTTGGCTGTAAAAAATCCGGCGATGTTTCCCCAGCACTATGCAATGACACCATCTGGTAGTTAATGATTAGTGGGATTTACAGGACAGACAGGCACATATTTGACTAACCATTTCATTGCTGGCAAACTAGTCAAGTAAAGGTAACCTTAGCTGTATCCAAAGGTCGCTTCTGGAACTGCTGCTGAAACAGTCTGTGGGGACTCAAACTGGCACTGGGATTAGGAAATATCAGTGCTATGACAGAGATGAGGAAATAAACACAGACACAAACCTCTGCCCAACTGCAGATCCAGACCCAGTTCATAACCTTTTGAAACATTGAGGTAAATCCCTTATCTTCTGCTACATTACTCTCAGATATCCAAACCAGACTCCACTATAGTCTTCATGAAATTCAAGCTGCAAATAAATAGAAATACACTGGCTAAATTTTATTACTGTTCCTATCTAAAATCACAATAAAAAGGACTGAAAACCCTGTCCTCAAGAGACAAAATTTGCTGGCTCATACCTCAAACAATTGTGACAGAAAACTCCATAACTCCAAAGCACAGCCTAAGTGGATGCACAGCCTCTTCCCTTCTCCCAATGAAAGCACAGCCTGTTCCCTTCTCCCGATTTTTAATCCTTGGAGTTCAAAACGATTGTGCCTAGCATTCATGGGTAACAAAACAACCAGAAATCTGGTTGGTTATTACAGAAAGGGAAAAAATAAAATTCTGGGAAGACTCAGTGAGGGAATCAGCAGTGAATCCGAGAAGGGTTGTCAGACCACATTTTTCCTATCTGCACATACAAACACTGCTCCTTGCAGCCAGGCTAGTGCACATCCTGTTTTCCTCCTCCTGCTGTCTCTCCCCTCCTGCCTTGTTGGTGTTTTCCACCCAGCTTTCACCACTAGTGTGTATTTCAGGGTCTTTTACTGACTAGGCTCATCCCAGGCACTGACTTCAGTGCTTCAAATATCCCCGGAGCCATCAGAAATTCTGTGCAGATTTCTCCCTCTCTTCCACACAGATGGGTTTTCCCCACTGTTACCACTCCCGGCTTTGACACAGTCACCCAAAGTTCCAGAAAGTACATTTTAAAAATATAAATGAGAAAAGGGTAAATGTCTAGATGTACCAGGCAAAGAAAACCCCAAACCCAAATGGAAAATGGTCCCACATCCACTGCTTCATATTCCCCAGTGATGACAGGAGGCAGGAAATGTGAATGAGTCCTCCAGCACAGAGCAGCCTGGGGAGACCCTAAGAAAGGGGATGGGTGTCCCCCAGAGGTACTCTGTCCTCTGCACAGGATGGTGATCCCTGTGTCTGCTCAGCAAATGTAGGCAGGGCCTCCAAAGGCAGATGGATGGGGGATGATATTCACAGCCATTTAGCTCATTAGCCAGAAAACACAGGTCACCTTGTGTGACTCTACATTTTAAAGAATCAAGACATGAGATTATATAAGAACTTCATATGCTACTAAAGCATCCTTTAACTCTCTAGTGCCCTTCAGTGCTCTTAATCCACTGCTGTAGCACCTGATATCACAATATTTGAGTACTCAGAATCATAAAATGGTTTGGGTTGGAAGGGTCCTTAAAGATCATTGAGTTCCAACCCCCCTGCCATGGGCAGAGACACCTCCCACCAGACCAGGTTGCTCAAAGCCCCATCCAACATGGTCTTGAACCCCTCCAGGGAAAGGGCATCCACAGCTTCTCTAGGCAACCTGTTCCAGTGTCTCACCATCCTCACAGTAAAGAATTTCTTCCTAATATCTAATCTAAATCTCCCCTCTTTCAGTTTAAAACCATTACCCCTTGTCCTATCACTACATTCCCTGATAAACAGTCCCTCCCCAGCTCTCCTGTAGCCCCCTTCAGGTACTGGAAGGGGCTATAAGGTCTCCTCAAAGCCTTCTCTTCTCCAGGCTGAACAACCCCAACTCTCTCAGCCTGTCTTCATAGGGGAGGTGCTCCAGCCCTCTGATCATCTTTGTAGCCCTCTGCAGGACCCGTTCCAACAGGTCCAACAGGTCCATGCCCTTCCTGTGCTGAGGACTCCAGAGCTGGATGCAGTACTCCAGGTGGGGTCTCACCAGAGCAGAGGGGCAGAATCACCTCCCTCAACCTGCTGGCCACACACTTCACCCACTACATCCAACAAGGAAAAGAAATGCTTTGCTATTGCAGTCTTACTTAGGGGGCGTAACAAGGCAAAGTCAGCTTGAGTCACCCAACACGACATGGAAAAGCTGTGGTCCAACATAGTGCTGAACAAGGCTTCGTGAATGCTCCAGAAACCAAACTGTGCTGCCCACCTGCTTAGTCCTGTTCTCCCACCACAGGAAAAGGCAGAGGCAGTAAAGGAATTTAATGACCATTTAAGTCCTTTGAGTTCTTATCTGAACAGAGACAGCATTTAGTCAGAACACACCATGTGTTTTACAGACAAGGAAACTTCCCTAACTTTTCTACAGCACAAAATATGGGCCGTATTTTTTTAATCCCTCTGATGTACCACTGTGGGACAACACCTCCACATGACAGCAGGGCCCAGAGGGAGCTGCAGAAATGTGTTTTAGAAGAAAAGAACATTGAGTAGGTCTTTAACAAACTTTGCACCCATGCTGGCTCCAGTTATCTTGAGTAATTTCAGAGCGATGAGTGATCTGGGAATTTCTGTATCACGGTAGCGTAAGCTCCTATTTCCAGCCTTACAGGATCCTAAGTTATTAAAATCTCTGAGGCCAAGGCACGTGGGAGCCAAGTTTGGATGCCTGTACTCACATGAAGTAACACATTCTGTTCAAGCTCTGCCACTGCCATCAGTGGGTGTAGCTAACAAATGAACCACTACTACAGAAGCAGAGATCTCAAATCCTAGTTTTTCTAACTATGAGTGGCCCAGAGATTCATCTCAGCTCACGAACAAACTTTGAGCTGCCTGCAGGAACTGACGAGAAGTGTCCCATAAACTGTAGGACTTGTGAAATCCATATGGGATGAGAACACAAAACTACAACCCAGCAATTAGCACCAACATTTGGGAATAAGAAATGAAGTTGAAGGCAAGAGCCAGGATGCAAAGCCACAGATCAGGATTGGAGCTTAGGACTTTGGTTATGACCAGTGGAGAGTCATCGCAGAGCTGCCTGCCAGAGCTACAGCGAAACGCACAGTGACCTGTGTGTCCGTGACTACCAGATACCTCTTGCTTACTCTGCTGAGTGAAAATTCAGATCCCAACCTCACAAGTTCTGATTCAATCGTAATTTTCTCCTGGCCTTAAAGTCATCTGTATCTGAGATCTCTCAGGGAAGGTATAATTATTTGGAAAGGTCTCAGAGACAAAAATAAGACCTCTCCCTGTCAGGCTGACTGATCCCATGAACCAGGTGAAGATTATAGCCTTCACAAGCCCACTCACAGCAGCCTGAGAGATGAAAGTCATGTTTTGAAGGCAAAACATTTGACAAAGGCTGCCCCAGATAAGGCCAGCTGCATTCTAATAAGATGAAGGTTGTCCCATTTGATGAAGGATGCTTACCTGAGCCCCTACTAATAAACAACACAGAGCAGCACAAACAAGCAGCTCACCTCTGATTTCGGCATCTCCCTTTTGTTATCATTTCATCTTTCCCGGAACTTTTAATTAAGAGGTTCGATAAATGTAGTATTTGATAAACTGATTAACTCCACAGAGTAGTGGCTCGTGTCCCTCTGAAACTTATAGCTATACCCACTTTCTCCCTCTTTCATAGCCTAATAAAAAGAAATTACCGAAGTCCTGAGGCTAAAGTTTTTTCCTTGCGTTTCTTTTTCTGTACATATCTTACAAGCCAGAACTTGTAAGTTATCACAGTTTGCAGCTTTAAAAAGAAGGAAAGAAAAAAAAAAAAAAAGAAAGAAAGAAATCAGACAGCTAAGGGGAGTTGTTATGTTCCAAAATTTCAACATCTCTGACCCCTGCACTATGAATCGGTTCAAATCTCTCTCACTCTGGGGAAAACCTAATTCACTCTCTTGGAAAGTTTATTGTCAATGGGATTCTACTGTTTCTGAGTGGAATAAAGATTTCTAGGTCTATGCCATACAAGTTTTAACTATAGAAGACTTCTACATTCTTAAGAGAAAGAGACACTTGAAACAGAAGCTTTATATAATGCAGTGTTAAAAAGCAGCATTCACACTGTGCAGCCAAAAGGTTGTATGAAAAGTGAGGCAGACTGTTGAAAACAATCTACAGGTTTGGGTGTCAAATGAACAGAGAAAAACAGGCAATTTCCACTAATCATTATTATATAGAAGTTGGGAAAAACATCATCTGAAATGGAGGAGCTTGGAGACAGGAACTAAATTTGTTTAATCATCTGATTCTAAGACACTCTCCCAATTTTGGAGAATGACGCTTGGAAAACGGAAAGGAAGACAGTCATAAAGCAGATTTTTAGCAAACTGTTTGCAGACCCCAGGCTCTCACCAGTCAGTAGAAAGGAACTGGCTCCTCAGAGAGTGATTCAAAGCAGAGCCTGAATCATCCTCTCTCCCACCCCAGTTGCATAAGGAGACTGGTGAGAGTGGCTGGTTCTGCACAAAGACTGTGTTGTAGGCTAAAGTACCTCTCAGAAGGGCTGAAAAATAGGAGGTCTAATGATCATAGCTCTGTCACTGAAGCACTGGGCAGTTTCTCTATGTTACTGTAAGTAGGTATATAACAAAGAAGCAGGAGTGTTGCAATTATCAAAAGACTTGTACTCGTCTGTACAAGATATCGCTGTTATCCAACAAGAAAGAGGTATAAAGATGGAGAGACCTCCATCTTTAAGATAAAGACCTCCCCAAAGCAAAGCCAAGCCCGAGGGCATAACTCACCAGTAAAATCTGTTTGGAGTGACCTGCTCATGCATGAGCTGCCATTTTCTTCCAAAGTCCATGGAGCTGTACAGCTGAAAGACAGAGAGAGAGAGAAGTAGTATAAACTTTGAGGAAGAGGAGGAAGGACTGCCACTAAATAAAGTATTAAAATCAGGTCAGATTAAAGAACAGGAATGGACTGTCCTGTACAGTTATCGATCAGCCCTGCTGCCAGGGAGGGCTAATTAGGCAACCTCCTCCCTTCAACATTTCACCCAGGCTAAACTTCTGAAACTCAAAAGCAGGTTGGCTCTTTCAAAACCTTTTCAAACATTTTTGTGCTTCCTGATTTCAGCCGTCAACACATTCACTTCAGTTGCCATATCACAAAGCTGGCAGTCCCTCTGGCTTTTTGAGCCCGACAGGAAGCAGGTGATTGATGACATGTAAATTCCTAACATTAAATAGAATGAAAGACAAATTAGATTAGTTCGCATGACTATGATGTCGTAGGTAGTGACTCTATACTCAAGGTCATGCTGCGATTCATTTTTATAGTGTGGATTACATCTCTCTTCTGTGTGGGAAAGAAAAGGAAATTGCTCCTAATTTACAACTTCTTTGTTCAGACTAAAGTCTAAATTTTGAGCTAAATTAGAAATCAATCTGTTCCTTAGTTAAACACTGAAGATAGAGAAGTGGTTCTTCTTGAAAGCCAAATTTTCAATCTAATGATTGAGTCTTTCTGGCTAACAAATGGCACAGCTGTAACGTAACCAAATTTCCATGCCACTCCACACTAAGTCTCAGAAATAGGTTCACTTCAGACTTGGCTTAATACCACAAACACCATTCTCCATCTAATTAGTTTATTACCCATAATCCACCCACCGATAATCAAAGCATACATAAGCTCCTTTTCTCCAACTTTGAGCAAGTCTGGTTCTTCAGAAAAAAAACACACTTTGAGAAGTAACTACTCTGCTTCGCAACTAGATCATAGAAAAATAAAGAGAAGGCAGTGTTTTGAACAGGATTTCAAATAAATTTCACCTGAAATAAATTCTGGCTTAATAAAATAAGGGTTGATTGCAGGCTAAGGAGGTAGATAACAAAGCTGATGAACTTAAATATTTGTAATATCCAAATTTAGGTCCTTAATGGAGAAATGATATAATTTGAGTAAAGGTTCTGCATTTGATTTGGAGTAACTGGATTTACAAATCAGAGGCAGGTCTATGTTCAGATTAGAAGGGTTCACAACCTAGTGATGTGTACTATGGCACAGCTATGATGGATGGCTAAGTGTGACTGTGAAGATAAACTGTATGTGCTTGCACTGAATATTGAAGTTTCTTGAATAGGCAGTATCTTTGACCACAGAGACCCAGCAGCCACATCAGAGCTGGACCATAGGACAATTTATGAAGGTGACTGGAAAGGGCTGTTTGAGCAGCGTTCAAAGCCTGAGGAAGCTGATTAACTCTTACTATGTTTGTACCCAACTACACAACCAGGCCACCGTACAGCTAGCAAAAAGAAACCCAAACCCCATGAAGTATCTAATGCAACGGGTATACGGAAAGACAAAAGAATCAGTCCTTTGCATTTATGACAATGGGAAGTCCAAGTTTCTGCCAGTGACAGCTGAAGCTGCTGGTGAATAAAGCATATCAGGGGAAAAGTGATGGAAGCAGGAATCCTCCAGACTTCATGACAAAATGGACTCCAATTATGTAGGCTTCACTCCAACCAACATCACTAAGCTTGTGGTAAGAAATATTAGGAAAAATTTTCTGTCTCATGTTCTTCAGGAGATCAGACATGATCTGAATGCTCCAATTTGGCCATATTTCTTTGGCACTGTCACTAGATAAGGTAAGATACTGCACTAAGAGCTCACGTTATCTGGGCTTCCTCTACCTTTCAGGTCAATCAATCACAGTGATAGTCTAAAAAATACAGTAGCCAATCCTCTGCCCCAAATTGAATTCTCCATAGATTCAAAATAAAGCATTGCTTATCTTTTTTAATTAAAGGAGCCAAGAAAATAAAATTCCTTTTCAAAATTCAAGGATAGGCTTATGAAGTCAATATCAAGACCATACATCAAGAAGGTAAATAGAAAATGTTTATCCAAAAAGCATCACATCCTTATTCTGAAGGAAAATATGGATTTTTAGAAACAATAATTGAAAATCCACGCTCCAAGTGCTACAACTCTGCCTTGATGTTAGCATGGTGCCTGCCAGCAATATTCCTTGAGTCATCTGACATGGTTTTACACATACAAGGACCTCAGCACAGAGACTGAGTTGCATCAGTTGCATCAGACAGCGTGGCTGTCCTCTCCGTGTCCTGACTGCAGGTAGGACTTGCAGATTGAGCCACGGTGCTGTACAAATCACGGGCTCCAGGCAGCTTAGCCTCAGTTAACTCCTGTTCATGAGCAAGTGCAAGCGGGACTAGCATCCTTATTGTATTCTACAGCGGATTAAATGTTCTCACCATGAGAGGAAAGGATTAGCAAAATACATGCATTTCCTTAGAATCTCCTTTATCTTTCGCCCCTAGCATTTCCTTTTCTTTTGCTGCTGCTTAACAGCAGTAGCTACAGATAGCTCAGTGGCATGAAGCACAATCTCTTTCTAACTACTCATCTCTCCCACAGTGTCTCATTCAGGGACCATCCTTCTTCCTATCAAGTTAAAAACCAGAGACCGGCTACTGAGTTCTTTTTTCCCCTCTTCTTTCTATTAAAGCTCAGACTGACTGATGATAGAAGGATTAAATTGAACTTGCAGCCTTTAGGTGATTTCTTTGATATAGATAAAGATACAGATAAAGAGATAAGGAGGGTATTATTCATTTCAAGAACTTTTATTTGTTTATTCACCTACTTATTCTAGGTGCCCACTTTGAATTTTAACCAGATGATTGAGTCTTAAAGCTGTATGATAGAACAAATTCCTGAGAGGTCTTCCTGGCCCAGTTCACTTTTATGGTATTATTTACAGATGCAAATGTAACAGTTAATGTTGAATTACTAAATAAAACATACAATAAAGAGTTTTCCAGTATGCATTAAAATTGAATATGTATATACACTTTCTGTTCATCTCCCTTCACGGGAAAAGAGATGCTTTTAGACGAGATAATAAATTTAGTGGCAAGTACAGCAGATTTCAATACAGATTAATTTGTCCTAAGGCTGAATACTAAGCGACGGAAAGAAATGAGGTTTGTTCAGTGCCAAGCTTTTCCCTTTTTAGAGCTCTGCTCTGGCTCTTTAGTGACAAGTAATCTCTGGCGTTTCCACCTCCCAAAGCCCTCCAACATATTGGTTTAAAAGGGGTGGACTTCAGTGTACCATTAGGGTGTACTGTGAGGTTATGCCCTTCCTACAATTCCCTTGCATTATTTGACCTATTCTGATGAATGAAAAATTAAGACCATTAGGAGTTTTTGTGTTTGTATTGGCTGGTCTTGTGCCTTGACACAGCTAAAGAGTGACATGCAGAGGACTTGACTAAGCAGCAATTCAGAAGCAGGATGCAAACCAGAAGGACAAAATCCTGACTCAAGGCATGGGTGACAAAATTCAGTTTTTAACAAGAAAACGAACTCAGAATCCTGTATCTACCACAGAGGCACCTCAGTGAATAGAGTCCCAGTACTCGGCCGATCCCAGCAACCTCCACACCTATTTGAGCAGACAGGTTCCAGGAGTTTCCTAAAAGCTGAGGTTCTTTTGAGAACAAACACACAATGTTAGAATTCCCTACTGAGCCCATCTGAAGATGCTTATGCATCTCGTCTACCCTTGCAGCAGACAACAAGGGGGGTTTACTATGTATGACCCTAGAATTTCTGCTTGCCCGCAGACCAGCATGCGACCCTGCCACAGGGCAAATGCGATTCAGGAAGGTAAAGGGGCCAGATTGCATATCAAAAAAATATCCATGTGCTTTCAGGCTTGATGAAGCACCTGAATTTTTACCCTGAAAGTATCACAGCCTGGCCACGCTAGGAGGATCCAAGAGCAGATCTGCTTTCTCACCCCAACTCAGCAGTACAGGTGCAATCTTTGAAAACAGGTACTGAGCACTGGGGAAAATCTGCCCACGCTCAGGAGCCCAGTTAGACCTACCATTAAAATAAGAGAAGGCCATACAGCAAGAAGGTAAATAGAAAATGTTTATCCAGATACCATCACAATGCTCCACACTCAAGGATCGTAGCACCAGACATAGCACATCCACCAACACGGTTCTGTGTTTTACCAAGAATACAAGATCTGTTCGAGGGAAGACCTTAGCAGCCCAAGTGAGACACAACTTTATTTCGCCCCAGGCCAGAACCTTAACTCGTGCTTGTCTTGCTTAGCACAGCTCTGAATCGTAAGGATATCATGTACCACAGGCAGAACACTGCTTCTTCAAACCCTAAGAACACTTGCAGCATTTTATTTAGCACCAGCATTGTTTCCGAGATAAGCAGCAAGCCCCTTAAAGAGGGAGCTTTATCCCTGGTGTCAGATTCTATGCCACGAACACATGCACCATGCCAGAAACACAGTAAGAACTACAGAGCTGGAAAGGAAGAAATTATATACACACACATGTATGCACAGTGTTGCATATTAAAAAAAAAAAAAAAAAAAAGAAAAGGTCTCCGTGCTGTTGCAATTCTCCAGTACAAACTCTATGGGCGACACATCCTGCTGTCTTGCTTGGATGATCTTGTCTGGGGCTGGGATTTTTTTGTTTTCCCAATGAGCACTAGCAAAAAAATACAAAAGGGTGATTTTGCTCAAGAAGTCAAGCTTTTCAGAACTGGAGCAGCATGAGGAACTGGCCTGCTTAAACTCCACTTATGGACAGAGGGGAGAAGAATGAGCAATGAAGGAAAAACATGGAAACCACAGGAAGAGATTCAACCCCCTGATGTTAGTCATCCATATCCAAGCTAGTCACCAATATCCAAGCTAGTCACCAATGTTCATTTTTAGACAGGCTCCAAACAGGCACTTCTAAAGCACAATTCTCATACTAAGATACAGTTCTAAAATTCCCTATTATTCATGCCTTAGAAGTCTCCATTTCGCTCCACAGACGCTAAAAGAAGTTCACAGTGACTAGTGCAGGAGGAGATAACCCCACTGCAGATACATGTTTTAGTTGAGATAGATTTCAAGCTAGGTTCCCCATTCCCAGGTTGACCTACTTGGTCTTCGTGGGGGAAGCAGCAGAAGACTGAAGGTTCAGTCAAGCTGAAGAAAAGCCAAGCATACAATAGTCTGCATACACTTTACCACAGCAAGAGACACACTGAAGATGTCATGTATAGATTGAGAAGCAATAGAAAACAAACTAAAGAAATTCAGAGCGCTTTGATATTTATAGAGTTTCTTGCTCAAACACAGAAGAAGAATGAGGGCATCAGGAACATATATAATAGGTTTATACCCAAATAAAATAATGTTTGTTCCTATGAAATTGGGTCTATTGGCCTGAGCAAACATCTGGAGAAAATCCCAGTAGTCTCCTGTCTGCCAGCCAACCCTGGAGTAAATTTGGAGCTTGCACATAATGGTGTCAGATAAAGGGAGGGAGAACAGCTGGACTATGTGTACTTAAACAATTCATTTATTACACACACACAATTATACTTCCCCCAGACAATACATCCAGCTGATGTTGGAAAGATATATCCGTATTAATCCAGCAGGGTGAGAGTTGGCCTACTGGTAATTACTGGGCAGCAGCTGACACATGGTACCATGATGGGAGAGGAGGGGCAGGTTAGCCTGGCCTGCCACGTCCTCAGAAGAGAACGATCCTGAGCAGTAGCTTGGATTGCTTACATGAAAAGATGGCTTTGATCCCAGAAAAGCACAAAAGCAAGCTAACACCTTCTCAGCCAGAGCTGGTGGGAAAAAAAATCTACAAGATGTGTGGAGGGTTCCTGCCAAAAAATCAAACTGGGACAGAAGAGAAATAAAATTAGGTCAACACTTCTGTAGGAAATGGGACTGCATGGAAGCAGTCTGCAAAGAGTAACTCAGACCCTTGCAGGGTCTTAAATTTTCTCTACAGAGGGAAAATGACCATGATCACTGGAAAAAAATCAGAGGCTCAGAAACTGAGAAAAAGTTGTAAACTACTCAGAAAATTGCAAGGTGTGTCTTTTCTCTACAGTTCTGTTACAGATGAAATTACAAAAGGAGAAGAAGGTGCCGCCATTAACATGTCAGAAAGTTCATTCCTAGAAGGAAAATGAACGGGAGGTAAAACTCCCAATACTTTTCAGCCTTGAGAGTACAGAACAGAGAAGCCATGTCTGACAATTGCTAGAAATTACCTATCACATGGAAGAAGAGATCCATATGCAACAAATTCAAGCTGCAGTGAAAACGTTTCAGGAGATGACAATATCAACATTTTTTCTGAAGGTACACCGAGCAGCTGAGTACTGCAGGAGAAACATTTTGCAAGATCTCAGAATATTCTGTATAGAATAAATGGATGGTCCTCACTTCACCGACTGCAAAGAAAGACCTTTTTTCCACACCTAAAATTAGACATAAGAAGGATTTAATAAGGTTGCCCTTACTTAGCAAAAAAACAGAATAAAACAAAACCAAAGAGTCTGCACTGCAGGAGATAACTGCTCCAGCAAGTGAAAGGATATAAGTAATAATTGCATTTCTCCTTGTTATATTTCTTTCATTTAACTATAAAATAACACCTACCCCTACTCAGCCACTCCTGACAGTCAGATCCACCTAGCCACCATGCTCTCCCCTTGTTGAATTTAGCACAGAAATTCCAAGCTGCCAAAGTATTCCCTCTTTTCTTCCTGTTTTATTGTTTCATCATTTGGAAAATGGTGTCTTTTTCCTTCAGCTCCAGCTGAATCCCTGAGGCACTGTCTCCCTATAACTCATCATACACACAAAGAGTAAACAGATCCCCAAATCCCCAAGGAATTCAAGTTGGGATAGTAAACCTTCAAATAGCCAAGACTGACCCAAAGATTTCCAACCAATACCCACAACACACAAGCTATTTCCCCTTATTAATTTTTCCATTTCAGATGTCGTAAAATTGTAGTTTTTCTCCTTCTCGTAGCCCCACATGCTAAATCCACTTGTGGAGACCCCCTACAACAATCCTGCAGCCATCAGTTGTCCTCAGGCACTGGCATGGTGTGCTTTCAGGAGAAGAGTAGACTGTGAAGCCTCACCAGAGCAGAGCAACAAAAGATGACAGACTGGAGAAAAACTGGGTAAGACGACAGACAGGGTAGATTTGGTATAGTCACGAAGATACTAGTACTACAGAAACACACCCTACTTCTCCATTACATCTGCCATCTTACCTTCCTCGCCTATCTTCCATCCCTCCTTTTTTGAGGACAGATGGATACCCCTTCTTTTCACAGCACCAGTGTAACTTTTAAGCTGTGGGGTTTATGCAGTCCCCTTTCTCAGGTTCTCCTGTGAGGCAGGACATGTTACTTGCAGGATAATAGGGACAGGACTCAGGTCTAACATGCTTCAGTTGGGTGGCTGAAACAGGGTCAGGAGCAACCCTTGTCACGGAAGGAGCTTTATTACTCACAGTGGGAAAGGCTGCATTCAAGGAAATATTAAAGTCATTCCCCTGATTCCTCTTTTCCACCATTTCCCTCAGTCTGGGTCTTAGTGAGACACCTCTGAAGTGTCAAGCATTTACCATAAGGGGACACAAAGACTAATGTCACCTTCAAGCTGATGACCAACTCAAGAACAATGAGATCATCTGTGCTTGTTCCTTCCACCTCCTCCCAGGGAAATACCTGTCCTTGCCACTTTGCTTTGCTGGGGCTCCGGAAGAACCAAGATCTGAAGCCTGGAAGTGCTTCTGGACCTTTAGAAAAGGGGAAGAAGAGCTTCTTGCTCTCTTCTCTTCCCACAATCTGCTGGAAATCACATTTCAGGTAAGGCATCCTTGACAGCTCCACACTAAAGAACCTAAAAATAAATCCTACTTCTCCAGCCAAAAGATTTGTGTAACAGCTGGTAGAGCTGAGCTTAGGAGAAAGAATTCTACCAGCACCATATTTATGGGCTTTGTTTACACAGAGTTGTAAAAACTAGTAATTGTAATGAAAACAAATGGACCGGTTTATCTCTCTGCTTTGATTTCCTTTCCAGGTGATTAAAGACTGCATCAAGAGACCTCATTACAGCCCAAGGTTCTTCTCTAGCGTGGTACAGCCAGATTGTCTTAGGCATGGAAAGAGAACTTGCCCACAGACTGCTGCATGTCTGAGACTCACCAGAGCTGCTCATTTCCCTACAGATGTCCTTCAGTAGAAGGCGCGCTGGAAACAGACTATTTTGATAAGAAACTGGTGTAGGCAGAAATTAAATACTAAATGCATTTCCATCATCTGTCTCGCACAGAGAGAAAAAAAAAAAATATCAGAAGCTGTAAAGTTCTCTTTGCACTTTAAAAAAAAATCTAATACTGAAATATTTCACATGCTGGCTGGCAAAAGTAGGTCTTCAGACAAAAGAAACTCAGACTCCTCTGCTATTATAAGAAGCTGGTCAGAGAACTCCTGCAAAAAGCCCAAACACTTTGAGAACATTTGACTTCATGTTGTAATTGTATAACTCAACCCAGACCTGGCTTATAAAGGAACCAGGCAGGTTAAGGCAATGCACTGATGTCATGTTTCATGGTTTTACAGTTTAAAAAAACATATGCTTTCACCTGATGGCTCCACTCAGTGCAGTTTGCTTAAATCTGATGCTTCAAAGCAAGACTTGCCTCTCTCTGTGTCTCCACTTCATCTCCAAGAAAAAAGAGGAAAGTGGATTAAACTAGCGGGGAAAAAAAAAGTAGTCCGCTCAAAACCCTTCATATTTCAATTTTGCTTAAGCCTAATAGGTACTGAGCATACTCAGCCACAAATTTACCATTTTTGCTTCTCAGCAGCATATATTTTGTTTTTCTACTGCACGACTGGTTTGCTGTGGAACAGGAAGTCCAAAAACAGGAGCAGTGACATAAATGAGTATCAGTAAAGAAGTTAAGGCATGTTTCAGTCCTGGGTGAAAAACAGCCTCTCTTTCCTACTTTCTCCCCACCTCCAAAAATGCTGAAGTGGCTCAGAACTGAGATGGAAAGCATTACTTTCAGATATTTTTTCTTAAACTGAAAACCTGGGGAAAAAACACGTTCACTTTGGTCAGTCAAAACACATTTCAATCATTTCTAAATAATTTAGCTTTGGCAACTTGTAAAAGGTACTATATATAGAAATGCCATTTTGAGGGAAGGCTAACTTTTTTGATTGCTTGTTTATTCCTTTCTTCATGACATTTTAACCACTTCAAAATCAGCTCTAGAGTCTGGGGTAGGGCTAAAGATGAGCAATACATTGTCACTGACCCCCTTCTGATGAGCGCTTTGTTAACAAGCCTTATTGAAAACTGGAGATATAAAAGAGAAAAAACAAACAACAACAACAAAAAAACCCAGAAACCAAAACCCTCTACTTCCAGAGTAGATTGAGACATAACAGACAAGGCAAGCAAGGTGCCATGCATGGGGACAGTTTCCCACACCAGCCATGCAGAGCAGAGAGCGAGACCAGACACAGAAAGGGGCAGCGATACAGAACAGGACAGGGAGGGACAATACTGGGATCAGAACGGAATGGAGGTGGCAGAGCTGCCTCCAAAGTCTACACGGAGCACCAGGATATATCTTTAACAGTATTTCTTCCACTGGCATTCAAGAAGCTGAGCCAGAGGAGGGTTGCAGGTTGCTCCTGTTGTCCCCAGCTGCTGCTTCGCTCCCTTTTTCCCTAGGATCAGCTCTTTAACAGTGACAAAAGACTGAATCAGCTCTCGTGGCTGCTGACTTTTCGCCCTCCAAGCCGAGCTGGTCCTTTTGCCCAGGTTCTTCTCACCTTAAAAATCATTAGGCAGTTTTTGGTCTGAGGTGTGTGCTAACTGGATGCACCAACCGCCTGGATATTGCCAGTGGGGCCGGGCAGGTCAGCCTGTGCCAAGGAGCTCTGTACTCTCCCATCCCACGAAGAAAATCTTATTTGCTCCTGGGGGCTCCACACCGCAGCTATTTAGAAGCCCCTTCTTATGCTCCATCAATGCTTATGCTCCTAAAGTTTAACAATAAGGGGAAATAAATGGGAACCACATGTCTAATGGAAAGATTTTTCATTCAAATGTGCTTTATTGTGTGATATATGCCTTTAATTACAGCGCAAACGTCTGGGTACATTCGTTGCTATTACAGACCAATCCTTCATGTTTATTGAGCATAAGACTACGAGGAGCAAAGCAGGAGAGGCTCAGACATTAGCCAGAGTGGGATATAAAGCTACAATCACATGCTTGGCTCTTCCTCTCTTCTATCTGTAGGGTAATCTCTGTATTACACAAAACAGGATTTAATGGAAGAGGGTTTTTTTCAGGCTAGCAAAAGAAAGATTTCACACCATCAAACCACCATCCAAATTCAGGTAAGGTTTTGCTGACTTATTTCTTTATGTGGAAAAAGCAACATTTCTGAAAGTGCATACATGGGCATTAATTAAAGGGTTTAAAACTGCATTTAGAACAGCATTTTATTCTGAGTTGTAATTGTTGGTCACGTAAAAAAATTCACATGGCTTGAAAGAAATAAATATTAGTTTGGGCTCAAGCAGAACATGTCATTTTGGCAAAATTAAAATAACGTATTTTGCTCCAGGTTAAATCATATGTCATTTAACACACATACCCACCCCTGCCACCCAATTCAGCTTCAGTTTTCCATTCATCAGTATTTTCACAGAGTCACAGGATCTTCTTGGTTGGAAGGGACCTCTGAGATTTTGGCAGGTGAGGGAGGTTGCTCAAGACAGTTCTCAAGTTATGGGACCCAACACCCTGCAGACACACACCTGAAACCAATCCACCTCTCACAGGTGAAAACGCTGTAAAGTAAAGCTGCTCCTGCTTGAGGCCAGCCCCAGCAGAGGGTAGGTGTCCACCCTCCCCATACAGTTCTCATCTCACCAGCTGAAGAGCAGCAGACTCCACAGGTCCTTAAGACCTGCACTCCCCTCCTCAGAGGTGCCGTGCAACTCTATTTCTTCACGAAGTCAGAGGAGTCTCACACTGTCAACATTCTTCCACCCCATTCGCCCTATGAGGACACTGTGCCCCCTCGGCCCGAGGCCACGGGTTCTGCCAGGAATTTATGAGGCAAAGAAGGGATTGCTGCAAAACCTTTATTGGCCACTAAATTGCACCTTTTCTAAGACAGGAACTCAGCCGGGATCCTACCAGATTTCAAAAGCTGAGAAGCAGCTCTTGTCATCCTCAGGAAAAGTGAGAACACAGCAGCACGGCACCAGCCCGTTGTGCCAAGCACATTTCCTATAAGCCCCCAATATCAGGGCGAGCAAAGGCTGAGCTACACAAAAAGATATCTTTTCTGATGACTGAGGAAGCTTGTGGCTGGGCACCGAATAAATACAGGTCTGCTCCAATTAATCCCGCTCTGATCCCACCTTTCTCTGCTGCCAGAGACCACTGCAGCCTCTAATAACAAAGTTGTGAAGCCGGGGGGGGGGGGGGGGGGGGGTTGCGCTGCTCGGGGTGGCATCAGCACATCAGCCCAGCGGGTTCAGCAGCCAGCGCTGTGCGTTCAGAGCAGGTAAGCACTTTGCTCCCCACGGCACAGGCTTCACTCAGTCTGAGGCAGAGATGCACACAGCACACACCAAGAAACGCATCAGAGGCGCAGGGGCCAGGGAACTTGGAGGGAAGTTAGGAAAAGGAAATAACGAGAGCGAACCAAGAAGAGAGAGATTCCGAGAGCTGAACGTGCAGAATTTCTCCAGGGACTGTATGTAAACGGCGTTAACACCAAGGAAACGGGAAGCTTTGAAGGCTGGCATGGGTGAGAAGGCAGAGACAGAGACATTTCTAATCCTTAAAGACCCTTCCGAAATACACTAAGACGGTTCAATACAAGCATTGCAAATAATAGTTTCTGATAATTTCCTTCTCATTTTATGGCTGGTGTCTGTTACTCCTCATCGCAATGTAGCCTGCAAAAGGGGTCAAAAGGACATTCTCAGCTCCTCCTGCTAGAAGATCCATAAATCAGGAGGGGTGGCAGAACTGGCATTTCTCTGGATTTACTCTGGCTGGATTCTGCTTCTTGGGCCTTGCAGCAGGCATTTATAGGCTGCCACAACACACTATGCTACCTCCAACTCTTTTGGTCACCGATATGTCCCCTATGCCATCCTGAAAGGCTTCTGGGAAGCTACAGTGGATGAATGGGCACTGTTTAGGATGTGTACAGGTCCAGAACTGGAAGGAATCACTCTCTGGACAATTCCGGTCCCCACACACCGCCTGTGCTCTATGCTCTATACTGCCTGGGACCAAGGCCAGATACTGGACCAAACCAGCAAAAAGAAAGGTGCACCAGAGTTAATGGGAGTCTTGTGTCTTCCTAAAAGAGAACACAGATGCTGCCTATAGGACAACTGTGACTGTGAAATAAATTCTGTGAGTAAAAAGATTATAAAAATGAGGTAGAAAACTTCAGCTTCTGATAGTGTTGAAGATGCAGCTTCAGCAAACATTATCTCCTATTCAAACACCCTATGTCTTGTACCACCTTCTACAGTTCATTCATTTAGGCCATCTTCATGACCACACAGTTGTCATTCATGTCCTATAACAAATCAGGAGAACTAAAATTTAAGATGAAATGGCCCATATGTCTTGATTCATTGGATGCCTCGAGTGCCAAAGCAAATCTGCCTCTGCAAGCTCGAACATATATAATAAAGAAACACAGTTCCTTTCAGCCTTACTCTCCTACTCCCCACTCAGCTCTGGTCTCCACCAGGGGCTCTGCTAGCTTGCAGATGTTCTCTAGGACTGCTCTTATTATAAGACTCTTAAAATCCTGTGAGGTAATTCAGTCCAGCTCTAATGAGACACATTTCTCATTGGCCAGGTTCCCTGGCAACTCATGCATTGACAACAGGCAACTATTGAAGGGAAAAGCAGAGCCTGCTTACACAGGCTCCTACCTCTACACACACACACACACAGAGCCAAGCCAGAGATCATACGCAGGAAGGAGTTTCAAATCTGTGAAGCTCCAGGGGAATATCCTTTCCTTCATCCTAAACAGCAAGTGGTCTCGTGGAAGGCAAGAGACAGTGTCCTCTCTGTACTTCACAGGGAATCAGTTCATCCCGATCCAAATGTGCAGAGGAGACTGACAAAACCACCCACTCCCCGGCATGAAGGGCAGCATACGGATGTTTACAGGAGGAACCCAAATGAACAGCATCATTGCAAATGCCAGCCACCATCAGGAACAATTTAGCTTGACAGTTGTAGCAGAAACTGTCACTGCACAGAGGCATCATTGCCAGAAAAATCACCAAATGAGAAACTCGCATGTTTCAGGGATCCCCTAGGGCTGCTGGGCATACACCATTTACACTGTCATTTCTGATTCATCCATCTCCCGGTTCCTGCAATCAAACAATGGAAAACTGTACCTTTGGAATAAATGAATCTGCAATCGCAGATCATGCAAGAAAAAGGCAGCTCTTATCTAACCTCTCCCAGCAGCTATCTAGGTTTTTATATATTCTATGGTGCCCATATTTAAGCTATTTATCCCATCTAATTCAAACTCTAGGTACCTTCAATCTACCTTATGGAGCAGAGTGAAGGAAAAAAAAATCCACACAAAAACTCAACAACAATGAGCAAACCCGATCCAAGGCAACAGCTAATAGTCAACGAGACACCAAACTTGACAGAATGTAATTTTAATTCCTGAAGTTAACCAACGTTAACAGTGATGGTACAGCATAACTCATAAGATAAGGGAGGGCTGCAGAGGAAAAATAAAGCAGCCTTCTCCACGCTGTCACTAGAGAAAAAACACAACTTATCTGGCTACGGAACAGCGGACTCAAGTTTGCAGCAGAACTTTCAGGTTTGTCATATTTGTGCCACTGGATATGATATGTGTGCGTAACTCCTGCAGACTTGCACCGAGATCTGAGGAAATCAGCTGGCCTGAAGCAAAGTGCTGTGTTAGTCGGAGGATAAAACCAGAACCCAGTTTTCGCAGCAAAACTTTTGATGACATTATTGTTCTCTTACTATATGGCAGGAAAGTCCCCCTGGGTACAATACGCTCTGCTAACATGTTATTTGTACGTGCTGGTATCTCTTGAACACTGCAACTACAAAATGCTACCAAATTTACATTCAGATGGTTTATGATCACTGAGCCTCCGGCAGAAGCAAGTTGCCCAAGGTAGGAGGCTGTGGGAAGGATCAGGTTTTCCTCCTTTGGCACTACAGAATCCCAAGGATTTTCTATAAAGCTTTGTTGTTTGTTTTATCAATTGTCCTTCTCTCAAAAATATCACCTTTCATGTTGGTGCCTCAGCTCCTCCTTTTATCACACCCACAATGCTTCGGATGTGCCAAAATTTTACTGCATCATGCCCTAACTTTCACTTTATAGCCACCCATGGTCCTATAAAACTCAATTGAACACAAACGTAAAGAATTTTATTACACTAGAAGAACTTCTTGTAACTGCCACAAAACTGTTATGGGGCTTCTACTGCAAAAATTCAAACACACATACAAATACATGCACACCCCATACAAACAGGCCACCAGCCTTCTCCCAGACAACCTGTGTGGATGACCAGTTTGACCAAAATGCAACTGAAGACATGCCACATTTGCAACGATGAATAAAGATCTCTCTTAAAAGCACAAATAGCCTGCAGCAAAGCAGTGCAAAATCAGATTATGAAAATCTTGGCTTTTTTGCCTGTTTATTTTTTTTCTTTAAAGATAAAGGTCCTAGTTTTATTAACTGTGAGGAAGCATTTGAAAATCATGATTCCCAAGCTTTCCTCAGTCACAGAAGCATCAAGAGAAATACAAGAGAGGACAACTGAAATTATCCAAACACTTTCCTGATTTTTTTCTCTGCCACACTCAGGACTTTCAAAGGACAAATTCATGATTCCTAAAAGCTTGGGATTGTTAGTTTTGAGGTGCTAGACCAGAAAATCCAGGCACTGACTCCTTTTTCACCACTGAAGCAATGAGCATGAAAAGTGAAACACATACTGGGTTAACATCAAGCATATGGGAAACTTGAATTATCTGTGCCTACTGTGGGGACAAAGGCCTGAAAGCTGTACCTCTGGCACCTTTATTCCCCAGAATAATATTTATTATATGCAGTTTCTTTCAGAAGGAAAAAAAGATTTAAAAGAAAAAAAAAAAAGAAAAAAGAAGAAAAAAAAATTATAAATTTTAAAAAGAGGTGAATTTTCATGTGTCGAGGTTGAATGATGGAAACAAATAGTTGCCTTAACATAAGCAATGGCTTGCACACAGGCAGATGTGCCCAGGCAATCTGAATCTCAGCAGGCGGATTTTAGGGAAAAAAAAACACCTGTACACTGGAAGGAGTAAACTACATCTATCTTGTTTTCTTGAGGGAACAGAATAACATACATGTTTTTAGGCCAGATCCTCCAGTGACATAAATCAGCATTTCCCTGGTAAAATCAATGGACCTACACTGAATTTCAGTTGCTACATATGTGACTGCACACATCTTTTGTAAACCGGCTCAGGTGTGCTATTAGATCAGAACACGGTCCATTTCCCTGCTGAAACCAAGCACTGGAGGCAGGGATGGTTCATAATGAGTCAAAAAGGGGAGGAGAGAGAGAGAGACAGAGAGGAAACCTACTTGCAAAAGGCAATCTGAAACAAAACTAGAGCCTCATACCAGCTTCCAGTATTGCAGAAATCTGTTTCACGCAATGGCCACTAAATTATTTGAGATTAAGTGTATGAGCTTCTCAGTATGCTGCTGCATTACACGATGAAAGAAGGTCCCTCTCTGCCCTGTGGTGCATCTACAACTACAGCACCCACTGATGTGAAATTCCCACATGGGGTCCCCCCACAAGCACGCTGGAAGTTCTGCCACAGCCTGAAGCTTGGGGAAAGATGAGGTTGCAAGAGGAGGAAACTCCATTTCTATAGTGCCACCTGGGCCAGTGGAAAGGAAAACAGAACACAATTTAGGAAGTCTGGGTAAGGTTGCAGCTCTGTCGCTGGTTAGCTGGCTGACCTCGCATGGCTCACGTCACCTACCTGTGCTTCAGTGTCCCTTCAGTCTCTCTCGCTGCCTTCTTGACTCTGTATTGGCAACCATCAAGCTGGGACTTCTTACCAGGACAAGACTGTGGTAACACCGGCGCTGCTTGAGTAAACCAGATGATTCCTCCTGGTCATGGCATGAAGGGACTTACTAAGAGCTGCGTGGTGCAAAAATCACCAGGGCATCCTGGGATTTACAAAATCCAGTTATGCTTCACAGAAGAGTGGCGGAAAGGAAATGTTAGCTCCTGCCTGCTCCTTTCCCGGAGTTTCTTTCTTTGGCTCTCAGATACACATCTCAGCTATATAAAAAGATTTTGATAATATACTGGTAGAGATAAGATATAATACCAGTGTCCTGTTAAATGGATGTGATATGCCCAGCGGGAAAGCATTAAGCAGGTATTACCACCATAGCAATAGACCTGAAATCAAGTCACAGATGCTCTGTGTGGTCTGTGGCCAGCCTGCAGGATCTGATGGCCGGACTGGGCCCTGCACAGCATCAACTGCAATGGAAAGAAGAGTTACAATAGCAGCTAGAAGTAAAACAGTGGCAAAGACTTTGGTCCTTGGCACTGCCAACTACAGTCAAGGCTCTGCATCAGGATCAGGACAGTAGACTTCCTGAGGATTCCCATCCCTGGATGGTTTGCACAGCCCTCTTTCCTAATACTGGAGCTTTTTTCAGGTTATACAAATATGACAAAGGTTCAGCAGCTGCTAAAAGGAAGCTGAAACACTCCCAACTTAGGAGCAGAACTAAGAGCAAGGGACAACCTGTTATTCCCACCCCTGACAGCGAGCTCCAGATCTGGCACACAGAAATGCACCCCTCAGGAAGCACGCTCACAGACTGTCCCAGTTCTTTGTTGCTGATGGTGTAGCAAATAGGCATGTATAGGTGCATGTATGGGGGAGAAGGACTGTACCTTCACCCCTCAGCATCATCCATCCAGCTACCTGCCTCAAGGACACTGTTCTATCTCACCCCAGTCACCCATCTTTGAGGACACTAAAGACAAAAGTATCGTTTAAGTAGCCCACTGCCGTGCTAATGTGCAACACTTCCAAACAGTAAGGACTTTTATTGTCAAAGCAATGTGCAAATACCAATTAATGCCACCATTACCCAGACAGAAAGAAGAGTCCCTGTTGGGCAGATTTCCAGCAGTTCCCAGCTGCCTGAATCACTGACAGTAATGGGAGATGCTGGGTCCCAAATCCTTCTGGATAAAGCATGACTCTTCTTGGTTAACAAAACATAACAGCTTCTTAACTGCCACCTTCCAGAAAGCACTCTTGGTCCAAGGGAATTAAATAGTGTCCCTCTGTATTCAGATCTACATGCCCACAGTTATATTTTCAGATGCTGGCAGACCAGTCTTCCCCGAGCTATGGCTTTAATGTCCTAAAGCATTAAAGACAGACAAGAGAACAGCAAAATCCAAGAGAGTGAAACTACATAAAACCCCAACATCAAAGGCCCATACGTGACTTGTATGTTCTTGCAGGCACTTTGCACTAGCAAAAGCCTGTCTGCATAACCACTTCACACCTTAATGTGTAAAGGCTTACATACTTACAGACCTTTGACTTAGAACTGTCAAATCTCTGAATTCAAGCACCACATAGAGTCAATTCAGTAAGAGAGGAAAGGACACCAAACTGAAGTTTTCCATGGTCAGCATCAATACACATCTGAGTGGAGTCAACAGCTGAATTGTGCTCTTCCTTCAGTTGAAAATGGTATCATCTATAATTCTGCTCAACAGATTTTAGAGGAGACTTAATGGTGCCATCAGGCTGGGCAAATACTGAGACAGAGCTTTGAAAAGCAATATGGAAGGCAAAGAAAAAGGGGAAGGAGAAAAAAAAAAAAGAAAAAAAAAGAGAAGGAAAGAGAAGGAAAGAGAAGGGAAAAGGGAAAAGGGAAAAGGGAAAAGGGAAAAGGGAAAAGGAAAAAGGAAAAAGGAAAAAGGAAAAAGGAAAAAGGAAAAAGGAAAAAGGAAAAAGGAAAAAGGAAAAAGGAAAAAGGAAAAAGGAAAAAGGAAAAAGGCCAAGGAAACCCTTCTGGATTCCTCTAATTTCACTGAAGCAGCCTGGTGGGTAACTCATATCTACCCAAATTAATCCTGATAAAGAAAAACAAAAGAATTCCATCTTTGCTTGCACATCATGTTTGCTCTCTCCTCCAGGGCAAGGGTCATTATAACCTGTAGGCACAATAGCAGGAACTAGGAAACTTAATGTTTTTTGTTGCTTTGATCATATTAGAATCATATCCCATGTAATCAATTTTGCACACATCCAGGCAGCTGGGTTAGTTTCAAGCCCCTTAATCTCAGGTAATATAGCAAATACTTACATCTCAGCAAAGGAAATTACTTTCTTGACAGTCAGTGGAGGCTAGTCAATACAAATGAGTCTAAGGTACAATTTACCTGATCCTAAAATAGTCACCTGCATTTGCTTCCAGAAATCAATCAACACCATTCAGTAGATCACCACCAACTACTACGTGCAGCCTCGGCACCTAATATAGGTATTCATTGCTACATTTTAGATCTCTACAGTCAGGAAAAATAAATCACGCCCTCGGTGTTCTTATTCTTCAACCTTCTTCATTCCTTCATGTTTATTCCCATCTGCCATATTTATAACCACCCCTCACCCCACTTAGGCTCCAGATAAAATCAATACACTGCCATGATTTAGTGTGGCCCAGGAATAAACCACAGGATCCTTGCTCCGTTACAGAATAAACTAGTTTCTTCAGCAGCAGAGCACATTTAAGCATTGAATGCGTCTCTCTCTATTTATCTGTATATTTTCCTTCCCAAAGTAAAACCTGTTCGTGAAGTATCTATAACATAAATAAAAAGCAATAGGAAAGTCTGTTCTAGCTAAATCAAGTTTCACAAGCAGTTACTTTCTTTTTGCCACCACAAATCATCACAAGCCCGAAGTTCACTATTTTGCTAGGGCAAAATTCATTGGGCATTTCTGAAGTAGAGCCAAGGCTGCATAATTTAATTTCTCATCTCCTATTAAAACTGCCAGGCTTGCCATAATCAGAATGATAAATGCAGAGTCATACGTCTTCTTTCCGACAGTAATGCCCATCAATACTTCAAATGCAAACAATTGTGACATTTGACTTTATAAAAATTACCTGGTGCACCAATACCACTTAATTAGATCATTTAAAAACTGCTTTTGTTACATTTAATGAATGATATATTATACTGCAATGAAACATGCAGCAACACAAATACTTCACAATGCTAACAATTAAGGCTCACTTCACTTACGGCAATTGACAACACAAGTGCTCCTCACTTCATTCAGTTTGTGCATTCCAAATGAACTGGTTAGCGAAAAGGGTGCTTCTTTGCTAATGAGTTTTGTAATCAAGGCATCTATTTTAATTTCAAATTGGTTAGATTGGGGGAAATTGCTGAACTAAATGACTGGTTCTAATTAGGAATATAAAAATATTCATCATGCAGCAGAATTAGCGCAAGGTCTTGATTTCCCTACATTTGCATATAGCTTTAGTTTAAGAGTGGAAAAAACCCTCCTGATAAATTGTCTTCCTTTTAATGAATTGAACAAACACTGTATCTGTTTTAGTCGTTCTTTCATTTAAAGGCACTGATACATATTCATGATTTGTAAATGAAGTTAAGTGATTTCGATTCTCCAGTTCATTACCATATTGAAGAAGAGACTTCTGTAAATTGCCTTTAAATATTCCCAATCTCAAGGGTTTGGGGGGTGGGTGGGTGTTTGGTTTGGTTTTTTTTAACTTTACGAACATTTCGGTATGTCTGTTTGATGGAGCCCTGCCTGCCTGGGAGAGCTGCTGACAGGTGGCTTGTCCAGCCAAGGACACATGATATGTTTGTAGAACCTGATGGTCTCAGAAGAGCATTCAAAAGGCAAAGAGATGAAAGGCTTATTTGTGGTTAAGTCATGGGAACAGGATTCTATCTGGGTTCAGTCTCTGACTTTGTTCTAGTCCTCAGTGGTAGTTAGGCAATGAAACACTTTAATGACCTGTGCCTGAATACCATGGATACCCTGGGGACAATGCTTTGTCTGTCAGCTTCATGTTTAATTGCAAGTTCTCTGGGGCAGAGATTGCTTCTTACTATGAATGTGTAATACAATGGTCCAGTATGTATGGTAGGGATTTCCTAAGAGCAGTTACTGTAATATGGCTTGTATTAAACACGAAACACTGAGTGTTCCTGTACAGCTAGGCAACATACTGACTTCATTTCATTCCTCAGTAGGACAGGCCTGTAGGAGTAATTGTTATTATGGCAGCTCCCTCAATTTCTTTCCCCTTTGGGTGAAGAAAAGAATGCAGTAGCTGTGCCTCCAGCTTCACTCTTCAGGGTGCTCAAGTGCCAAGTGACTGGTGCAAGATAAATTTAAAAGCCGCATATTGTATCCATAGGACTGGAACCACAGTCATTGTGTTCTTCAGATATCAATGAGCCATGATGAGAAATTAGCCCCAGTGTGTTCTCTCACATCATACAATGAAATGGTGATTCCACCATGAGCATCCACGCAGGAGCAGAAAGAGCTTATTTTCCTTGTTAAATATAATGTTCCCATCTTGCTATGAAAAGCTGAGTTTTACCCAAGAGGTACAGTCTCAAGCTGTTGCTGATAAAGGAGAGGTTGCTCACACTTCTGACAACTACGGTTACATCCAGGCCCAAAAGTGCTGCTGAGGACCAGGTGACAGCTCTAGGTGCCTGCTGATTTATATCAAAAAAGATTCCCAGGTAGTCACAGTGTTATCTGTGATTCTTTTTGATAAATTCAGCAGCGTGGAGTCAAGACAGCCAGGGCTCTGACATGCACCACATTCAATTTTTGGATCGTTTGCCACATCTCCAACACTGAAGGAATCTCCTCAGCCAGACCTGATACTGTCTGCCAGGTGCAACTTGGTGATACAGCAGAACGTTATCTTACACGTTTTATTTATCACCTCGTTTAAAGAGATACTAAGACACCCACATTCTTTTGTTCGCTTCCTGCTGAAGATTAAGCCCTATGGAGGGAGAAGCCACTGATTGCCAAACTTCTTGTTCTCAAAGTCATAATGGTGTAGCTGGGGAATTTAAAATGGTTTGTTGTTGAATTATTCAGTCTCTCACCTATTCCCACCAGGTTCCAAATCATAGTCAGGCCTGTAAGGAACAGGTGGAACTGTATCTCTTTGCATAGTGTTTTTTTTTCCCTCTTAACAACAGTGATTTGAAATATTTTAAATCTCTCTCTCTAATTAAAAAAAAGAGAAAATATCTTTTACACAAATATCCATGCAAAAGAGTTGTGCACGTTACTCTGAAAGAAGGTTGATGTCATTCTGAGAGAAACTCCATGAAGCTGGAAACTCCCCTCCATTTCCACCTCCAGACTGATCCACTCCCAGAGGGGTATTGAGATGTATGAAGTTGAGCTTATTAAGAATGAGTAGGTTCACTGGATAAATGAGACAAATGATGAGGCACCTGAAATATTAGTATCAGAAACGCAAGACCAGTTCATCCCCAGCCACCATGAATGGCAGCGTACCTCACACATGTGCTGGCAGACTCTGAGCTTTCACACCACTCCATAAAGCAGTTTCCAATGCTTTCTAACAGAGAATATCACAGCGTTTTCATATATTCCCCTTCCCATCAGACTTTGATACAAGGGTCATTTAAAATGGCTTCCTATATATTTTCTGCAACAACCTGTGAAAAGTGGAGGATGTAGCCCCATTTTCGCTTTGTGTTGGCTCGTATATCCAAGTGCCAACAGAGACACTACCAGTGAGACCCTGTCTGACTTGCAGCAAAATTTGCTATAACATTTACATAGTGTCCACCTTCTGCCAAAGGCCACAGGGGGCCATTAACAGAACCAACACGTGCACACATCAGATTGCACTATTTTGTCAATAAAGTAGACACAAACAAAAGCTACTGGGAAGAGATCCAAGATTTTCAACTCACAAGATGCAGTTAATCTCCCAGGGCATCATAATTGCACAATGCCACATGGCTGCTCAGGGGGAAGTAGTACACCCACCCATGTTTGCTTAAAGCCCTGCAAAAATTCCTCCTGTCTACACTTTATATATTGTGAGGAGACATTAGGGTCTACAAACTTGCTACATGTTTGTGCCCACACAAACAGATTTCTTCACTCAGCCATACTGCATTTATTTGATAATACAAAAGAGTTAGCAGGCAGAGGAGGGTCATAACTGGCTACAAAAATTAAGAAAAGGAACTGATATGGTGTGTCAACTCATACTGAGGACGTACCCCCAATAACTCTTTGGATACTCCAAGGAGAAAACAAGTGGTGGTGGCTGTGATTTGTCCTTAAATGAACAAAGTAATCGGCAGCCACACAGCAAAACATCTTTCAGAAAGCCTGCTGAGCTCCAGCCCTCTCACTGAATCTTCTCCCTTACTCCTGAGAATAGCCCCAAGAGGAAAAAGAGGGACGATATCCATGTGGGAGCAGTAATAAAAGATCTGAGGACTGAACTGATGCTGTATTCAATTATTTCAGTTGATGGAAGAGATAATGTTGTCAGAAAGCCTTTGGCCTTCTCAGCTGTGAAGTAATATCTCAAGAAGTTCTGTTAAGAAGAGATGGGCTTCTCTTAAAGAAGGGAAAGGTAATTTTTGGATATAGGATTGCTGTGAGGCTTGGGCTTTAAACTAGAATCACATGAGACTGATAGCAAAAGTCCAGAGGTAGGTATAAAAATAGATCCGTGCAAGGGATAAGCTAGGGGAGTGGGGTTATTCAACAACAAGGCTGTAAGAGGAGCAGTGAGAAGAACAGTAAGTCTATCTGCAGAGCATCCTGCAAAGCCTGAACATCAAGGCTGAGAGTACGAGAGAGCCAGCAGGAGAAGTCTGAAGCATAAACTTATGGTCAAAATTACACATAATAATGGCAGAACAGTGACTGGCTGAGAAAATTCAAAACGAGAAGATCACTGCAGGAAGGCATCACTTGCTCAGGAAAGAGGGGACAAGCCTTGCGTATCACGGATACATACACTCAGTCTGAGTTCGCACAGCATTCTCCTAAGCAAGCTAAAAGACTGTTAGCTGGGTAAAAACTAACTAGGATGCCATATTCTGAAAACAGTTACCACTTGGCCACTGTCAAACTGCAGGGGACTTGTCAAGACTGTGGTTCCACAAGGACGTCACAGAGTACTACATTATTCCATTTATTCACTACTGTCTTAGAATAGTGAATACACTTTCGAAGTTTGGAATAGTGGATACACTTTCTAAAATATCAGTTTGGAAGGGACAATAATTCTGTTAATGGATGAAATTCAAAACATGTTGGGTTTTCTTAGTTGGCTGGTTGGTTTTTTAACCAACTGGGTAAATAGCCTAATGTTGTTGTCAAATATGTAGAAATTAGATAAAAAGAAGGAGGGATGCTTAGGATAAAGGAATGATTTATGAGAGGCTTGAATCACAGCCATGGAACTGTAGGTCAGAAGACCTCAGAGGAAAACATTCTAACAGGAAGATCCAAAACATTGAGTATTTTTATTTCAAACAAAAACTTTAATATTGTTTTCTATTTTTATACACAAAACAATTTTTAAATCTTTTTTATCTAGGCAGTGACCAAAACAATTACTTGTAGGGCACTAGCTGTTGATATTTCATTTCACTGTGTGGAACAATATAGTAGGCAAAATGGATTTTCAGAATCATCATTCTCATTCATTTCGAAGTTGACCACAGCTTGCTTACAACACCATACTATTATTTTTAACGGAAGGAAAATTAATAAAATAAATATTAATCTGAAAGCTATTTTTTAATCTAAGAAATTAAATTAAATTTGCAAACCTGTTTACACATCCACAATTACGAGAGGATGGATTAGGTCTTCCCTCAATAGTTCCTACTGCTGGGAGTCAAATTGTATGGATTTGATTTGTTTTCAGTTATTTGCATTTTTACATCTGCCTCTAAAGTAGTCATTACAAATAGACTTTAAAGGTCAAACACCTTCCAGAGAGGTGGAAGATTATGGTCTCCCACTGTAGAAGTGGCTGCACCACTGAACATACATTAAGCCACTGACTTTGATTGGCACCTTCCTTGTCACAGTACCTGTGGATGAGTATTACCTACAAGTTACAGACTAAGGATAAACTTTCTATTTTATTGCCCTTTCATGCATTTAAATCGGAAGCGTTTCGGAGAAGCTGTATCCCAAAAACCTGGATACAGAAAATGAAAGAGCAAGCACTATTTGATTCAGCACCACCTATTTTCTGCCAGGCAACTGCATGCTGCCTCACAGGAAAATGGGCACAAAACCAAAGGACAGAGAAGTACCAGCAGAACCAGGGTGCAGCTGGAGAATTAACCCCTGACAACAGCATGGCATCTCTTTGGATAGCCTTCTCACAGCTGCCGAGCACTACTGCAGCCTCTCTAGCCACTACTTTTAGGAGCTCTTGACATCTCTCTTCTGATCAGCAGCAGAGAGATCAAATGGCCATTGCCACTGGCATGATCCCATGATCGCAGATAGGACAGACAGGACACGGAATAGCAGTGTGGGAAGGTGCAAGATCCAGATTTGGCTTCTAGAGAACAAGAGAGAACAACAACAAGTCTTACAAAGACACACAAAAACTAATGAAGCTACTTAAGGATTTAGGATTTTTAGCCTAAAAGACACTTCCTTCTTGTCATTGGCCTAGCCCTTATCTAACAGAAGGTCATGGCTGACCTCTGGTTCCCACTCAGCTGTGGGAACTCCTGTTTCCAGACAGGCAGGAGTGTATTACACTGGCCTCTCAGAAGATTTCATCTAGGGACTTCACATAGCACCACTGTCACAATCTACAGCACTGCCTTTGTGCTCTAACAGCACTGCCCAGTATCTCAGTATCAACCATAACCGCAGCGAAGTTGCGTGATCCTGAGCCAGAGTGACAATTCTTTTCCATCTCTTAGTAAGCCAAGGTGGGGCTGAGCACAGTCTATACCTGGGTTATGTTAAGCAAATGCTTCAACTGGGAAAAGCTCTGCCTCCGTGGTTCCACTCAAGGATCAACTTTCAATCAGCAACTGAGACCATCTTTCTGAACACTGAAGAAAAAGCATCACGAGTGGCTTTGAACACAAAGGCAGAGAAAAAGGCAAAGCCTGAAGTTCACGTTACCCCATTTCCTTCGACCAACAAGCTGCAGAGCACCTCATTTTTGCCGTTACACTGTGAACAAGTTTGTTCAGTTCCTGGGATAAAATGCAAACAGCCTCAGGATGTTTCTAACTCACAGTTCATTTTCCTTGGCTCTCTTCTGAGCAGAAGAGAACAGCTGAGGTGGGTATTCAGATGCATTAGTTTGAAGAAGCAGAAGCAAAAATGCTCCTGAGTCACTATTGCTGTGCTGGACCAGGAAAGCATAATTACCACCTCACAGTCAAGTGTGTGCATACTTTGTATTTTAATTTCTCTTTCCAGTGGCTAACATGTCATAAAATGACTACAAAGCACTGGAAATAGAAGTTTAGTGTTTCAACACGAGAGCAGATGCTCCTTCCTCACTACAGCTGGATCTCTTTGCAAACGCATACCCAGCATGTTGTATCTGACTTCTCACACCCATTAACGCCTCATCAGATGTCTGTTTCTTTCAGGGCTTCCTTTGTACAAACACCAGTACCATTTAAAGTCTTTACCTCCAGTCTAAAAGCGGCATCAGACCATTCCGTGACATCAAATAAATAGATTGGTCTTTCTAGCCTACTTCAAAATCCCTGTTACACTGAAGATCTGAGTGCACAAAACTATTTGACATTTGACTAACTCCTTCATACAGTAAGGACTTGATACCATGAAAGGAGTGTATTTACAATAGCTTTGTGCTTGTAAATGTCACTCAAGCATCATCAGGAGCATAGCAGCAAACCACCTGGTGCCTGCCATAGCGTTCTGTTAACAAGAAGATGGAAAGGTTGCACTGGGAAGTGCAGCAGTAGTAGATTATTTGATTATACTCTCAGTAACTACATGGATAAAGGTTTGCACTAGCCTTTCGAAGCAAACTCTGTCAAATACAAGAGGCACAATATTTTGTGCGTATTGTCAATACAGCTGGGATGTGAGACTGACTAGTTTAGAAAACTTCAAAAATAACTGTAGGAATTGAAAATCCTACCCAGAACACACACACTTGAGAGATTAATGCAAAAAACTTCAAGTGGCTATTCAGCATGTTTTTACTGTCCAGAGTCTATGGATGACAGGAACAGAAGAGAGGAAAGAGAAAAGCTTGGCCAGTTTTAAGCATTCTAAAATTTGTAATTTGCTTATCCAGACTACGCCTTAACTTTGGGCTGCAGCGGGGACTGCTGTTCCAGAGCTGAAGCACACACTCCACAGCCACAACACTTTACAAGTGACATCGCACCTGCGTTGCTCAGCATCTTTCAAGGCAGAGGAGTGCTATGAAAGAGCAGGCTTGCCTAAGGACAAAGCAACAGACTTAAGGGTTGTCTCACGAACAAAAGGCTCAAACAGAAGTGACTCAAACGAAGTGACTCAAAAAGTGGCACAGAGGAGTTTGTCATCTGTTGCTGCTCGCCGATATCCAGATAACCTAGTTCAGTTTGCAAGCAGAAAGCACCCTCTCACACGCAACAGCCAGCTGTTAGGGACCAAGTCACCCTGCGTGCTTGATCCTCCAAGACAGCTCAGCAATCACCAAGGCCTGCAATCAATAGATTTTTTTAGAACAGCTCCATATGTCATGTCAAATCTCAGATTCTTTTCATCTTTCATACCATCACCACTACTAAAGTTTCTGCACGCATCATGATCACTGTGTAACTCCACTCCCTTTAGCAAGCTTGTTTTGGAATGGCTGGTTGGGTTTTTGAGCACATTTAAACCAGCAAGGTGAGAGCAGAAAGCACACTGCAATTTCTTTACCATCTCTGGAAGTGCACAGTTCTAGACACTATCCCCTTAAACAACTGGCTCGAGAATCATTGAAATATGAAATCAATTGCTCACCTTTTGATCCAGGCTGTAGGCCAAGATCCACTCCTCCTGCTTGGGGTGGAAGAGCAAGCTCTGGATATAGAAGTTCAGACGGTACTTCTGGTAGGTAGCACCTTCATCAGAGCTGATGAGGATGCTGCTCTCAATCTCTGGATCACTAAGAAGCATGATCTAAATAGAAAAACGGAGGGGAAAGACTGTTAGTGGAAAAGTGAAACTTAGCATCATTTAAAAGTGAGGTCATACAGCACTGATTCTTATTAGACGTATTCAGAACATTGCCCAACAGTGTAAACAGCCCATAGGATTTCCCAAATAGGGTTTTGGGGTTTTTTGTTTCAATTCCATTTTATTTGGCGATTCATTCAGTGATTCCTTTTTTTCATTTTATTTTTATCCAGACAAATTCAGGAAGCATAGCAAGAATGAAAAATGCTATGTTGATTTCAAAGCTGATTTTGGTTTGGTATTGCAACTTCAGACAGCACACCAGGCTTTCCTGGTCCCTTTCCAGTCTACCAACTGTCCTCCCAAACGTGGAATACTCTCTCCAAAAGTACACCACAGGGCACTTCTGAGATTTAAGGCTCATTATTTGGAAGCTTGCAGAGCTACAAATGAGAGTATCACCTCACTGGAAACACAGAATACACGCCTGGATCAGCTGCTGGAATCTGAAAATAATCCACGTGCATGTGCACAAACATTGACACATGATCACATATATCATGCTTCAAATTTATACAGTAGAAGATATTCATTCACTCAGTGAGCATATAATTTTCCCCAAGCGCGGGAAAGTGTATGACCTCAATTTGTACGGGGAGGAAAACACTTCTGAGCCTCTGATTTTAATTAGAAAATTATTACCAATATTTTAAAATGGGTTGACTCCACATTGTCAGATGGCATGCTCTACATAAACGTTATCAAGAAAAATGTTGTGGAAACATTAACACCATCTTATTAACATCTGGAGAAAACGACATCACATTAAAGCAAATGCCAGTACCATAAAATAAAGGCAAACAGTGGGAAATAAATTAGAGCTGTGCTAAACACAGCAGGTTATTGATACAGTAGTTGAAACAAATATAGAAACTGCCTTTCAGCAGGAAAACAGACCCAGGAACCACCTTTTTTAGCTAGCTGCAGAACAAGCAGCTAGTTGAGATCCACTGCAGTTTTGTTACACTCGCATGTCCACGTTAACTTTTCTTATCCACCCTCACAGAGCTCCACCTTCAAGACTAAAATAGTAAAATACATTCATTTTGACAGCCAAAAATCATTTGCAAGGAATAGTAAGAACCTTGGCATGTTAGAACTTGATCGAGCAAAAAATTTCAGCGCTTGTTTTATCTTAAGCACTTCATTAACTCCATAAAGTAACCAAGGGATAGTGACTATAATGTAAATGGTTTCTGATCCTTTCCATTAAGAAATGAAAAGGGCCTTTAAAACTAGAACGGAACGTTGTCCCAGAGTGAAGCCACCTGCAGGAATCCAGCTTGAGCTCAGAGGTCCTTCAACATCCCTCACATACATACACTTACCAGCCTCACAAAGCAATCTCCACCTGTTCCCACAGAAAGACACACCACAAGTCCTGAAAAAGCACAGTTTCCTTGTGCTCTGGTGCACAGCACGGGAAGGGAGAAACGTCCCCACAGGCAACTGACTCCCTGGGAATTAGTCTTGAGAACAGGTCCCAAAGGCCTCCACCTACAAGGAAGCTTTGGTACATCTTTGCTTTCTAACCAGATCAAAATATGTATTTCATTTTGCTCCAAACAAGAAAGGTTTCCCCACTATTTCAAGATGTTTTTTCTGTCACTGATAACTGAGACTTCAAAGACATTTTGTCCCCCAAGTATACTCGTGTTCATCAAAAGCATATTGCCTGTGCCAGACAGAGAACTGTAATACAGTTCAGTAAAAATCCCTTGCATCTTCAGAATGGGAGAAAGATGTAAGATTGCCAATATAACAAGATATTCCAGAGAGTTCTTACATTTAAAAGAAAGGATACTTCAGGAATAAAAAGACTTTCCACCTCACGTTGCAGAAGGTGGAACCTTCATAATCATTATTAGGTGGAAGCGATTAATGTTGTATATTAAGAGGTCACTGTTAGAGTTCTGCCCTCGGATAAGGAGTTCAAGACAGCTCACAGTTGCATAGACCTGATGTGGTACACACACAAAACATCCACTGCGCTTTCACACATGATCCCCAACACTTTGGTGGAGAGTTCAAGCAATGCGTCAGATGAGATGGAAAAGGTGACGTTTCCACCAGCTGGTTCAAAAAGCCAGGCAATTTGTTCCTCTGGAAGCGTTAACAGCGGTTATAAGATCGAATAAGCAAGCCACCAAGCTAGGAAAATTAACAGCTAGAGGGAAAGCTGGAAGAGTCTAACAACAGTCATATCTGGTTGTAAGTGCCATACATTAGTCGCCCACCCCTCTTCACCCAGTTCTGATATCAACTCCCCGTTCTTCAAATGGAGAGACCACCACATCCAACATCTCTGTTGTCATCCAGCCCCCCAGGCAAGGCTGGTCCTACACAAAGCAGGATGGAAGAAACAGAAGGCTCAGAGCGAAAAACTTCAGGTCACCACGAGTCATGCATCTAGGGCTGGTCCAGAGTTCTGTTATGTGCCGAGCAGAAGAGTGGGAAACTCTAGGATTTTTTTTTATTATTTTTTTTTTAATTGCTTGTCTTTTTTTCTGCTGGAAGCTATGGGAGGAAGGGATAACTTTTGGCAGAGGAAATAGGAGGACATTTGTCAAAGGCCTGAAACTGCCACTTCTCATTATGGGGCCAGGGCGAAGGATCCACCCCAGTAGTGATTTAGATTAATCGCTTTTCATTAACAGCCAATAAACAAACTCTGGTCAGAATAAGCATTTCTGCCAGCACCCTGTGTTGCCATTTATAATTGCCATAAGGAATTGCAAAGGAGAACCAGAGAGTTGTCAAATGTAATTTATAGGGTTTTAAGATCTAATAATTTTCTATAATATTAAATTAAATGGCAGCCTTTATTAAAAAGGAAATTACATTTCACCTTGCTGCATTCTAAAATATATATATACACACACATAGATATAAAATACTATTTTCAGTTGCTGCCTTCTCTAGCTTACATGGAGAGGGGAAGGAAAGGAAGGATTGATTACTGCTAAGGGTAAGACCTTGAAAACATACTTGAGATGAGGTGGTTTATTCTACGTAGCTTTTTGTCTAGAGGTTATAGCCTTACCTCCAAAATTCAGTGGACAATGAATGTCAGGCACCAGACAAAACAAACCAGGCTGAAAATCAGACTGAACTTCAGGTAGCTCCTTCGGAGATGAATGCAGAGGAAGAGAGCTGTCTGGTACGTGGTGTATCTCCTCTAAAGCAGGAGCTTTGGGGGCAATGATGACACATACAGGGCTCTTCTGAATGAACTTCAGTTCAGCAGAACACCAAACACCAGCAGTCGAAGCACATAGAAGGGAAATGATTCGGAGAGGCCACCTTACAAGAACAAGACAAACTACGATGTGCAGACTGAGATCTTTGGCACGTGATCAGGAAACACATCCAGCTCCGAATACTTCGAGGGGATTTATCCCAGGTAATAAGAAGGACAGGCTGAAGGCAGAAAGAACAAGGAGGGGAGGTGTCATACCTATACTTGCCATGATTTATTTGGGCTGAAAAAAAAACATAGAAGTAGGAAAGAGTCACTCAGATTTGTTGGAGAGCATTTAGGACCCTTCTGAATAAATGCAGAAGTGGGAGGAAGGAATGCAACACCATTATCACAGCACAAATCCCCTAAAACAGCATGCCCTCTGATGGGGTTAATATAATAAAAACTAAGGCAGGATTTGTAACTAAGAATCTGAGTTCCTGCTACCCTGATTAAAATCTCACTTGTGTCACTGGGTTAACGCAATCACCTTTCTCAGTATAGGTTTCACATAGGCTATGTCCAGGTGGATGAGTCAAGATGGCGACACACTCCTCTTCCTCTGTCCCAAGCTAACCAGGCACAAAGACTGTGATTTGGAATACTGAACCACACCAGTAACGAGCTAACGTGCTTGTTATAAAATCATAGAATCGTTTGGGTTGGAAGGGACCTTTCAATGTCATCTAGTCCAACCTCCTCCGCAATAAGCAGGCACATCTTCAACTAGATCAGGTTGCTCAGAGCGCCGTCCAACCTGACCTTGAATGTTTCCAAGGATGGTGCATCTACCACATCTCCAGGCAACCTGTTCCATTGTAAAAAATTTTTTCCTTCTATCTAGTCTAAATATAGCTTCTTTTAGCTTAAAACATTACCCCTTGTCCTATCGCAATAGGCTTTGTTAAAATGATTGTCTCCATCTTTCTTGTAGACCCCCTTTAGGTCCTGAAAGGCTGCAATAAGGTCTCCCCAGAGTCTTCTCTTCTCCAGAATGAACAACCCCAACTCTCTCAGCCTGTCCCCATAGAACAGGTGCTCCAGCCCTATGATTATCTTTTGTGCCCCTCCTCTGGACGCGCTCCAACAGGTCCACATCTTTCTTGTGCTGAGGGCTCCAGAGCTGGGTGCAGTACTTCAGGTGGGGTCTCACAAGAGCAGAGTAGAAGGGCAGGGTCACCTCCCTCAACCTGCTGGCCATGCTTTTTTTGATGCAGCCCAAAATATGGTTGGCTTTCTGGGCCACGAGCACACACTCTCAAGCTCATGTTCAGCTTCTCATCCACCAGTACCCCCAAGTCCTTCTCGGCAGCACTGCTCTTGATCCCTTCATCCCCCAGCCTGTATTGTATTGTCCCAACCCAGGTGCAGGACTCTGCACTTGGCCTTGTTGAATCTCATGAGGTTCAAAAGGGCCCAGTTCTCTAGCCTCCCCAGGTCCCTCTGGATGACAGCATCCCGTCCCTCAGGTGTGTCCACTGCACCACTCAGCTTGGTGTCATCCACAGACTTGCTAGGGTGCCCTAGATCACACTGTGTCACTGATGACATTATTGAATGGTATTGTTCCGAATATGGACCCCTGAGGGACACCGCTTGTCACCAGTCTCCATCTGGACATTAAGCCATTGACCAGTACCCTCTGGATGCAACCATTTAACCAACTCATCCACTGAACAGTCTACCCATCAAATCCATATCTCTCCAATTAAGAAAGAAGGATGTTGTGGGGGACCATGTCAAAGGCCTTACAGAAGTCCAGATACATCTGTAGCTCTTCCCTTGTCCACTGATGTAGTCACTCCATCATAGAAGGCCACTAGGTGGGTCAGGCAGGACTTGCCTTTGGTAAAGCCATGCTGGCTGTCTCAAATCACCTTCCTGTCTTCAATGTGTCTTAGCATAACTTCTAGGATCTGTTCCATGATCTTCCCAGGCACAGAGGTGAGGCTGACACGTTGCTGGTTCCCAGGGTCCTCTTTTCCACCCTTTTTAAAAATGGGTGCAATGTTTGCCTTTTTCCACTCACCAGGGACTTCACCTGACCACCATGACTTTTCAAATATCATGGAGAGTGGCTTAGCAACTACATCAGCCAACTCCCTTAGGACTCTGGAATGCATCTTGTCAGATCCCATAGACTTCTATATTTTCAGGTTCCTCAGGTGGTCACAAACTTGATCTTCTCTTACAGTGTGAGGGACTTTGCTCCCTCAGTCCCTGCCTTGCGGTCCATCCACTAAAGGGGTGTGGGGAGAGAGGTTGCCGGTGAAAACTGAAGCAAAGAAGTTGTTGAGTATTTCAGCTTTTTCCTCGCCTGTTATTACCAATTTTCCAGCCTTGCTCATCAGGGCTGGTATGTTTTCTTTGACCTTCCTTTTCTGGCTGACATACCTGTAGAAGCCTTTCTCATTATTCTTTGCGTCCCTTGCCAAGTTCAGCTCCAGCTTCACCTTGACCTTCCTGACCCCATCCCTACACAACCGGGCAGTTGCACAGGTATACTCTTCCCAGGATACCCGTCCCTGCTTCCGCTGCCTGTGCATCTCTTTCTTGCCCTTTAGTCTGACCAGCAGGTCTCGACTCAGCCATGCCAGTTTCTTGTCTTCCTTTTCTAATTTCTTACTCCTGGGGATCAAGAGCTCTGGCGCTCCATGAAAAGCATCCTTAAGGTCTGCCAGCTCTGTTCTGCTCCCTTGACCCTGAGGGCAGTTTCCCATGGGGTCCTATTGACTAACTCCTTCAAGAGCTAGAAGTTTGGTTTCCTAAAATTCAGGGTCCTGACTTTACTCTTCACCTAACCCATATCCCTCAGGACTGCGAACTCCACCAGTGTCTGATCATTGCAGCCCAGGCCGCCTCCAATCTTGACTTCACCAATTACATCACTTCTCACATGCACAACACTAAAACGTGCCCAGACTCTACTGGCTTGGAGCTACAGGCAGCCTGAGCTCTTATCTGCCTGAACCTGTCTACTGCAGTTATGCCAAAGGCCCCTATAGCCTGGCACTCAGTTCTTCTCTCAGCACCCTTCCCGGCTCTGCCCTCACTTTAATAGGCTTGCTTGGCACATCACTGCTATCCTTCCTCTTCTGCACCCAAGGCACAAGAACAACCACCTCCACTCACCCCCATCATATTACCCGTATCCATAGCATCAGATTCAAAAGCTTTATCCCCACCTCTTGCTCCCGGGTTCGGTGTTATCCCAGCGCAACAGAGATCTGTTTTGTACACAGCTGAATCTTTTAATAAACTGTCTCTGGACAAAAAAAAAAAATAATGAAACAACGTGCCACATAAAAAGCATTTTTATTAATATTAGTTTCCATTGAATCCTTTTATTTTTCTCAGCCAACATAAATTTTCACTGTAAATTACCAAAGTGCATCTCTTTAAATCAGCACGGAAAAGTTTTATAGGTACAATATCTGTAGCAGTTGTACCACTGAGCTACATTAGCAGGAAGCATCCCAGTAAATGAATAAAAAAAGACAGGTTCAAAATAAATGTCTTTTGTTCCCAGAAATAAGTAGATAGCATTAAGCTATTTTGTACTGCCTTCTGATTTCCCTCTTCATTTTAATGCGCTTTTCATAAGCGGTCCTTTTCAGAGCTCCCAGTTACATTCTCATTCACATATATAAAGTGTTATATTAAAAAGAAATAAACAAAACAGCTTAAAAAAAAAATCCACCTACAAACCACTCAAGCCTCCATAGCTACAAAATAAACCCCACTCCTTAGCAAAGTCTCAGCAATTTGCTCTGTAGCACTGCATTGTCCTCTTCTGCAACTGAAAAGGTAGTTCTGCCACAAACACCACTGCAAAAACAGAAACTTAAGGTTTCATGTTTACAGCTTCACAGTGATTTCCATATGGAATGTGCTCAGCTTACCCGAGAAAAGGCTTTTATTTTTTTTTGGCCTCCTCCTACCAGACCCTGAACTCAGAAGCACTTTAGGTCCTTCATAAAGCCAGGCTACATCTACATCAACAACAGGAAAACAAATCTGATTTTAAAAAGAAAAAAGCTAGTTTGGGGGGTTTTTTTGCTTTTCCAGTTTGATTTAAAACATTTAAAGGATTGTGTGGTCCCCCAAGACCTCTGGAGCTAAGCCTACTTCCCAACAAAGCTCCATATTAGCTTTGGGTTTAAAAAGCCAAAAAGTTTCAACAATTTATGCTTGAAATGTCAACACAAACGGAGGATTTTTGCTTTGTTTGGACTTACAATGTCCTTTTCTCCTTTTGAAACTGCAAAACCAAAATCAAATGACATTTAAAGGCTTAAAGATACAAAAATCATTTTCTTCTTCAAAACATCAGTTCATCACAAGTATGTTCAATGCAAATAGTTTGGAACTCTCTTATGGGAAAAGTAATTTTTTACTGCTGAAGCATTTTAGATTAAATGTTTGACCATCTGAAATTTCCCACTGGCATATATTTGCCTATTGGTTCCCCTCCCGTTCTTCCTCTCTCCTGCATCATAACCACAATTTACTTGCCCTGCAGGCTAAAGGATGCCCTCAGAGGTATATACACAACCTCAACCTCTTAGAACACAGCTATGCAGCATACCTAAAGCCCTTCTATGCTAATCCCATGAAGGACAGATGCAACTCACTGCAAAGAAAATCTCATCCTTTTTTCTTCTTCCCTCACCACGTCAGTTCAATTAAAAAACTTCAATTAAATCAGCCCAAACCCCTCTGAGACAAAAATACACTGGTGTCACAAGTAACTATCTATTTACCAGCAAAAGTTACACCCATATAAATCAGCATTAAGCTAAAAATATCTTTGCATGATTTGCACTAGTTTAGAAAACACACCTTAACTTTACACAAACTTCTACAGAAGATGTTCAGAAATGGGTAGATACCTGCTCACTGCCCTGTAGATGTACTGACTCCTGCAATAATCAGGGAAAAGGAAGCCAACCTCTACTTGCCAGTCACCAAGACCAATTTATCAGTCAGACAAGAAAAAATGGAAGATGGCAGTGATAAACATCTGCTCCAGAGTGAAATCCTATTTATTTATGTACAAGCAAAGCAACTCATCCCCATTACTTAGTGATCAGCGGCTGTGACAAGAGGGACATCTGCTCTCTGGGAAGCCAAGCAAGTCAGCCATGAAGAGGACAACAGCTTCCGCATAATTACTAACTTTGCATTCCAAAAGGAAAACGCTCATTGCAATCGCTTGTGTTACAGAGTAGCCCAGATCTGGCTTCTTGCTTCACATGGCTCAAAAACTCCCTTAATATAAGGATAACCTGTGGGCATCAGTCTAGCAGTAAAGGTGCACTGAGCTTTTATGAGAGATAAATTGTCTGGACCTACCCCGTTTCAACTTCTTGTAACTTCACTTCTTATTGCCCGAAATTTAACATTAATAACAGATTTAATTAATGAATATAGCACCAGATCACCATCTCTCAGAACCATAACGCTGTAATCTTAAAGGATGAAGTGCACTGCACTCACTTTATAAGGGTTTATGAAGCATGTGTTATAAAAGTACCTCAACCATAAGGCTTTTATACCTTGGCACTCACTTCAATACAATCCCATAAAATCCAAGCAATCTTTAAGTGTTAAAGGTGACTTTCACTACTGTATTTATTATTGGATAATGAAAAATGAGTCAGACACCAATGTGAAATAGAGTTTCCCGAGACTTTTGCATTGGGTCTGCATTATATGTACCGTGGCCAAAGAACCAAATAGCTCTCTCAGGACCTTTCAGGTACTTCATGCGAACCTCTCTCCACAATTTCCTTCCCATCAGGACTTCTCTGTAATTACAAACCAACTTCTACTCCCTCAGAATCCCATTGCTTGTCACTGAACTTTCCAGATGTCAACAGCTGTTTCCATAAGCATCCAGCTCCTGTGAAGAACCTCTTCCATAGGCTTCTCCAGCTGTGCTGGAGACTTGTGACACTCTACTCCAGGAAGTTGGTTTGAGAAGACAGCATAGATCTCTGATACTAATGTCAGGAGGACCCCATTTGTGGGTTTCCCATCTTTCCAGCATTGAGAGAGAATAATCAGAACACATCATGCTGTTCAGGTCCTATGTCTTTGTAGAACATTTTGTCTTTTGTAGAGGGTACATGAAAAAAGAGGACCATTCCAAAGCAGAAGATAAGCTATAACATGAAAACTCTTTTTTTAATCTAAAACAGCAGGGTCTTCTGATGATACTGCAACACAAAAGAGGACATCACTGGGGTGCTTGTTCATTTTTATGAATATCAAATCCTCTCCTGAAATGCAGACAGATTCTGCTGTCCCTTTGTTCTATGTATTTAGACAGCCCATCTTCAAAATTGAGAGCAAGTTTCATCATAAAGTTTGTAAGTTGTACCACAACAATATCCTGCATACATATCAAGACCACTTTGTCAATCAGAAATGACGCAAGCATAAATCTGCTGTCCAAACAGCATGCCTTCCCCACCAGGATCACTGGTTCCCTGTTAACTTGAAAGCACCCCAGTTTCACTGTTAACTTGAAAAGCACCTCAGCAGAATTCTGGTACTATCAGAAATAAACCTAAGAATTTCAGCTATAAACAACCCAGTATGTGCCTTGTATCAACAGAACTTGGAGCCAGAAGTTCAAGGGAGCATCAGTCTGGCCTATGAGGATGAATAATTTACATGCATGAGATACTAGTATTACACTCAGACACTAAACATGCAATTGGAATATATAGTTCCAGCAGGTACTACATAGAGCAGGCTCAGCCAGGGAACAGTACACTTTTAAGATTACAGTATCTCTGTAATTCTTGCATTTGCTTCTTGTAAAGATTAAAAAGGATGGAGATGCCACAAAGACTTTGGGGAGACTCTGAGGTAGAGCAGTTTGGTGGCAAAAGGATTGTCTATTGCCCTCCTGTCTAAAAATCCAATCCACAGGAGAGATATCTTCCATTATTAACTCTGAGAAAAGAGAGTACTAAAAGCCCATCAAATGAGGAGCAGCATCACCTTGCCTTCTCTAAGGAGATGCACATCAGCCCACCATGCTTGTTACAATGAATAACCCTGGTTAATCTTTCTGACCTCTATTGTTTCTCATACTCAATTATATCCAGATTACAGTTACAATTAATTGTTCAGATTTGTACAAAACTAAAACAGCCTCTTGGCAGTGCAGCCATACCTGCCATAAATTGCCATACCAAAACAAAACGCTTCACAGAATTCCATGCTCACACCCCCCATGCCCTATGGAGAGAGCACTTCATTTAATTACCACCTCCAGCAGCTGTGCAAGAGCACAGGTGCACCTCGCGGGATACCCTGAGGATCAGGAGCAAATCAAGGCTAAATTGGATACAGAGCAAGAGCCCCTCAAGGAAAACCACTCTGCCATCCTCCTTGGCAGGTGGGAAATGAAAACATATCATGGCTGTAAGGCTTAGGCAAAATCAGAGCTGGGAAAAGAACTCAGATACTCTAAGGCTGCCATCATAACCTGCCCACAATGCCAAATCCCAGGCTGGATCCAATTTGCATGCAGAGGAGTGGAATAAGCCATCGTGTTAGACCCAACAAAGCAGAACGTCTCATCTTTGTTTTACTGCTAAGCAGGTCAGAACAACACGTCTCCCCGCTTTCTCTTGTCTTTTTGGCACTGGACACATGTACTTTTCACTTTTAATTACAAGGCACAGCAAGCATTTGCTTGTTAAATTTCAGGTGCCAGTGGGGATGGAAGCCATCCAAAAAGCATGTGTTTGACCTGGCAAAGAGTGACTGATTGGCAACAGCCACATGCTTGGTTGTAAAACCTTTTCATTGTCACAGCAAGGCAGAGTTTACCCAAGGTTATTCCATCCCATTATACTCTCGTTACAGCTGCACGTTCTCCAGCTCCCCACAGATCATCAGAGCAAAGTCCTCTGCCGCAGTGATCCCACATTCCCACGGCCACTTTGGTGCTGCATGCTGTTCAGCTATTTTGCCAAAGGCTTTTCAATATCACAGCATGTTCAAGCATAGTTCCCCTCTACGAACTGCCAAATGGGTTACAAGCATCACCACTTATGGTTGGTTTCGTATATATCCAGTTTGACCAGCACTTCTATGACTGAGCCTGGACCAGAAGTAGAAGGAACCCCAGCTGGTGACTTCAGGCAAGAACAAGTGCTTCCACAGGAAAAACAGACACCAAATCAGCAGAAGAGCAATGTAAAGCTTCTCATCTATATTATGCTTTGCTTTGGAGTGCGGTATTTCTGCATAGCACGGTTCTGAATGATGCCTTCTCACTCTTCTCGATTCTACATGGGAAATCCCTAAATCTTGCAACATCCGACACATTGTTTTGTGGTCACCAGCTTTTCCTAGTGACACAGAACAGCTCTGATCCCAAACTGTGTGCACAGAAAGAGAAAAGCAGCATTCACTGTTATAATTATATGTTATTTGAGTAAATGCATGGTTGTGCTATTCTTCATAGAACTACAAAGTAATTTTCACCATTATGGTAACTTACTGTGTAAGCAGAAATAGTTACAGAAAATAATGTTATCAGTAAGGAGAGGCTGCGTGCACCACAGCTGCTGGAACTGAGAACACCATTTATACAGAAACACTCCTCTGATTATAGGTCTCACTCGGGAGAACACTTTACATGTGGGAATAAGTTTATTCACTGTAGTTACCCCATTACAGAAAACAAAAAGATGTGCATGGATAGTTACTCATGGGGGTAAACTTTTGCAGCCTGTATACAACAGCCTATTTCATTTGAGGACAGTAGAGTGTTTCATGGCTCTTTACAAAAATAAAAATTGTATTATGTATCTCCCTCGAGGCCATTAAACCTGAATACAATTTTAAATGCATCATTGCTTCTCCTCTGCTTACACACTTTATTTTTCTGCTTTTTAGTCAGATTCCAGAGAGAACACAGACAACAGTCAGCTTTATCAATGTTCATATCCAGATGTTAATCATCTATCTCACTTCACTTACCTGGCATCTATTACTCATGTCCCTCACTGTCCCTGGTGTACTTCTCTTCCTAACATCCCCCCCACTGGAAGCAGTCAAGGAGGTGGGAGGAAAGCCTATCTATTTTCTGGATTAAAGGACGAGGCCCCCAAAAATTAACGACTCAAGTTACAAAACATGGTGGCGTTGCAGTGCTCTGCACAGCAGCAGTCAGCTCTAAGCCCTCCACTGTGTTTGCAAGCTCTGCACACTCACTCAGGGGCCAGAGTTCCTAATATATGGGAAGGTTCAGGACCTAGGAACTGGATTCGCAACTACCAGCTGTTATGGTTTGAGAGAACCCCTAACAACCTACTGTCGTTAGACAATTATTCCATCACCCGATGACCCCTCCCCACCCGGAAAGGGGAGTCGGGGAACACAAAGAAACACAAGGGTTGAAATATAAATAGATTTAATAGACTAAATAATTAACAATAATACTAAAGAACCAGTATTAATCCCAATACTGATATAAGATATACAGGAATTATACTCAGCCAGTTATATCAGCAGGAAGCTGTGCACTCCCAGCAGGGACAGCAAATGTCGGACACTGCCAGCGCAATGGCTTCAGGAGGAAGGGAAGGGCTCAGGGCTCCGGCACCGGGGCAAGGAGTTGTCTGGACCGCTGCCATCAAGGGAGAGAGAGCTACGCAGCAAACTTTTCTAATTTATATTGAATGTGACGTTCATGGTATGAAATACTCCTGTTGGCCAGCCTGGGTCAAATGCCCAGGCCTTGCTCCTCCTTGTCCCTGCACCTGGCAAGGTTCGAAAACACTAACCTTGAATCCCACAGAGCCTGGCTGGCTATAAAGTAAATATTTCCACAAATTCAGACACTAGAATCTTCTAAAAGTGCAATTTTCCCCAGCATTAGAAGAAAAGCTAGTCCTGTGTCTCTCAACCCAGGACACCAGCTCATTGGCTTTGACATTTTCCATTACATATTTCCCTCTCCGTACCCTTCCACACAGATAGACGAGCCCTGGTCTCTGCAGTGTCCTGAAGAACTAGTGTAAGAGACAAGGGAACTGGAAGAGGGGACAAAGTTTTTCTCTGCAGCACAACCCTGACGCTTTGGTTTGGGAATCAACTGGCAAAATCAGAAAATTACCAAGCTGACTCCATCTTTCCACCCATTTCCAGGTCCTGAGCACTACATTCATTGCCTCCACACATTGCCACTCACATCTCTGAGCACAGCTGCTTCCTAAGTTTTGTTGCTCTCTTGCAGTCACTTTTAAGGATCACATTGGCCTGCCAAGGAATGTCTCCATGGGAGGAAACAAGATGTCAGATAAGCTTTTTTTTTGTCAGAAAAAGGACAACCTGATTTGTTGCAACAGAGAATTAAAATATTGTGGGCCCCACTGCAAAAGGCAGCACCAACATCTCCTCAGTCAGAGACATAAAGACTGGAATAAGTGTTGAATCCCCAGATTTATGAGAAAACTACAGCCTGAGTGTTCTCTAACTGCAACTCCGCATCACTTTGAAAATCCCTATCATTACTTTCATTGTCCAGCAATGTCTGTCTGTATACAATGAAAAAAGACATTTTAGGACAGATAGGGTCAAGGGCAATGAACACTGGCTAGTGCAAAAGGAAGCTTCAAGTACTCTGAGACGTGCTGAAATGTTTCTCTAAGACCTAGCCCAGCCAAGCTCCATGCCAAAGAAAAACTGCTCCTAACACTGCCACGCAAGGGTTTCCAGGATTCACAGTGCTTTTTACACAGAGCCGATCACTTCAGAGCTGAAATCTTAGTTACTGCATTTACACTGTAAGAGGTAGATGTGCATATCCGGCAGAAACTGAGACAACGGCCAGCGTGTACCCTGCAGACTCTGCTAACCTATTCCATTAAAAATGACAATTCACTCAATGAGGAATGCTGAATTTCTCTATTCTTCACATTGGAAAAGAATGAAATAAAAGACACTTTGCCACAGATAGTGGATTTGGGAGTTGGGGTTGGCAGGAGACTGGGGGGGAGGCAGATTTTCCTCAAAGAAAAATAACGATGTCCTGGTGAAGCAGCTCTTATCACTAAAGATCAAGGTCAGAGCACTACGCAGTCTTCTAAAGGACCCACCTGCCCCTTTCCCAAGAGCTGCTCTCCACCCATTCTATTATTTTTTCCTCCTTTTTAATAACAGGACATGCTGACTCGTTATTATTGATTGATTATCCTGCTGTCTGTGAAGCACCATTCCCCTCCTCGTTAATTCAAAACTACCTCATTTTTCATACTTCATAAATTAATATATTATTGGAGCAGCAGCAGTAAAGGAGATGGCCACATTTCATAGAGAGGTAGGGAGGCTGGAGAAAGGAAGGAAGTCTCATAAACCTGCCCTACATCAGGATCTGCAGCTGTGTCTGCCCTGCTGACAGCCTGGGTGTTAAGTACAGGCAACCCCTTACAAGGTGATGCATCCTGACAGTCCCTCTTTGTCCCTGTAACCAAGGTAGGGCACTCTGAAAGCTCACACAGGTCTACTCTCCCCACTTCATAAAAGCAATGGCCATGCTTAGTGGCAAAATTGCAGCTTTATTTTAAGGGATATTATAACTTCTGATCTGTCCTTTAACACTTGCTGGCTAAATTAGAGCAAAGTACCTCTTTATTAAATACTGACAGCCAACTCTGGGAAGTCCACATCTAAATGTGGATGTGACCTTTTCCAGTTTTACCCCATCTCTTCTCTTTACGACCTCGTACAATCCCTGAGGCCCTGTAGGGCTCTGGCTCTAGCAAGACAAGGTGAAGCAGGCAGAGAGAGCAACAGGAGAGGTGGACTGACTACTAGGAAGCCAGACAAAGCAGCCCTGGAACAGATGTGCACTAGTATCCTGCCAAAATGAGTCTTACTTGATAACTGGCCTTTTTTCTCCAAACATTATTTGCAAGTCATATTAAAAAAAAAAAAAAAAAAAAGCTGACATAACGGCTTGGGTTTTTCCCATCTTTCCCCCTTGCAATCTGACTCTCCAGCCACTCCAGTAGTCAATGAAGTGCAGTGATACCCTCCTCAACCAATCTTAGGGATTTTTTAGGATGATGGGGCAAGGAATTGTATGATTAAAGTGGCAGATACCCACATTTACCATCACAAACAGTGCCAAACAAACACTGCTAACCCACTCAGTTCTTGCGCACAAAGCAACCTCAGGGAAGTATGCATGGTAAATAAATCAAGTGCAAAGGGTTTGAATTCCGATTTGCCTTCCTCTAACATCTGTGCCTGCTTTTATTCAAGCAGCCATTTTTTTCCCCGAAAGCCCCAGGCAGCATCTAAGCAGGGATTTCAGGATCACAGTTCCAGCTCTTGGTGGATAAATGACATAGCAAGTGCCTGACTGCTTTTTTCTTATTTTACTTATACATCTTGTGTCTACATGCTTACTTTTATTAACCAGACTTGCGATATCTGTGAAGACTAAAATGACATTTATTTAACAAAACAGTTTTCATAAAGCCAACTTAGACAGCCCTCATTTTATTCTTTTATTCCCTATCTTTATTAATTAAATCCTGCATTAGGTTTCCACTCACTTTCAATACTTACCTCAGCACTTACCAAACACGTATTAAATGAGTTCAGAAACCTATGAAAAATGCAAGTGAAAGCTCTTGGAATGCATAGCTACAAAGACATGAAATGCAGATGCATAAAGGCACACTCAAGCAACCCTAATTCTGGAATTTCATAATATGTGAACTTGTTTTTTCTTCATGAACACTGAAACGATGGCTTTCAACGTAAGGATCTTTACGATAGGTAGAAGCAGATACCCATCTCTCTTCTAATCCTCTCCCCTCCACCCCCATTAAATAATGCCATATGTGAGCATTTTGTTAATTATCTCAATTGTGTTTATTTTGAGAAACAGCTGATGAGGAGTGAGTGAGGTTCACTGGGGGTTGGGGTTTTTTATTTGTTTTTTTTAGCGCATCTGCTTTTTCAGAGAATTAACTGGAAAAAGCCCCAAGAATCTGCAGTTTCGTGTTCATGCATTCACCAAGGGACAGCCTTCCCTGGAGGGCAATGATCAGACTGTCCCTGTTTAAGAAAAGGGGCAGAGAGAGATCCATTGGGGATCTCTCATAAGCTTGGATCCCAATTCTGTGCTGACAAGCGATCATATCCCAGACCACAGATTCCATATATGACTGCCATTTATCTCTATGATATATGTCAAGTCAGAGTAGGAAAATTAAAACCTGCAAACAAAGAGATACTAGTTTGTTCTTTCTTTAAGAGCAGGAGCCTACAGGTCAGGTCCCAGTGGGGCATCCGACATAGCAAACCCCAGAGTCCCAGCTGCAGCAGGGCAAAGCACTCTCTCACTGAAGCCCCTTGACTACAAAGATCAACAAGGAGGCACAATCCCCCAATATAGTAATAATAATTATAAAAACCCAACCAACCAAAAAAAAAAAAAAGCCCACAAACCAATCACAAGACACCCCATACCTATTTGGGCATACTGAAAAAGACCCTATATTTTAGGAGTATTCTAATAACACTCACATTTTGCCTTCACATCTCAACATCTTCCATTCATTGATCCTGAATCATGTTTCAAAGACTAATAAACTCAGTCATCCGGCATCAGGAAACTATATTTCTTACACAGGAACGGTCAGAGAAACCTACTCTGAAAACAAGACTTTTCTGAATTCAAGAGAGATAATAAAAATCCCTTCAAAAGAAGAACTCCTAAAACCTCTTCTCCAAGCATTATGACACATCCGTAACTCTCACACAGTTTCAGGTCATGGTTCTGCAAATATTTACAAAAATGCTCTCTTTTCTCCGGTGACAAATTCAAGCTGAATTAATCGAACAAGTAGAGAGAATCCCATGCACAGCAGCTCACAAGACTGCACCTTGTAGATAAAGCACGTCATGTCACATATCCTCTGACTCTGCCATGGATGTTGTGGGTGACCTTGGGGAAATCATCTTTGCTTCATCAGTAAGCGAAGGAAAACATTACTTTTTCATTCCCATCTTTATTCCCCTATTTAAATTGGAGATTGACAGTGACAGTCCCTGAAGTAAATTTACAAGATGGAATACACTGCCACGTTAACCAGATCGCAGTCAGGTTTGTAGAACCCACTGGTATAACCACAGCAGACAAATCTGAGCTCAGCTAAACCCAGATGCTGTGGTTTAGAGCTATAGCCTTTCCTGTACAGCAGTGGCCAGGCTGTGCTCACACAGGCTCTGGACTGAGTGGCACGGTTTCTGGAGTGCTGAGAAGCACAGGAGCATCATACGCAGAGAAGGAGTGCACAAAGAGACGATGACAACTGCACTTGCAGCTCGGATAATTCAGGCCCCGCCAATGGCAGCTTCAAAACCAACAAGCCATTTAGTAACTCTATTTCACTGGGCTGAAGGAAATTATTAGGGATAAAAGACAATAGAAAGAACTAGTTCTACCACTCCTGCCCTGTGGCTCTAACTCAGGCCCGTTGCCTTTATGTTATAAATACGTTCTCCAAGATCACATCAGCAAGTGCCAGTTTGCAGCACACGGTGTTTATCACAGTGTCAGCATAAAAAGGAAAAAGGGTCCAAAGAAACCTTCCATCTGCCAAATGGCTTTAGGATACTCCAGAGCTCAGTTCCTCACCGACAGCTTGGGATGCAATCTTGGGAAAAAGCAGCAGATGACTAATGGGAGCTGTGGCAAAGGATGGCAGCTCGGTTCAGGCCGGGTTGGCAAGCATCAGGTGTGTGCTGGAACCTCTGCCTCACCAGCCTATCACACACTTGATGACTAAGGAGAAAAAAAAAAAAAAAAACACCATGGAATTCCCTTTGAGATCAAATGAAACAAGAAATGAAAGCAAAATCAAAATCACTTCTGACCATGGTTCTTCCCTGAGGCTCTAACCACAGCTGAGGAATTCTTTTTGGAGATACACAAGGCCAGGACAGGGATTGCTCTCAGTTACTCCCCAAGTGAGCAAGAAGAAATAAAGAGAAGGTCAAAGCAACTTGTGCTCATTTAGGATCTCCAACTTTTGTAAGAGGAGGTGTCACTCCCAACGTGCTAGCTAGTTTCCAGCCAGATAGATGCATTCCTCTGCAATTTCAATTATTACGGTCACAATTAACTTCTTCCTTCATTAACCTGAACTGCAACGCAGCATTGCTCTCTGCCAGCTCATAAACAGCTGCAGCGCTTCATCCCCAAGAAGCTGCACAGAAACAAACAAATCTAATTAGTTTTAGCTTTCAGAGCTTCTGACTCTCCAAATACCTCTAAACATTTCTGATTCTGATGGGCCAAGTTCAGAGGCATGACCAGGTATGAGAGGTGCGGCATGCCCTTGGCTTTTATAGCTTCAGCGACTTGGACGGCCCCTCCATTCTGACTCTTATGACAACTGGGAAACTAGTCTGCAACACCTTTTTCTCAAAAGCTCTTTACCCGAGCGCTGTAAATTTATTTCTGCTTTATGCTGTTTGCAACTACTGTTCAAATCCCTTAGCTAAAAGGTCTATCTAAAAATAAAATCTCTTAATGTTTCAGTTCTGGTATAAGGGAAAAATGGTGGGAATCCTCATTTCAAACACTGCACCTGGGTGATATTTCTGCACAGATAGTTAGCATAAAAGACTACAGGCGTTTTAATTCTTCAAGTTATCGCCTACAACAACAATGGATGGTAACAGTGCAGGAGAAAAGCTAAAGATTACTGCATCCAATTGAATTGCAAAGCAAATTCATGAAGGAAGGTATTTCTAAGACATCGGAACTGTCACCCCGGATCTTAAATGCAATCAAGACCTCCCGTTTATCCACATCTCATCTGGGCAAAACTATATACAGGCAAGTGCTTTTTGGTTTGATTTTGTCAGACTTGTCATTTTCTTCCTTTTTCCTCTCTTCTTTTTCTTTTAAATGCTTTTTAACTCCATCCTCTCAACCTCCACAGGAATCCCAAGGGTAGAGAGAAAAGTTTCATAGTGAAAACTGGGTTTTCAACTAAATAACACCTTCACAAAGAATATGCACTCTTCACAGAACACTTCATGGAAAAAGTAATACATGAAATTTATGGTTCAACAACAATTCCTTCAGATTCCAAATGGTACCTCAGTGCCTGAAAGGAGCAGTGGTTCAGATATACGGGATTTCCATTCTCATCTTCTTTCTGCACCTTTTGGAAGGACTTTGCATCCCTCCGTGAGGCATCAATTCTAAAATGAATCCTGTTATTGGCAACCAAGAAGAAAGCAAATGTTCTTGGGGTAGGAGATCTTACCCAGCAGACCAACTCACGCCAGGAAATAGGGACCCGCGGCACTTCAGCTCCATACAGTGCCATTTTGAAGAACAGGCAGTTAGTCAAAGAATCACAGGCTTTTTTTCTTTCTTTTTTTGTGGCAATTATCCAATTTTCTAACAGAAAGTTTTCAACAATGAAAAAAAAATGGGATAGAAAGAAAATAGGAATTAAAAAAAGTCAGTTTTCCCTGAGTGCTTTGGAAGAAATAAACAATTCTAATTCCCAGGCTGCTGTGAAAATCCGCCTCTAGTAAAATGTAACTAATGCCCAAAATATAGCATTAAATTAGAGGTCAGCAGGGAACTGAGATCTCTGCCCAGCAGACAGTAGGCAGCCTTTTGTCATATCCCTAAAGACAGACAAGAGGTTATAGGGTAGAAACGCCAAAGCTATGCATTTTGCAAGTCCCAGCTTTTCAGATCACTCAACCATCTGCCCTTAAATCCCATTCAACTGTAAGGAAGGGGTGCTGCTAAAGAAATATGAAAGTTTCTCCTTTCTAAAGCTCACCACAGAATTATCGGGCTCATTGCAACCCGTGTGTTAACCAGGCAAAGCAGATGCTTCTCATGTGGTCTCTCAGGCAAACAACCGGGTGGGCAGATGCACTGAAGGGGAAGATGTGCCCTGGAATACACTCTGCCTATTAGAGCATCTTCATGGTGGTAGGAGTGTCAAAACTGCAGGCACCTGGCTTCTCACCAGGGCTCAAAACAGTAACTCTTAAGAAAGCCATAGCCTCCAGGACTTCAGAGTTGTCTGACTGCTAGGTCTAATGATCACCTGGAATTTCACAGTATTAACGAGAACTCAATGCAGATTTTCCTGATCCAAATACAAGTCTCCAGTGTGCAAGTGAAAGCAGCAGCAGCCCAAACATCTGCAGGAGAGCAGAGACAAGTCTGGCAGTTTCAGCTCCCAGCAGCAGAGGCTGTACGCACAATTGCAAAATGTTGTGAAACCCTGAGCTTATTAGTTCTTAGGAGAAGGGAATTAGCAGTACAAGGGCTCCACAGGAAGACAAAGTACTCCTGGCTCACGGCAGGAAGCGTTTCAGCTCCGGTGCAGCCAGAGGCTACAGATTCACAATGGGCTGCAGCCTGCTTGACTGTCGCCTTATGTCGGCACTCCAGGGCGGCCTCATTTCAAATTGTGGGTGCTCTCAGATCACCTGGCTGGCCCTGATCACGAGCAATGATACTTGGAGAGGCAAGAGGAACCATAGCTGGGAAAGACGTATTTCTCAGCAACTTCCTTTGGTATCTGCATGTTGTTATATTGATTTAATTATAACTGCAAACCTCCAATTACACAATGGCAGAGTGCGTTTTCCCACATACCTTCTTATATCTTTCCATTTCTAGGAAACGGACAACCCCTATCTCGGCTCCAAAACTGGCCATCAGGAGGTTGGGTCAGCAGCTGGGAGCAGGCGCTCTGGGACCCAGCCCTGCCTCTGCCCAGCACCACGTGGGGACACAGCCAAAGCCACCTCAGCCCAGCCTTGGCTATGCAGCTCTGTGCCTTGGTTAACAACGTGCGTGCAGAGGGTTGATGTCTCCCAGCAGCAACGTGTAAAACCAAGGAACACCCATAGACTAAATCTGGCCTTTAAGTGCCAAACACCAGCACAGCCAAGAGGTGCCCAGGGAGAACTGAGGCTGTCCTGGATTTATCACCATGATAACCAGAGAGACCGTGTTTCTTCACCTCTTCCCCACTCAGCTGCCTCTTTCCTCTTCAGGCATAAAGACATGATCTCTCCACGGTGATTTTTGTCCACTGATAAATATTAGTGACTGATGTGTTTCACTGAGGAGCAAAGGGCAGGACTGAGGGACGAGATGCTTCCAGGCTGCTCCAGCATTTCCCAGGCTGCTGTATCAGGAAAGACATTTCAATACCCAGCAGGACACCAAATACAGACAGAGGTAATATTCAACACCCTGCTGGGGCTCTCCAGTTAGGGATGGGAGAAACACACAGGAGCAGCTTAGAAGGAAGCCTAAAGAGAACGTGAAATGAATAAAATTGACTAAATATATAACCCAAACTGAAACAAGATTTTTCAGCTTAAAAGAGGAAGGCCAACAATACATGAAGCTAACTGGGGACTTGCTTTTCCCATCAATGTTACATAGCAGACGTTCAGACATTAACTTTGTTGGAGGCAGAAAAAAAACAACAAAGAATTAAATACTTTAAGGCCTTAAGAGCCATTAGGCCATCAAGTCTGACCTCCACTTGTAGCACGTGTTCCAGAATTTCACCAAGTCATTCCTACATTAAGCTCAATATTTCTTCTATAAAGGAATTCACTTTGTAAGAAGAGGGTGTTGGAGTGCCATAATTCAGAAGGGTAAGGCATCAGGTGTGGCTTTATTGGGACCACGAGAGAAGGGGAACGACACGGGCTCCTAGACCATGGGTTGTAGCCATGCTTCATCCAGCTGCTCAGCCTCTGCATTTCAACTCTGGCCTTGCGTGATCCCTCATATTGCAACAAGAGAGATGCTGGTATGGGGAAATCAGTGTCCCACCATGACCCGGCACAGCAGTGAGCAGAGAAATACAGCAGAAGCTGCCAAAAAACTTCCAATACTCCCACCAAAAAATTTCAAAAAATAAATTGGAAACAAAAGGCTTTTCTTTTAAAAAAAGACAGAAAAAAAGCCAGCACGTAAATCCTCTTGCCTCATAATTGAGCCTAGGGTTATGCCACAATTCAGGTAAATGGTGTTTATATAACTGGCATTTGGCTGAATGCATAATTCCTATTTAACAGCTGAAGAGAGGCATTTTGGGTCTTCAAAGAAATTTGACAGGTAATTCCCACTGTAGTTCTGCAGGGTAGCTGAGAGGTAATTATCCTTCTCACTAGTAAATCAATTAGAAATGAATGTATGGAAAGCTTTTCCCCTCCTCCAAGTAACTGCTAATCCTCTAAGCGCTAATGAGCAGACAGGGCTAGCAACAGTGTGCAAACCCATCAAAAAATCAACAGGAGCTTGCGAGGCACGCAGGGTCCAATCACTACCCGGGAGCTAATGCCTCAGGAGAAAATATCTTGCCTGGAAAGGGTCTGCACGATTCACCGCGTGTGCCCAGGCCCTGTGCACGTGTGTTACTTTTTGGTATCTCCCTCCTTGTTTATTGTCTTCAACAAAGACCTATTTTTGAGGCTCACAAGAGATCACTGCGCTGTGTTCAACTAGCCAGCATCTGTGCTCTAAGAGTTGAAACACAAGGGATCTGGACTTTCTCTACCGGGGTGCAACTGATTCACCTCACCTACTGCTTTGTGATTCATTATTGGTGGTTGTCCTCAGGAGCTCAGCAAAAACCATGACGCTTACTCTGCAGGCCACTCTAACAATATTCACCCAGGGAGACTTGGAGAAGATTACGACTCAAGTGCATTTTTTTGCAGTGCACAACCTCATGAATCTGCAAGGGATGGGTGGACAATAAACCTGATACTGAATTTGACAAATCCCAGATGCTCCAATCCAGTGACACCTTTCTCCAGGCATTTTTCAAATGCTGCGTGGATGTTCGGAATTGCTTTGATGATCAACAAAGCAGTCAGCTCTGGGTTCAGACAAAACAGCTGTTTAACCATGCACAATAACAGCATCCATATATTTAGCAGAGGTAGAAAGAACGAAAACAAGTTGTTCCCACAGCATCCAGCACTGAAACCAGTTTCCTACAGGTTTTCCTTACAGCTTGTCTCTCCATTTCAAAAGATTTTTCAGAAGGGAGGAGAAGAAGGAAGACAGATAAATCGGTCCAAGAAATCATTTTCTTAAGACATAAGACCAAAAAAAATAATTTTAAAAAGTTGTCATCTGAAATAAGAAAACAGCAGGTAAAGATAGGTCTGCATGCCACTATATGAAGAAATGCAAGTGTTATTTAAATAAAAAGGAGAGAAAAGATTGCTAATCTGGAAAGCTTGATATCTTGAGAAAATGCTAGAAGATAATCATATATCCTAGTACTCCGATTTGTGAGGGAGACTTTACACTAGTGACGTAGGATTTGTAACTGAGCATATTGCCTCTGATTTTAAGTGGGCAGAGTTGCTTTGGAAACAGAATGAAGAAGAATTAACTCTTCGGTGCCCACCATATTGGATATGGGAGGGGTGTGAAGGCCAGGAGCACTCATTACAAAACACTTTCATTCCATTTTGCTCAGAAAAAAAGTCAAGGAAGTTGTCACAATAATTCAGCTTCTGCATCAGAAAAAAAAATTATAAGCTGACCCCTGCTCACTGCATTCTTCCTCTCCTCTGTACACCCAAACACACACATATTGTTGCTGATAGTAATCAGAGCTACGACTGCCTTAAGGTTGCATATATCGAAATAAACATCAATCCTGAAACCTCTGTAGACTGACCAGTGATGGAAAACACAATAGTAGTAATAAGAACAGTACAAGGACCAAAATACTAGCTTGGAAACCTATTGATGGAGACAGGAGATGGGCAGTTTGGAAGCGATCAAGCCGAATGGGCTGCAACCCGTCCAAACACAACTCCACTGCCAGCAATTAGCTACGTGCTGCAGCCCTCCCACATTGATTTCTGTGGGTAGCTGAAAGCGTCTTTGTCCCACCACCTCCCTTGAATCAACACAGGCAATAATTTTAAACTAAAAAGGCACTGAATAGTAACTCCTGGGCTGCGCTCTGCGAGCCAGCTGCAGCCCCAATTGCATCACGTGGGAAGCGTGAGCAGGGGGTTTGAAAGCTGTGACCTCATCTTCTCTCCTACACATTCAAATCAAATCTTAGGTCCCCCCACCCACTCTCCCAGGCATATTCTGCTTTCAGCCCCCTTACATGATGTAACCAATGAAAATGTCATTTACATCTCTACCTCCGACTTCTAACTAGGGAAAGCATGAAGGGGAAAAGAGTCAAATGGAGAAATAAATGCCTTTTACTCAGTATTTCTAATAATAATGAGACAGAGAAGGCAGGGAGAGCTGTATTAGCCAAAGCCAGTGTAAGCAAGAGTCCTAGATACGTTTGTGTGAGTTCAGCTTTAAAGGTGTAACAGTCAGAAGCAAAGAAAAGCAACCCTTTTATACTTCTAACACATTCAGCAGGAGATTAAGGACTCCATCCCTGTCACAAAAGCAGGCATAATTCTACTGGATTCCACAGAAATGCACTAGTGCAACTTAGACAACAAATTCAGGCTCTTGTGAATTACCAACGGATTTCACTTCAGGATCATAATTCCTCTCAGAATGAACGGAATGTCGTCATTTTGTTTCTATAGCTACCGGCTCGATGACTCTCCCTTACCTTCCTCTTGTTAGTGGGACTGACATAAAGGTAGCTCAGCACAGTCTTCAGGCCTACTTTGTCATTTAGCTTTTCATAGGTAGTGCCATAGTCTGTTGACCTGGAGAAAAGAGGAGACAAAAAGAGTTTATGTGGTTATTAGAGCTCTGGGAAGGAAATGACTGTGTGAACAGATGAGCAAAGTTACAGCTTGAGCATCATTACCCTTAAAACCCAAGCTTTTGTGTTGCATTCAGGGTGTGCAGCAGAAAAGAGAAGAAAACTTGAGTCCTTTGAGGCAGGGTCTGTCTCTGCATCAATTGATCCTATGCACCTGCTGTGGTGCACCCATGAAGATGGACTTTGGGGACAGGCTCTGCTCTCCTGGGCCAGTGTGGGATTGCAAATGGTATTTACCTGAGAGGACTCTGATCTCAGCAGCACACTTAGCACAAATTCTCTTTTCAGAGAAATGCACCAGAAGAATCCAAATTAAACCCACCACCAACAGTTTTATTTAAGTAGGTTGATTTTTGACTTGGAGATGGGGATTTAAATGTGGCTCAGAATTGTAACAGCTGAACCCATGTCTAGATAAAAACGTACCTAAACTGGCATCTTGAGTCCTCAGTCACCCCCATCCTACTTTGTGCCAGGCATTTAATTTTTCTGAGTTACAGAGACAGATTCAGGCCCCTACACTAGCAAATCCCACCCGGAGGAGCAGATGATCTGGGGGTGGCATTACCCATTCGTGACTGGGGAAAAGGGCTGCTTCGTCACAGAGGGTTTTCTGTAGCTTCCTCCTCCTCGTTTGTGGGCATGGTTGAAACCTCACTTTGCCCTGCTTGTTTCTCTGGCTGTTTTCGTACTCTGATTTTCCTAACAAACAAGATTTTTCCTACCGGAACAAATCAACAGCTACCTAGTAGAGGATCCCACGCCTGAAGAGTGGTCAGCACCAGCTTGCATTAGGAGGGGTGTCACAACCTGCATGAAAAGCCCACCCACCCCATCCAAACAGCAGGGAGAGCCTGGCTCCTGACCCTGCACAGCTTCTATCATACAGACAGAGCAACTACAATTCTTATCAGGTGCACAAGGAGAGACCTTCACAAAAAGCCTACCTGGACATACCTATGATTTTATTAAGATAAGAATTCATGACCCCTGCCCTCTTCTTCTCTAATCACGCTTTTTACTGAACAGATGTTTAGAGAACATGTAGCAATTCAGCGCCTTTCCAGGTAACTAGCTCCAGTAATTTTCTGATTTCCTAAGTTCAGCAAGCTTCCAGTGTCTGCAGATCTGTGGTTCTGCCCGAGACCAATCCTCTGCTCCTTGGCTGTCCGGCAGAGAAATGGCCCCAGTCACCCTTCTGGCATCACAGTGAATGGTGCCACTGCGACCGGTGGCTCAAGGCTCCCACTCAAGTGGCTGCAGAAACTAAGCAATGCCAGAATCTGCACCCAGCTCCACTGGTTTCCTTGCTGCTTAATGAAGTTCATGATGACACCGAAAGGGACATGCCACAAAACTAGACAACTGGTTTCAGCCTTTCAAGTAGCAGGACCCGTGAAGTCAAAAGCTTCTTTTACCGCTGATGTGGCTCCAACACATTTGCTCTTCTGCATCTTTCAAGCACAATTCCTAAATGTTTTGCAAAGAGGTTCTTTCCTTAAATGGATTGAACCAACCTTCCTCCTTTCAACACTCAGCAGTCAGAGGGGCTTCGAGTCTTAACTTCCTTGTGTTCTGGTTTCACTCTCTAATACTAAAATAGAGCTAATACTAGCTCAATTTACACTTAATACTCGTTTGTACCAGCGCATAGCGTTGATACTCACTGGGCTTCCCAGACATGCCCCAGAAGATATTACAATAATGTACTGTGTTTCCATAGCACTTTCCCATCCAAAGAATGTGAAGCTCCTGTCTCGCTAGGTATCCAAATCACACAAAAAACCTAGCAGCTTTCCCCCTCCCTCCAGCCAAGCTTGAAACCGAAGCATCTCAATTAATAAAACTGAATAATCCAGGCCAATTAATTCCACTGCACGAGGCCTCCTATACATTCAAATTCAACAGGTCAGGAATCCTCAAGTAACACTAATCTCTAAGCAGAGGGTAACACACAGAGGGCAAGCACTGAGGTTCTTCCTTGATCTCGCCCTTCCAACAGTACTGAAGCTCCGAACAAGCCACATCCGTGATTACACACGTACCAGCCACCAGCCAGGGAAAGAGATCATTGGTTTCAATCAGCATTCAAAGAGAATACAAATAACAGTTTAATATTCTGACAGAGCTACTTTGGTTTTGTTCTCAGAGTCATTTTCAGATCTCCCAAAATGCTTTGCACTTCTAAAGATGCAAGCTGGATGCCCTAATGACTCTCTCTCATTAAACCATTATCACTCCTTGCATTTGCCCTTTCAAAGAATAGCTAGAAAGGAATTAGGATCATTATTTCGTTAGCTTCTCTAAGGCTTTCTTTATTATCATGACAGTCACCACTGGCTTCACAGAAATGTCTCAAAGGATATCACAATAATATACTGTATTTCCATAGCACTTCCCCATCCAAAGAATCTGAAGCTTTTGTCTCGTGTTAATCCATTCAAACTAACAAAGTCCCAAGGGCCATACTGGGAAATATTATCTCTATTCCAGAGATGAAGAAACTGAAAACTTGCATAGGTAATGGTTCTTTTCAAAAGCAGGCATCTACAATCAGCCACTTCAGCTTCTATAATCATCTAGTGTACGGCTCGATACCCAAACCTGCTAAACCCTTACCACCAAGCTGCCTAATTTGAAAACAACTGTTTACAACAACAACAAAATGCTGGTGGCCCAATTTTAGCAATCCAATCCTGAACATTTGAAGAGATGTGACCCACAGGTGGAACAGAACAGTTCTGGCTCAACTTTTAATCTTAACTTGAACCCTTCTCCTTTACTAATTACTTGTCTTTGCAGTCAAAGACTTCTAACTGCAAATTAACTAGCCCACATGTCCTTACAGTTGCTGATACTACAAGCAGACCAGATACCATGTTTTCTCCTATTCCTCTGGTCAGAACAGGATCCACTTCAAAGCACATTATTAAAGGAGTGGAGGCAAAGAAAGGTTGTAGTTATAGCAAAATGACAAAAAACTCAGTGATACAACAGACCTTTTCCATGAGTCACACCCCAAATGACTGCTTTAACCTTGGTTGGGCTTTTTATGGGCAATGGGGAATATGGAATGGACTCTGGCTATACATACAAAGCCTGTAAAAGCTCAGTCCATGCATTTTGTCCCACGTGTCCTTACACATTGATCTTACAACACTTCATTGTCCCCTCTATCCTGCTTTACATCCTGCACGTCAAACTGTTGGCAATACCCCAACAAAGGCTGCACAGTGAAAAGCAATAAAACTCAAGGGGTAGTCTAGTGTAGACCTTTGTCTACTCCAATTCAGCTTTTTGGGTTTTATAATTATCTGTTCCTACCAGCCATGAGGAAGAATCTCTTTGCTAGTCTTGGTTAACATGAATCATAGAATGATATGGGGTTGGAAGGGACCTCTGGAAATCATCTAGTCCAACCCCCCGGCCACAGCAGGTCCACCTAGAGCAGGTTGCACAGAAAGGTGTCCAGGCAGATTTTGAATGTCTCCAGAGAAGAAGACTCCACCACCTCTCTGGGCAGCCTCTTCCAGAAGGCTTTGCATGAAGAAAGACTCCAACACAAGTGTAAAATTAGTATAACCAAGTAAACGTGGGCTTTCCTTGAACAGCCTGTGGCAGCAAATTCTATATATTCCCTTTGGAAAAGCAAGGTTTATAATGTAATTAGTTTACTGGGAGACTGCAAATTCTCTCATAATTGTATTCTATTATAAACAGTTGGGAAAGAAAATCACCTGCTTGATTCCACTGCCCTTCCCTGATGGGCTGCGATGTGTTTTAACCATTGCTGCAAGTGCTGTCCCACAGCCTGGCAGAGCAGGGCTCCAGGAGCACACCCAGGCAGAGGAGCTTCTCTCTGCCAAACCCGGCCATAACTCAGTGCACCGAGAGGTAACAAAATCCCTATTTAATATTGCGATAAGACTTGCTCGTCCCAGGGATATGAAGTAGAAGTGTGGAGAGGCAGAGAGAATGCCACCTGAATAGCTTTTAGAGGGGTCCTCCCCTCGGATGGTTTCCATCTCAGGGCTCTGTCAGGCAGAGAAAGGAGGTTTTGTTTGTTCGCAGTCTCAGCAACTCAGCTACGGAGATAGGGTATAAAATATGTATCAGTCTCTCAGGAAAAAAAGAGCTGCAAATGCTGGCAGTGGATGGCTGTGAGGGACAAGTCAACCTCCTGGAGTGTACGTGTGCCACCAACTCTCCTGTCAGGGGGTTTCTCCTCCGCGCCTGTGACTCTCCCCAACTGTGTGTAGAGAAGGAGCAGGTATGGCTTTGATTTTAGATTCTCAGTCTTTTTCCTAAAATACTAAAACTTACGCATTCATCTCCAGATCAGAGTCCCGCTACACACACACCCGCAGCCCCGCGTTGGGAACTGCGTGGGGGCTCAGCTCCGCTTAAATGAGCAGAATACCCCAATTCTCTGTGCACTTCAGAGAGCCACAGGAACACACACACCCCAGATTAACATTTGCTTCTCTTCTCATGTGCCTGCAAACTGTCTGCCTGCAGTGTGCCTATCTCTTCACCACCCCCCAAACAACTTCTTGTTTTTACCCATTGGCCAATTTTCTCCCAGTTTGAGAGAGAAACAAAAACCCGAGAGGAACAAAGTTTCTACAAGTTTCATGAAAACCAGCAGCCAGCAAAAGGAGAGCAAACTTACTAGCGCTCACAGAAAAGCTGCAGCATGAAACGAAATCCCATGAGACACGAGAGCAGGCACATCTCTCTGAACATCCAGCTGCAGAAAAACCTTCAAACACAGCTCACACATTAATACGCTACAAAGAACCCAACTGCGTAACACAAGAAGTCGGGCTGCCAAACTTCCATTGCTCGGGAAACAATTTGTTTCTGTCTCTCCCTTCCCTTTCCTCCCCCTCAAATTACCCTCCCTGAGATAAAGGCCTTTCTAAAGATATGACACACTGAGAAGAGACTCCTACTGAGTCAGGGTCCAGCTTGACCACCCCCTGTGTGCAGCCCCAGCTGTAAACCCCTTTGCGCAGCTACCCCAGTGACCGTAAGTGGTTCAGGACTCAGGCAAAAACTGGCTCAGCACTAACCCCACCACGCTGCTTTGCGCCAACAGAGTCCTGTATCAGGAACCAGACCAACCACACAGGGCAGAGGGCTCCTCGTCTTCGAAAGGATATCAGCCATTAGCATGCTCTGGCCCGGCCTCTCTGAACTCCCTGAGATTATTCCTTTTTTCCTTGTTGAACGTTTTCAGGCTAGTTCCTGGCTTTTGGTGACTACGGCTGTCAAAGCTGCTCCCAAAGCATTTTTCGTACTTAGATACAAAAATGAGAAGGAACGTTTCCTCTCTTAGGGCTGGTTATGAGCCCAAACAAAGCCAGAGCCTGCCCTGGTGTCCTGGTTTAGCCGCGGCTGGCAGTAAAGAACAAGGCGGCCGCTCTCTCTCAAACCTCCCCCCGACAGCCACGGGGGAGAATCGGAAGAAAAAGACAAAACTCATGGGTTGAGACAAAAGCAATTTAACAAAACAGGAAACGGAACAGGAAAACAACAACAATAACAGTGAGAAAGGAATGTACAAACACTACTGGTACCACCTCTCACCAGCCAGACCTGGGATGCCCTGGCAACTTCATGCCCCCTCCCCGGGCCAGCTCCCTATAGCCTGGGCATGGCTGACTTGGTATGGAATACCTCTTTCTCTACTAAATCCTGGGGAGAATTAACCCTATCCCCACCAGAACCAGGACACTTAGGCAGCCAAATGCCTGGGATAGAAACACGGACTTGGCCTTGCAGCTGATCCAGCCCCAACTGGAGCTCTGTAAAGGCAGGGTGACCACTGCCACTGCCAAGGCAGGGAATGGGTGCAGGTCTAGCAATGCTCACCCAGAAGAATCACAGAATCTTCTTGGTTGGAAGGGACCTTTGAGATCATCAAGTTCAAACAACAACAACAACCAAAAAAAACAACAAATAAACAAAAAAAACCCACAAAAAACCCAACACAAAACCAAAAAAAAAACCACAACACCAAAACCAAACCAAAACAAACACCCACAACCACACACCACACCCACCCACAGACACAACCAACAGTCTTGGGCACTAGAGCATGCCCTGAAGTGCCATGTCTACATGTTCCTTGAATACCTCCAGGGATGGCGACTCCACCACCTCCCTGGGCAGGCTGTTCCAGTGCCTGACCACTCTCTCAGTAAAGTCATTCTTCCTAATAATGGATAAATAAGTAATTCTTCCTAATAGAAGTGGACACAATGCCACCCCTCACTGCTAGCCCAGCTCCCCGGGCTCTCCTCCTGTGCCTCTCTCCATTCCCAACCTCAAGGCAACCAGGAGAACCCAGGTCCCGCTCCCAGCCTGCAACAGTGGAGCCTAATTTCACTTAAAATGAGGCAGTTCCCAGAAAGATCCGCTGTAACCAGTGCAAGCCTGTCTGGCTCACCTGGTCACACACAGGACAATTTTTCTGGGGAAAAAGCCAACCAACCAACCAACCAAAAAAACCCAAACAAAAACCCCAACAACAACAAACCAAACCAACCAAACAAACAAAAACACACCCAACACACCGAACACAAACAAAGCCCCCAACAAACAGCCGTGTTGGGCTGTGCCTGTTTACTAACCAAGGAAATCCAAGTATCCGTACTCTGAATCTTTCACTTGGCAGAGCACAACATTTGCTGCGCTGAGAGCTTGCTTTTACCCAACCATGATTTTAGAGCGAGTGTAATAGACAGAAAGTCAGAATATTTTACAACTGCAAACAAAAACAACTGCCTCCCTTTTTTCCCCATCCCACTAAGGAAAACTGAGGACAACAAAGAAAGTCTGAGGAAGTGAACAGACACTGAGAGAGCATATGGTATTGCTTCCTGGAATAGTTTCCCAGCCTACAGCAATATCACAAACTTCCTAAATTGAAGATGATGCTTTTGTGTACAGGAGCCATCAGTGGGCTTTTAGTTCCATAAATCTGTCTAATCCCACAGGGAAACTTGGCAACTTCATTATCACATGTTAATAAACACCACAACTGTGTGCTGTATGAAGAGATGTTCCCTTTCATTTTAACTTGCTAACATAATTCAGAGCTCACTGCTACCCTTTAACAAGTAGGAAACCATGGGGCCCCATGATGCCATTTGTGATTTCACTGATTGTTCTCATATTCCCTATAGATATTTTTTCCCTGTCTGAAGACTCCCCGCTTATTTAGCCACTCCTTCTACAACCTATTCATATCTCTGATCATGCTATGACTACTCTTTCTAGTCCAAATACATCTTTCATCATGGATGCCTCAGAGACCAATCTTTTAACAGAAGATCCTTCCTGGAAAAAAACTGAACTGAGTATAACAGCAAAAACCAAGAGCATGTAAAAAGACCTAAATAAAACCACTTCCTGCCATCATACACAAGGTTTTACATTCTCAATACTTCTGGAACCATAACCCATGATTCTAGGGGACTTTCAGTTCCACAAAGTTTCAAAAGTACCTAAAACCAAAGATCCCACTGGGAAAAAAGAAGTTCAAGCAGATCATAGTTTTGGCAATTTCTGTTGAAAAATTATTTTTTTTCTTTTTAGTTTGCATGTCACCTAAACAGCAGAATACCCACCCCAATTTCTATTATGATACCAGCTCCCTTCCTCAACCCCCTTTCTTTGATTAATGACAATTCCCATCACCAAACATCTGAAAGACTTGAATATGACCTTTGTTGATAAATTGCGATTTATAATGTACAGTGGAGACTGGCAAGGCAAAATGAGCTGCCGTGATGCATTAGTCATTGTGATTCGCAGTTCAAAATGAAGGAGATAGGAGCTAAGTAGGAATGCTGGCTTCCTCTTGCAGATTCTTCTTTTTTATTTTTGACAGGAAAGGTATCCTCTCTTGTTTATTCAATACGAGCCTTTGGGAGGACGCTGGATATCTCAGAGGCTGGACAAAAGGATACAGAATATTCCAACTCTGGAGCTTTACAGGCAATAAAGCACAGGAGATGGGGATATCAGTCACATTTCTAGTGATTGATTGCTCATCAGCATTTCATTTCATCACCATCCCACAAGGCAGGAGAACTGTTCACACCAGTCATTCCTTCGTAGAGATGACTACTCAGACGGGCATGAACAGTCCCTGGAGATGTAGTTTTTTATATTTAGCCTACAGGGACGGTGGAGATTAACTTCAGAGCCATATGTTTGCATGACGCCTGTTATACTTGTACTGTAGCAACACAGCGGTGCTTTGGGCATCCCCAGCAATGACTGACTGTCCAGAACAATGTGCCATTGGGTGCCTAAATAGTATCAGCAAATGGGCCATCTTTCCCCAGCCTCCTCTCTCTTCTGCACCCAGTCCTTCCATTGCTTCCAGATACATCGTTTCAGTGGAAAGGCAGAAGCAGTTTCAGATCTAAAATAATCTGCAGAGCCACCCCAACTAGCAAGAGCCTCTTTTGAGACACAAAGAAGGGCAGAAGTCTTGTAGGAAATGGGTTTTCTTGCAGGAAAAGAATGGCAGAGAAAGTGAGGGATGCTTGGCAAAGAAAAAGTAGGAGATGCCAGATCAAACCAAAGAACCCTTCTAAGCACCAGAGTCTGATGTTCCCTGCTCTAGGACCTTTATACCTCAACTAATGTGATGAAATGTTTGATGAAAGACAGCTCTGAAGCTGTCTCACCATTTTTCTTCTGCCAAAGGATGGCAAAATCTTTCCTCTGAAGTAGAGGTAAACACAAACAAAACTGATGGATCCTAACACCTTATGGCAGGCAAGAGACTGAACTATCAAAGCTTATGGCAAAGTACGCTCTGCTTTTAGAGAACCTGGAATCGTGATCAAAGCAAGCAGGCTGCAGGTGTAGTGGTTACTAAGCATCGCTTTATATTGTGCTGCAGAATAGTCCACAATAAGGAGTCACAAAAGCAACAAAAGATTGGTGCCTCCTACTGTGATACCAAAATAAGTCTACTTCCCCAGCTGGAAGGCTCCATCTTCTCTGCACCACGGCTGTTTAGCTCATCTTAAATTTAGCTACCTACAAATGAGCCCAAGCCTGTCCATGTTTTCTCTCTAACTATAGACAGACTGTTAACCTCAGAGGATGACTTACTCATCCTTAAATAGATGAGGATGTATTGCTCTCTTAAGGTGTCTTACTCCCTTCAATATAAAGGGAGACCAGAGCAACCAACACACACACTCAACTGTTAGATGGCTAGCACAAGGCAAGGTGTATCTCACACTAAGTGGATTAGGTAAGTTCATGCACTGAGCTGGCAGCATAAATGAAGGACGGACCTCAGTCATCCTTGCTGAGATCAAAGTTCATAATTTGTTGTAATGTACCAGTGCTCTATGTTTTAAATGTTATTATTCTGTGGGGATACATATGAGAATACTACCAGAAGTAGTTGCCAAACAGTATCAGGACTCCACTGTGCCTTACACACTCTATACCATTACAAAGTGAAGACAGCAGAAATAAGCAGAGAAATGTGATATAGATTTCCCAACAGCTGCTGGCAGAATCAAGAGTACAAAGACCTGAAGAAATGCGAAATGGCTTCTCTGCAAAAACTGAGATAAGCCCTTCCCTTTATTGCATGGTTGCCCCATTAGACTACTGACGACCCTCTGGCAATCCTGATCGTGGCCAGGCAAAATTGATGCCCACCAGTAGAAACTGTACCTCACAGAAGCACAAACGTGAAAGCTATACAGGCATCACGTAATATCCACATCAGCAGCCTCAGCAAGGACATCAGAATCTGAATCATCGTCTTAATGCTTCTAACCTGAGACTAGGACACCACATCCCTGCAGACACCACCCAAGACACAGTTCTGTTGCCATGAAACAGGGGCGATCTCGAGCTAAGACAGCCTGGCTCCACAAAGCCTCTCCTTTCTCTGCTCTGGTCATTGCACTACTGTGAAATCTATGTAAAAGCATTACTTTTGTACAGCTCTGAAGAACTACATCTCATCATTACTCACTTCCCATTTGTGCTGTCTAAAAGATCTGACATATTTATTGTGTTCTTGATTCTGATGTATTCTAATTTTCCAAAGAGGTAGTTTATGCATCCCTGATAAGGCAGCATACTGATTCGATTCCAAGCACTTGACTGACTCAGCAAAGATGGCCTTATCAAGACATATTCAAGAAAATTGGTCTAGAGGACACTTTAATAGCCTCATAGATAAAAGGCATCTTTGATGACAAAGACATTAATTAATCAGATATCAATTAGATTATTAATTAGAAACAAGGCCTTTCCCAGCCCTTTTCTACTTTTATTACTATAGCTAAAAATGCTTCTGTAACAGTTTTCTTAAGCAGCTAATCGTCTTAATTTGCATTATTTTGTAGCAAAAGGAAAATGCTTTGAATGTAGGATTTTCTGAAGGAATTGTAGAGGTTCAGTTTAACATTTGTGCTATGAGGTGCATTTAAACTGGAACTCCTCTTAAATGTTTATTAAGCAAAATGTCAAGGGAAGACTATGGAACTACCCCCGCATTAAACTCTGTATTTCTCTGCTAGATGTGGATGACAAAGAAGTCCCTCCCAACCCCTCAGCGAATAAGTACACACTGGGCAATACAAACTACTCTGACAGTAGGTCACCTCACCCTTCTAAAAGAAGGGGACAGGGGACTCAAATCTCAGTTTCCCAGCCGGGGATACCAACATCAGTGTCTACTCACGCCCCCTGGGATGGTGACTGTGGCCAGGGTTCACCAGAAACTTGCCTTTGATACTGTCTGCCTGTTTGGGGATCGGTGGTAGGCAGTACTGCGGGGGGCATCAGATGAACCTGAGTCGTCGCTAATATAACGAAAAGCATGCTAACTTTTTCAAACTATCAGCAAATCTTTGCAAAACTGATGGAGTTAAAAAGAGAGCAGTGATGGAGGTAGTCCAGTTCCTTAGACACAGATATTAAAAGTTACAGAAAACTCTCAAACCAACTTTTACAGTCATCCTGCAACATGTTCCACTCCCTACCTCAGCTGAGCTCTCTCCCACAAGCCCTATGTCTACCTGCAGCTCCCCAGCTTGTGGCCCGCAAAGGTTACTGCCCCTGAACATAAATACCACAGAAATCCTGCCTGACCCCAGGCAAGGCTCCTCAGCACTCCAGCTTCCCATTTAGTTAATTTAGCTTCCTGAGAAAAGGTTGGCTCTTACTGTTCCCAAAATAAATAAAAAGTTCATGAGATGCAGCCACCTGAGACAGTTGAGGACTGACGATACAAGTCCTTTCTAGACCTAGGAACATATCTTTACCTCAAGTCGCAACATGACAAGAGCCTCTACATGCTACTTTTCTAATAATAAGACTTTTCTAATAATAAGACAGCACCAGATATCCAATTAGTTTAAGTAATTATGACCCTACTTTATTCAAGTGAATTAATAATATTGGCAGATCTACACAAATTTACACAATAAAGGTCTGGACCCACTATACCTGTGTATATCTATAAGCATCCAGACTAACAGCAACATTAACAAGAGGATGCCAGCATATTACAAGCATTTCCTAATTTTGCATTTGTGAGAATTTGGCATTTCTAAGAAACTTCAGATGTTTAAACCTACACAGACAAGACAAACCAATAGTGCAAGTTTGGTTTTCTTAAGAGCAAAGAGAATTTGGAGCCATAAAAGAACACAAATAAGTCTCAGGCTAATTATGGTCTGAACAGGTTTTTTTGCAATGACATTTTCCCACCAGAAGAGTCTCGAGGACAAGCTCTCTTTCAATACGATAAATAAATAAATGAAACAAAACAAAGTCAGTCCACTCCCGAATCCTTTGAGGCTTATCCCATTCCAGTTACCACCGAAATATCCATGGCAGGGCCTACGAACCCTCCCAGCCTTCTGGAACCACTCAGAAACGTTAGTGCATCTCTCGTAACACAGACATCATAATTCACAAGACAGAAGGAGCTCTCAGGCTGGATTACACAGCTGAAGAGGCCTTTAGGTAGGTTGCACCACTTGCTTTGCAGGGTGGCCTGGTTGTATAGCTGGGTCCCTGGGCAATAAACTAAGGTGGTTCTGAACAGTCCCAAATTACTCTCTTCCTTTCTCATCCAGACAGGCAGGTTATGCCACTACATCCTCTCCGAGTTACTCAGAGCAGAGAATTTTGGTTGAGAAATATAAAGACAGGAATGTAAATGCAAAAATGGAAGCAACCAGTCATGTCACCCAGTTTCTTGCCTTGGACAACAGTTGGATCAGCAGCTGGATTAAACCTCTCATAATACAGTTAAATGCAGTGCTACACTGGACGTAGATAGTTCATACTAGCAGTGGTTGAGTGTGAGTCATATTTATTCCTTGAGCATGAGGATTAACAGCCTCGATTCTCGTTAGAACGTTTTCAAAATGCAGACACTGAGGTCTAAGCTTGTGTCTATACAGACCTCCCAAAGAGGTAAGCATGCTCTTTATTATCAAGGTTAATAAATGATTGTGATCCGTACGGCAGATGCTCAACACGGGGATCCCCCTCTTCACCATCAACTGGTTGTGTGTCGCAGGCAGCTCAGAGAGCACACAACTGATCACTCTCCCACCCTAAGGCCTCACTGCCTGATATCTTTCAAACCACAGTTAGTCCAAGCTTAATTTTACCCCAGAAAAGCCTCCTTTTCCTATCCTCTTTCGCGCTCAGCACACAGAAGCTCATCTAACACAAAACACTTTGTCTTGGGAGAATAAACCTGTTGGAATTTTTTCAGACAGAAGATCAATAAAGTGGGAACAGCTTGAAAAGTCAATCAGCTTCAGGAAGTCCCCCAGGAGATGGCTGAGTGATTGTCATTTTAATGAAGGAATAGTAAACGGAGCACAAGGAAATGTGCAACCCCTTCAAACTCACTAGGGAGGGTATCTTAGGCTGAGAAGCAGGGAAAGAAAAGGAAGCACTGAAGAGACCCATGTTCTCTCTAGCTTGATAGCCTGTCTCAAGAAGTAGTCAGAAAGAACTAACTTAAACTTCTTCAAACTGAGAATTAGCTCCAGTACTACACTGCAGAATGATCTTTCCTCCAGGTATTAGATGAGGAGTTTTTTTGTTTAGGCCCGGAAATACAGGATAAATATCCCTTATGCCTTTGCTCCTAAGCAGTGTGCTGAAAATGCGGTTCTTATTCATGTTAAAGTCATGATTTTAACCTAAATGGAGTTTATGAAAAGGTAAGCACCCTGCATGCTATCAAGGTAAACAGAAGGGGAAAGTTGTCTCTGATCCAAGATGCTAAAGTCCTTTTTCTAGACACACCATGGATTTTCTTTATGTCTTTAGATTTAATCATAAGTTAATTATTTATGAAAAGGATCAAACACAAACACCCAAGTTGCAAACTGTGAGGTTCACTAGAGAAAGAGTTCTGCTGCACTGAAGGCATGGAAGGTATCTTGGGAGACCTGCAAGGTTCCTATTTTGCCACAGACTTCCCGTGTAGCTGTGATCTTTTTGCCAGTTACACACGACGACGTATTTTGCTGTTGTTCCAACCACTTAGGTTGCAGCATGACATCTCCCACAAAGGTTCACATGGATGCAGACATTTCAAACTGTAAACTGAGATCCACGCTTTCTTAGCCATGACAGATGGATTGGACTACTGCGGGAGGTCCTGTGCCCTGTGCTACGTCAGAGCTCAGGGTCATCAATGTAATTGTCCATCCTAGCATACAAGTCTATGACTCAATACATTTTGGGCTTTTGGCCATGCTTTCTACTTGAACTCGGGCTTCGGTCCCACTCAGGATATCTGCCTGTTGATGAAGAAACTGCTGCTCATGTTTCTGACAGCACTGTCCACGGATCCATGCTTAAAAAATAAAATTAGAACAGAACTCATTAAATTATGCAGTGTATCTTTAATCGTATTCTAAGCCTGCGTGGTTCACTCACAGCCCCTGTTTTAAAGCAGCAGCACTTAAGTTCTTTCATGATATTATTTAGACCAGGAGAGAAATGGCTTTTTTTTCTTCACTTTAGTCAGCCTGATGCTTCAAAAGCCAATGAGAAAATGAAGCATGACACTACATTCCTGGAGGGCACCATTAACACCCTCAGGGATAATGTCAGCATAAAGGGTTGCCCATCTTTTAGCAGGTAGATTGCAATAGCCTGTGATTAATTAGGAAATAGTGGCAGCTCATCATTGGCCATTTCCTTATCCTTTTTAGCTGCCTTACCAGAAGGCACGTGGTTTGTTTTAACATCAGCTTTAACATTCTAGGAATGAATCTTCCTGCAGGCTGAATAGCAATGCTCTGAAAACAAGCCCCCTGCAGTCAACGAGGACCTGACCAACCACTCGGTGCAGGGGCAGTTTAAAATCTCTACAGGTTTTACTCTGAGGACAGAGGGACGTGCAGGGAAAGCTGTGCATCTCTGCAGTTTGTTGCAAAGGGTAAGAGCAGTGATGAGTGGCCAATGGCTCAGAGCAGCTGAACTGTCTTCCCCCGATTCTGTCCCTTCAGAAGGTCCTTGGAAAGGCATCTGGACAGGAATCTGTTGGATTCGCACCACTGCCTTGAGATCACGCCGCTTGATTGCTCCTGTTTTAACATTAGACCCTCAGGTAGTACATGTTTGAAAGAAACTACTTATCACGTCCAAAACTGGAAGCCTCAACACAGCAAAGCATGTTCCTCAGAACGTTCACTCCACGCAACGCCATCACCCACCTTTAACTAAGTACCACAGTGGACCTGAATCATTTACTGAGTTGAAAATATAGACAAAAAGGTGAGATCTCCCGCTACAGGAAAATGGCGAAGCCTTAACCAAGCTTGCCCCAATACCTCTTTAACCCCTCTGGTCTGTGCTTCTATTTATCACAGTCCATGCAGTCAAAAATGCCTTTCCCCAGTCTTCATGTGAGACACATTTATTTGTGCTCGATTTCAGATGTAAGGGAATGCTTCCACATTAATGAGCTAAAATCATGGATCAATCGAGTTCGTATTGAGACTCAAGATTGAGACTTGAGACTGTGATTATTGAAAGAGGGAATGCACAAAGAGATATGACATCATGTACTGCATCTATTACGCAGCTGCTAAGCTTTAAAACAATGTGTTTGTAATAACCAGAGTACCGTGGTGAAATAGCAGCTGTCTTTTCAAGCCAACAGTAAATGCATGTTGGGAATGCTATCTGATGGGGTTATTTCTCTGCCCATACTTTACTACATAACTGATGCTGAAAATGGAGAAAATAAATAATGATGACTTTTTGCTACAAGTCATTATTTTGCAAAGATTACACTTTAATAACTCTAGTACACAAAATATTTTCATGAATTAATCTCCCTTCCTCACAGATGATGGCAAACGATAAACATGGGCTTCTTTAACCCCCACCTTCCCTCTTTTTTTTTTTTTAAATCTCATTCTGCCACCACTTATCAGTGTCCCTGCAGCAAAAAGGGGGAAAAATATTAAATGCATTGCTGGGAATGAGATCTCATCCTTAATGACACCATCAATAATTGCTGTCACAAGCTAATATCAGAGTTGCAACCTTACAAGGAAGATAAAGAGGCAGAGTTTTTCAGACTGTGGTTTCTAGACAGGTTCTAAATGGGATTTTGCTACATGTTTTTAAATGCTGCCTGGATAGCTCATAGGGCAGTAGAAACTAAAAGCAGGTTGAATCCAGGCAGGGAGCACTGAACCTAGGGTTGTCCTACGAACCTCCCAGAATGGTGTTGGATCTGGAAAGCAGGATGTAAACCCAGCAAACGCTGTCCTCACAGCAAGGCTTACACCTCTGATGGCAGTGCCTTGGGCACCGAGGATATCCTCAGGCAGCTGCTGCTTCATGCGTCAAAGAGACTCCAGTAATTCCCCAATCAGCACAACCCAGATGCCCTTTGGACCCTACGCCACTGAAAAGTTACCGTGCAGCTAAGACCTTGCCATCACAATCTAGACACCATTAAGAGAATTTATACTCCAAGATGCTTTTTTAAAAGCGACTGAATGGCTCCTAGTTGAAACCTGTGGCTGGAGAATTGAGATCAACTTCTCTTCAAATGTCAGCAGCCTGGGGGCCTTGACACTACCTGCAACCTGCACAGACCTGCCTTTACACCAGTTAGCTCCAGATGAGCAAGAGAGCTCCCATTTCCTGAGGACTTCTTGTTAAGAAACCAAAGGCCAAACGCTGACGACCATTATGTATTTGCACAACATCAAACCAGGAACAGGCCAGTTGTTTGAGCGCTTTTTCCTGCACCCTGCTAGAGCAACCAAGCGTGTTGACTTCAGACTTGAAGAGGGAAGAAGACAGGTTTAGCACCACCAGCCCCAGCTCCAGCTGGGAGGCAGCAACTCCAGAGCCCAGATGTTTGGGGTCACTGGGACTCCTCAGGTGACTGCATTATTAATTCCCCAATAGAATTAGTATATTAATCAATAGAAAACAGTGGAGAGGGGAGAAGCATGCTGGGAAATCTCCTTTAATTTTGCACATTAGAATCTCCATGTAATTAATATTCAGCATGGTGCACACACTTCTTGTTCCAATCCCTGAGAAAACTCCCATCAAGAGCTTTGCAAGTTTCATTTCCAGCCTAGAATGAAGACATGCCTTCTGCGTTCTCTTAATGACGGCCAGTGAACACAGTTCAGACCTTCCCTCCCGAACAGTCTAGCTATGCAGACCCTTTCCCCAATTTGGATGGAAACCTCACCCTGCCTTAGTCTACTCTACGCTATCAGCCAGAGGCACCATTCCGTCAGAAAAGCCAGAAAAGCCACTCAGAGATGAGTCATTAGGCACAGACTGTAATGCTCCGGTATCACAAACACACTGTCAGGCCTAAGAAGTCTCTGAATTTGGCAGGGGGGAAGTGGGGCTGAAATCACATCTTTCCACAAAACACCATGTTTTGACTCATCTTTTTAAAAAGGTTACGTAGATGAAGGAAAAGGGCAGAGCAGAGATGACAGCAAGAGTCTAAACTATGGATCCCCTCAGTTCCACACACTGAACCTGAGATCACGGTTTCACCAGTGTCAGAGTTTGTTCCAAGACTCATAGCCTTTAAGCACGAGCACCATCTCAGAAACAAGGAGTGATTTACTCCATGCACATAACTGGGCGATGGGACCTGTTCCCAGCTCTGCCCCAGCACTGATCTACCCTTTGTGACTTCTATTCATCAACACCACACAAACATGGTGAGCCATGGAATAAGAAAGAGTTGTGCTTTGCTGCAAATGGTTGTCAAGAGCCGCTTCCTTGGAAAACAAAGACCAAGTATTTGATGAGCCAGGCATGTCTCCATTGCTGGTTCCCAGACCATCACACAGCTGTACGATAACGTTTCCAATGTGAGCGTCTCACTCTGAGCAGGAGAGGCAGAGCAGATCCTATCATTCCAACAAGAAAAGAAGTGGAAAGGTACAGTACAATAGTTTTATCCATAATAATATGATTCCTTTGCTTGTGCCTGTGCAAGCTAAGCTTTTCTGCACTGCATTACCTTCACCAGACCAGTGCATATGTAATGCAAATCAACTGTTGAGCAGTATTTGTACTACAATAATAACTTGGAAGAACTTGTTTAATATCAGAAGACTTAGTGGAGCAGATGAATGGCTCTAACATGATATCCATGGGATAGAAATTCAATTAAAAACTGCAAGTGGCACAGGAGTGGTAGTTATTGTTCAACATGTACCATGGGGCCTTTGCTGAAATACAGCTATTAGCTGTACTGGTTGAGAAATTCCGTTTTCCTTTATGGCAATCTGTTAGCTTGTAGAAAGTTAAATTAATAAAAACACAGAATCACTCTCACATTACGAGAACACAGCAAAGCCAAGGGCTAGCTGCGTATTTTATAATTATGGATTAAGTGCATTCTGCCAAGGAAATTAAAGAGATGCCACAATTATAATAAAAATGAAAAACTGTCTGGCTTTAAAAGCTGATGGTATGACTATCACATGCAGAGCATGCTCATCCTTAACTCCCCCCATCACAGTTCTCCAGGATGTTAACAATTATTCCTAATGCTAGCAGCTACGTTCACCATGAGTTCAGCCCTTGGTGGAGATACACTTGCATGAGAAGGCTACCTCCCCTCCCATTAGCAGCATCTCAAATTCATCTCCTGTCTTGGAAAGTTAGTTTTGCCCCAAAAGAACAAGGATGGAAGGATATATATACACACACACATTTATTTATTTTTTTTTTTCGGGTAGAGGACAGACCTCAGTGGGAAGTAACTCTCCAAGCTCATCCAACTTTTGCCGAGTCCCGAAGATAGGACAGGCAAGGATCCCAGGATGAAAGTTTCCTCCTGGGGAGGGAAGAATCAGGAACGATCAACAAGGAACTGACACAAATGTTTTTCATTAAATCTGCAAGGGAGCATTCTCACATCACTGATTTTTAGACATTCTGCTTCAGGCTCCCTACCCTACAAGTGGAGAAGACAAGACTCACTCCCTTCAATCCCTGCTTCTAATGGTGAAAATCACAGCAGTCTTCCCAGAAGAAGAAGAAAAAACAGGAAAAAAAACCACAACAACAACAACAAAACCAGAAAAAAACCCACAAAGCCAAACCAACACCACAAACCAAAAAAAAAACCCAAACCAAACATGAATAAACACACACACACACTTAAAATCTGACTTTGAAATGCTGCATGGTATTATGACAATTTCAAGTCTCTACTCACCAGGTTTCCTGACCTTATTTCTAACAGTGGACAGCTAAATCCGTGTTCTCAAATATGTATCCATCTTACCTCTCCTGAGCAAAAAAAAAAATTAATTCTTAATCTCCCTTTTCACTCCTTTCATAGGGATATTGTTGCTGCTGTTGCATGAGCAGGTACAACTATAAATTCCTTTCTGCAAATGGAGTACCAACCTTCGCAGGAATAACCTTTCATGGATGGCAAAGTTCACTGGCAGAATGCTGGTTTTTCCCTGCCAGGAGCTAGATGCATCATGCCGCTCAAAATTAAAACCACCTTAACGCTCATCTATAATAACATGTGACAGCTGCCATGTTTTTAAGACTCCAAATGGAACTAGGGATCTCAAACTAGTCGCTTGGATCCATCTGGTTTGACAAAACTAGTTCAGGGTACACCTGCCTTGGACTGAACATATCCTAGTTACTAGTAGCAGACATGAGCACAGTGCACGGGGAAGTAGTAAGTGGTGATCCCGTGTGGGTACCCTGCAAGCAGCTCTTCTGCCTCCAGGGAATTAAGGGGTTATCTTAGTATGCCAGATTGGTTTTTGCTGCCGAGTTGAATAATTTAGCACCCAGTCTTTCTATAGATATTTCACTTGCTCCCAAGAGCTGTGATTATTACCTATGCTATGTAAACACGATGCCCTTTGCCCCAGGGAATGACCTCGCAAAGGATGCCATGTTTCCCCCGTACAAGAACTCTTCAGGTCTAGTGCCTTAATAAATGCTGCACAGGTGAGAGGGTAGGGAGTTAGGGAGAATGAAGGGCTCTCTGCTCCCCGTCCTTCCACACAGCTCAGCAGACGGACTGTGCTGAGTGGGGAAGGATATGCAGGTTACCAGGCTGGCTTTCAAAGGAGAGGTCTCCGGAGGTACCCAGACATACGGGACACCATGCGTGGCAAAGGGCTACATGGTGCCGAGGGGCAGTACAAAGAGCTTCTGCACGTAGTTCTGCCACCAGCCATAAAGCAGGCCATGAACATCTACTCTTCCCCACCCCACAAGAGCTACTACCTCTGGCTGGAAGCACTCTCTAGGATCATGACAACATCTTGTTGTCAACTCCTCTGCTTCAGTTTCCTCACTGAAAAGAGGAGATCAGCATGGACATATCAAATTCATCTTTTCAGAAAGCATCTTCTGAGCTTCTTTGCATAAATAAAATAGCTAGTGCTACCAACAAGGCAAAATCAGCACGAAAAAGGAAAATAAAGCCACAACTCAATCAGTTCCCTAGGTTACTTTCAGATCTGTCCAATACAGGCACTTAGCTCAGGCACTCAGCTGAAGAATCGTAACTTCCATTTCAAAAGCATGAAGAGCTATTTGACCACCTGCTGCCCAAGACTGCCAGGCCACCGGGCTGTACATAAGCCACAAAGAGAAATCATTGCACTGCCATTGCAGATGAGTTAGAGAGGTATCATCAGCGCGGCCCTGCGTCACCAGAGGGAGAGTCTCCCGCTGTCGCTGCAACTCCAGGGCCAGCAGTAGCAGGAGGGTCTGCACAAGCTGCGGGCTGACAGCGTCGCCGGGGCTGCCTCAACGTGCAGAGTGTCTGTGTGCAGCACAAACGAGCCACCAGCCTCGTTTGTCATCGTGTGTGCTCGCCAACAACCGCCCTCCACTTCTACCACGTCGGCTCGGCAGCATCCTAACAAAGAAAAAGAGAAATCCTTCCCTTGCTCCTGCCACACGCTCACCTCACCTTCAATCCCCAAACATTGATAGAAAGGATTAAAGAGAGTGCTGCTTAAAATAAAATGGATATAGGATTCAAAACCAATTACCAAAGCATAATCTTGCTCAGATGGGCATGCTAAGAATAATTACTATCCACAAGATGAATGCTTGTTGCAGACATATTACAGAAGACTGCATAATTAAATTTAGCAACTGATTCCCATTTCTCTACCAGGCAATTCACATTTAAAAGCTCACCTGCATGCATTTGGGCAAAAGCCACTTGGGAGTTTTCACAGCAGTTGAAAGTTTGGGGAACAGCAAAACTAGGAAAATAAAAAATAGCAGGAAAAATAATCAGCTTGTTACGAGTAAAGAGGAGGGGACAGTAAAATCCTGCTCTGGGTATTATTTGCCCTTTAAAATAATATCCTTTGAGAGAAGTGAAAGCATCTTTGATGTCAGCTTACGCTTGGTCCAAACAAAAATTGTTTCCAGAAAGGAACAAACTGATGCAGAAGCAAGAGGAGGCATTGTGCCAGGCACGGCTTCCTCAAGACACTGGCTGCAGTGCCTGTGAACTGGAGGAAACCAGCAGAGGCCACCACTGTCACCACATCCCAACAGCTTCCTCACTTTCCACTAGCCTTCCCTTATCCACTTAGCCAAGAGACAACTGACACCAAGCAAAGGTGTGCCAGGGGTGGTCAAATCAAGGATACCTTTAGTCTTCTGCACTTATACTCTTCTATTCCCAAGATGAAGCTGTCTGCATAAATAAAAACCTTTTTTTTTCTTGGCTACTCTGCAATCTGGAGGGAAACATAATGCCCACCATGGCATGCAGCCTGACAGGTGGCCCACAACCATGTGCCAAGTACCACAAGCCCTGCCGGCCCAGCTCCTGAAGCACAGCACCAAGCTCTTCCCTCACCATGTGTCACCCAAAGCCGGTTACACCTCGGCTCTCCTGCTCCATGGATGCTCTTTCAAAAATTTGCCAAATGGGATTTTCACAGAAACGTGTTGCCCTGATTCACGATAACTTCCATGTTGCAGAACAGGTGAACTAGAATCCAGAGAAGGATCTCCAGCAAGAAGGATCTCCAGCAACAAAACAAGATGCAGAAACCTGCCGTCTTATTGACTCTGGTCCCAGGCAATGACAGATCGTCCTCCTAGGGAAACTGTTAGTCTCCAAAGATAAAAACAACAACTGTTCTCTGTAAGTCTATTTTACAAACATGCATTCCATCTCCAGCAGTTATTTTTCAGGTGTTTGAAAAAATGCGACTATGAACGCTCGGTTGGGAGACACTGGCATTAGTCAAGTATTCCCATGCCACAAAATATACTGAGTCCCAACGAATATCAGAACAGAAATGTTCATTTTATTAATTGATTTATATAAATGCAATTAGAACAGGATGAGTATCTACTCCATCCCATAAATAAAGTATTTATCTACCTTCTCCCTTAGTGGAAAAAAAAAAAAAAGCTGTAAGATTCGGAGGCCAGATGTATTTTTGTGGAGAATATTCTTTGTGCAGGATGTACGTAAAAGGAAAAATTTTCAAAGCCACCCACCTAATATAGATGTCCAATTAAACTTAACAAGAGTTGATCTTCAGCTTAAATGTGCAGCTTTGACAATCTCAGTCGAAACGTCCTAAGTTTTCCTACATCTACCTCCTGAAACATCTTTCTTCCTAAAATCCATTTTACCTTATCCCCGAGAGATTCATTTTCTCAGCAGCACCTTCCCCTCAGACTTCCAATCTCGCTACAGAAGCTGTTGCATGTGACCCCCCCCAACCAGCCACACAACTTGAACAATAAATACTGAACATCAAATACACAAAAAGCTTTAACTTTTAACAATCCGTGAAAGAAACGGAGACTGTCCTTTGAAAAGTGTCAGTCGCACGAGTAAGACAGCATAAAATCCTTGCAGGCATTAACTGAAAGAAAAAAATCTTTAATGCACCCAACTTGGGGTGTGGAAGTAAAGGTGAGGCTTTGGGGGGCTTTTTTATCACAAATGCTTTCAGTGAGTTCATGTTCAACTTCGTATTGAGAAAAATACAGGTACCGATAAACTTTGTCCTTAAGATACCTATGATGCTTATACTAATAATGTAACGCTTCCCATATCTGCAATAGTCTGAACAAATAACCTACACATTCCTCAAGTGACTGAACGCTCCCGTCTCCGTACTGCCAAGGAGAAAAGCACAGAAATGCAATATTTTTTCCTGAGTTTTTCCCCTCACCTAAAGAGTCTCCTCAGTCTACACCAACTACAAGAATCAAGGGATGAGGCTTTTAGACCCTATTTCCAATGAACATGCTTCAAACTGGAATATCCAGTACAAGTAGATGGACACTAAAATGTACAGTTTTCCACGTTAAAGGCGTATCCTCAAATTGCTGGAAAGCATCCATATCTCCTGGAGGATTTTGCAGGCACCTGCACTGGCTTCTGAACTCCTGAACCCCGCAACGGTTGACTTCTCAGTCCAACTGCAAGGCAGGGGAAGATTCACGGGGTCTTAATGGTTGAAACATGGCTCAAGTCTGTTCTAAGAGATTGGCGCTAAGAAAAAAAATGCATATCAGCGATCTGCACAATTCAATTAATACTCCATTTGACTCACCATCTTTCATGTATAACCTCTGGTAAAATGACATCATATGAAGAACACTGTCTACAAAAAAATCATTTGAAACCATCTCTGCCCCATGACGTATTTCATCTTCTTCTAGATTACTGGTATTTCAGCAAAAACTAATCCAAAGATGTTGAAAACAAGCTTCCGTTCAATGAAAACCACCATCACCCTGACTGTTGTATAACCAACAGCTTTTAAGTAGGAAAATATTCTAAAAATGTGTTCCTGAAATCCATCTATAAATAATACTGGGAAAACCATACTCAGACAAACAAATCTGAGTCAGATCTTAGCAACACTGTATTAGGGACCTCCAATGAATCCAGCAGATTTATTCTCAATTCACCGACCAAAAAAATCAGGTTTTAATCACATTGTGTAGTAAGGAACAAAGAATTTGGGCAAAATTCATAGAATAAAAACAATTCAGTGTTCCAGACTGAAGTGTATTCTTTGCAGGTAAGATTAAAATAATTACGTATAAAAATTGGCAAAGCAAGGACTGGGGGGCTATAATAATAATAATCACAATGTGAAAGGTCAAAAAGCTTGATCCAATTGCTGCTGGATTCAGCCAGAAAAAAATTAAAAAAGGAAATAGAAAAGGGAAATTTTAGGCCAAATGTCAGTAAAATCCTGTAACTTGCAGAATCATCAGTAGTACTGGTGGAAGATACTTCATCAAGAAGTCTAGATGGGCAAAGAAATTGAAACATCACTTTCTTGTCAGACAGAAAATTCAAGTTTGGCCCAGCTCTGGCACTTAAGCCATGGAACTGGCTCCCAAAGAAACTCACAGAAGCTTCATTGCTCAAATGCAAGAAAACCTAACCAGCCGTGTTAGACCTATGCAGCAATAAGAGAGCACAAGCATGCAGGGAAGAGGCTATTCTTTGCAGAGTAATTTGTCAAACCAGCCTCTTATTTGGGCTCTCCCTTTAGTATCAGACACACCGGCCCCAGAGCTCTCCTGCCCGACACGGCAGCCAGCTACAGACACCGCAGCATCACTTCTATTATTTTAGAAAAGCAAATGGAAGTGAGGGACATCTCCCAATTTGCTTCATAAAAAAAAAAAAAAAAAGACAACTGATGGAATAAAGTCGTGTTTGCAGGATGTAAACAGAGATTTCATAGCACCAAGTCTTCATTTTTATCACATTAGATAGCTCTTTCTTTCTAAAGGGAACTCTGAGGAAGAATAACTAAAGGTTGTTAAGACCTGCTGCAGCTTTGGGTTTATGATGGCAAACCATTTTTTCTCCTAAGGTACTTGCAACGAATGTTGCTAGGCAGAAAAAAAAAACACATTATAAACATTTGTAAATGCTCTACTGAGAGGCAGAAAGGTAGAAGGAGACTAGTGCTGAAATGACTAGATGAGGTTTTGATTTTAAAACCCTATAAACAACATAACAAGTATTTAATGGCAGGGAATCAAAGACAGCTTCTTCTTGCTAATGCATGGCGATCTACAATCCAATACAAATATAAACTGTGCCTTATTTTGTGCAGTGTGCATCCTACTGCTGCACCTGAAAATACATTAGAAAAGTAAATAATACAGTTGCAAAGCTAAAACAAAATATCCTAGTCCAGAAAGAGAAATTAAAACATCTATACAAAGGGCAGAGAGCTATTTCCAGGCAACTAATAACATGAGGAAGCCAGTACTTCCAAAATGGAGAGCCATATTTTTTTTGTGCCAGAATGGTCAAACCAGCCAAGACTATGCCTTTGCAAAATAGTATTTCAGTTCCTGCTGTATAAAAGCTGTATGCTTTATCTGTAACCCCCTGATCTTACACCCACAGCAAATAAAATCCTCCAACATGAATTTACTGTTCACCGTCTCCTACTTCAGTCCATAACTGAGGAACTGAGGAACGGAATTTGCACATTTTCATTTCGTTCACCTTGAGCCAAGAGGAATTTTTGCAGGAGAAGCCATCAAAGAAGGAGCTGGGCACCTCACCCAGTCTTCATGAGCAGTACAATGCCTTTAACCCTTCAGCTGCCCTTATCCCTGCCAAGGCAGACAGGATCTTCATCTGCAGGGACAATCTTACTGCAATGCTAATGCAGTGACCTGAGCACCTGCCATTCAAGGTACTAAGCATCTTCATTCCTAGCTGGTGAGGAGAAATTGGGACCACTATTTGCAGTTTAATAAGAGCTCCCAGGTCACCCGAAGCCTGATGAGGGCTGCACCCAGTTTGCAGAGGCACCCACATGGTACAGAGGCCAGCGGGTGCCACGGTAGTAACAACAAATGGATGCATCTATACTGATGGGTGCAGGTGAACCGTGGCTCCTCTGTTGACCTTTGTGGCTGGTATCTGAGGTATCTGCAAGCAATCTGGAAGCTTAATAAGGTATTTTACAGCAGCACTGAGCTCAAGTGAAGATTCTCTTTTCCATCAGGCACCAGCCAGCTCCACGCACACCCAGAGAGCCTGAGTCTGTCTGCACCCATCCAGAGAGACACCCATCAGCCACAAAGCCTTTGACAGAGTTGAAAAGGAAGCAAAACCTCAACCTGCACCTCAAGACGGAAAACTCCCTACTTTCCAGAGTCCTTTAAAGGTGAAAAAGAAAAAGCAGCTCAAAAAAAACCCAAAAAAAATTCATATGAATCAGCCAGTGCTTTATTTCATCCCCCCGAAATTTTATGCTCTAAGCTCTTTTGGCAAATAATTATAATGCCATGGAAGGGAAAGCGAGGAATAAAAGAGCTTGGTTTTCCAAGGCTTGGTTTTCCAAGGCTTGGTTTTCATCGTCAAGGAATCATGGCTGCAATTTGAAATCCCACAGGTGCTGAGGCTCTCAGACATGTAGCAAACCAGCCTGTCTTTCAGCATCACTGAATTTGGCCAACTCAGCCCAGAGTCCATTTGCTGCAGCATCAAAAATGACACACAGTTCCAGCAGCAATGCAAATCACATCACATAATTGAAAGACTATAACTATTAGCAAAGACTGAATATGTTTCCAGCCAACAAGCAATACTTCAAACTACAGTGTGGACTCGATGTAGAAATTATTGAGTAAGATTCTCTGGCCTGCACTACACAGCTAGATTATTATCATTACTTCTTACCTGCGCTTTAATTCTATGAATCTGAAGCTGTGCAGAGCTGCACTGCTATGAAGAGCACCCCCTTGACACTTCCCACATTATAAACAGGAACATGAGCATTTTGAGGACATCAGATTTGGTGCCATGTGAGAGGGGAAGAATCACCCAAACAAGAATCATTAAAGCAGTGGAAAAACCTGCTGCCTCATAAAAAACTTGTGGTGTTTAATCAGGGTGTGAGTACCTGCTTGGGGAAGCAGAGGGCATTTCCACCTGGTCCGCAAAAGTACAAAAGCTAAAACCTGATAAACTATGGTTCAAGTATGGGTACGAGGGTACCTTGTTCCATTTTGGGTGTTGGTTTCTTTTTTAAAAAACAGGAAGGGGAATTGTTCCAGGCAGACTCTACTAACGGCTGAGGTAAATTCTTCATCACTGCTAATCTTTCAATCAAGATGGGATTTTTTCCCAAGAGTTTTGCTCTTGATCAAGCGGGTATTAGTCTGAGGAATTAATCTCTGCTTGGTATCTGTGACAAGTGATTTTCTTCTCCTTCGTGGTCTTGTACAGCATCTGACTACAGTGCTCTTCCTAACTTTACAAACTAGGAATTCTTTTAATAGTTGCACATCAATGAGGCACCAGTGAGACAGTTATTACTTCCCAGTTTATCCACGTAGCTGCTTCTAGACAAACTTTTCTTATTTAGGATTAGACACGGAGCATAACCCAGTATTTTCAAAAAGCATCTGCTCTGAGGAAGACTAGTGTAAAAAGATTCCTTCTCTGAAGTTTATCGTACCATGAAACTATGCCACTCCGTGGGCAAGTAATTAATCCCTTCATATTTTTAGTCCATGAAGCAGGGCGGCTACTGGAAAGCAAAATAACAGTCTGTTCCAGTGAGCCAGGTCACACAAGGACTCTCTTTTTGGCATGATGCCTCCTACCCTAGCACTACGAGCTAAAGAAATCACTGTCACGGTGTTCATACTTCACTACTTTCCCTAGTATTATGTCTAAAAAACTTCTATTGTCTAGCTTTACAAACACAACAGCATTTTGCTTTAAACACCAATTTTGTCACAGATTCATGGCTCTTCAAGAAAGAAAAGCTAGAGTCAAAGCTGCTCAAGATCATTCCCATTTCAAACACATCTTTTTATTCTTCCACCAGCCATTCAGCCAGCACAATGTTGGCTCTGATAGCACCGGCACGTTGCTAGCGTTGGTCCAACATCATCTAGCTGATTTTTGCCTTCTATGGTCGCCTTTGTGTAATTAGTTGGGGAGGAGGTCAAAGGGGTGAGATCACAATTTTTCATGCTCTCGAGCCATCAGGCCCATGCAACCTATCAACCTGCACATCTGCACTGCAATATTTTGCCTGTTGATGGGATCTAAATTGGAACTAATGCTCTGCTGAGAGCATGGCCTCAGTCTCAAGGTAACACTTGTTATTGCGCATTGTCCCATTTCCACACTGCCTTCTCTATCCCACTGCATAATATTCTAATGGGGACATTTCAAGACAGGGTAGGATGGATCACAAGATGCAAAAATGTACTGAATGCACTCAAGTAGAAATTATTCAACCTCTCGGCTCCTTCCACAGGCAGCTTCTAATATGGGTGGGAGGCTCTCCAATCAATGGACCACAGAAATAGCGTTAAGAAAAAGCCTTCAATGTTCTCCCTCCCTCCAAAAGGCAAAACTAACTAGAACAAGACATCTACCTCAGAAGCCTGGCTGGTATGTACCTAAAGTCTTTTAAAATGGAGGCTTGCCACTGTCCCAAGCAATCCATGCTCAGCTTTGAGAGGGTTTTTTCTAAAACCTGCCTCTGCACTGCTGCAAATCATTCAGTAACTGGAGAATAGATACTGGGGGATGTAAGGAGGCAAGGGGTGGGGAGGGAGGAATGGTTGTGCTGTATATATTTATAGATTTACAGGACTGTTGTAAGAACGAAGTGTCCAACTGTTTTCTCCTTAACTGAGCTACTGTAGCTTGGCACCTCTTTCCTAAAATTAGCTCCACTTACAGATGTCACCATAGTGTTTGTTGCCATACCAAGGCACACCTGATGGGTGATGTCATTTACCACCAGAGAAGGCATCATTTGTCAAACAGTAGGACGCTAGAGCTATTTACCAGTTCCAAGTCCTCAGTCTTGCACATTTCTCAAAGAGTATCTATCACCTCCAGAAGACCCCATGCAGGTTATGCATCGTTGGAGGCACTGGGAGGAAATCCCTGCCTGAGCTCTGTATCACGGCTTTTGCACCCAGAAGCCAGAGCTCTGCCTTGGCTCCCAGCCCAAGCAGCAGCTCTTGCTTCTCCAGAGACACAGATTTCCACAGGGCTGCCCCAGGATTTGCTCAGGGGAGTTTCTCAGGCTAAGTACCTGATACATGAAGACATGTTTTCCATTACTTTTACAAGACCTGACCCAAAGTCTGGAAAAATGCCTGGAAATACTCTGACTTCCTTAGAATCATAAATAGCTTGGGTTGGAAGGAATCTTTAAATGTCATCTAGTCCAACCCCTCAAATTAATGGTTAACAGTTGGACTTGATGATCTTAAAGGTCTTTTCCAACCTAAACAATTTTGTGATTCCATTAATTTGGATCCTACATTAGTGACCTGCATCTAAAATAGGTTCCTCTACATATCTCCTCTCTCCAGGTTAAATAATCTTTGTACAATCACTAGCCATACTCAGATTCTTCATGTTTCTTCTACCAAGCTTCCTTTACCCTTCTGAGAAGCATTTGCATCTCAGGTGAACCTTAGTCCTCCACTTTGTATCATCAACAACAATGAATTATTGAGCACTAAACCTTGATGGATGTACACAAAGCAGTAACCTGTGAGCCTTCTCCTGATACATGGGCACAGTTTTACAAATAAATTTGATAGCAGGCAAGGAAATTTTAGGGACCTGGATGGCTAGTGCTTGCACTCACTTTAGACTTCTTCTGGCATCAGATGTATGGGAAAGTAGCTTTTAAACAAAGCCCTTTGCATTGGGCTAATCTTTTGCAAAAACAGGAGGCAGAATTGACCTTCTGACGTGTTTTCTTGTGCCTGCTCCCAAGATCCCTTGCAGATTTTTGCCAAAGGCAAAAGAGCAAAGTGTAGACCTACAGAAAGAAATCAATGTACTTCTGACTTCACTTGGCCCTGAAGTGTATCCTCAGATTTCCGTTGCACAGAAACAAAAAGGTTTTTGGGAAGCATCCAGCCTGTAAGGTTCTAACCAGATTTTTTTCTAGATCATTTGCCCACAATGAAAAGTTCCAGAGAATAAGCAGCAGGCGAGAAAGGAAGGTTAAAAATGCACTCCAAAATAATCACAACAATACATTTTTCTTTGTCTGAAATATACAGAGGCCCTGGGCTAAATTCCAAAGGGGAATCAAGTACAGCTTACGTTTTTCCTGGCCCCTTCCCCTACACAAGTTTCTTTACTCTCACAGTACCCTGAACTCCCCTGCCATTCCAACATGTCGATGATGAAGTTCCCATTCTATCCAGACGTATGCAATTCCCTGTGAATTTGTATGCATCAATGACCATATCTTAAACAGTCAAAAACAGAATTATAGAAGTGAAGCAACAAAGAGCAGAGACTACCACATCAGCCTTGATACCTCTGTGCTCCACACACTCATTTTCCATACAGAGATCTGGAAAATCGCCTTCACACACTGGACTGTAGCCACCATCCTCGCTTGCGTGGGCCACACATCACTGCACACCTTCCTGACCAGGCACAAACAACAGATGGTTTTAGAAGAGATGCATGTGCTGCCCACACTCAAGTTGGGAAGAGCAAAACACTGGCTAGAAAACCACAGCCATTCGGGGCAGCAGTCAGGGCTGCCCCCTCTGCACCCTAAGCCAGCACGAACAGCAAAGGCTCCACACCTCTGAGTTTCTGAGAGCACAAAGCAGTCATAACGTTTAGATTCATGAGACTAAGATCACTTTATGCACCACTTCTAACGGGAAATCCCGTGCCTTCCCATCTTGTTTGCAACTTCCTTACCTCAAGAAGTATTAATCACATGAAGAAATATAAAAACAAGGGAAAAAAAAATGCCTTACACTCCAGCTGTCCTTTGGAAAGCTTGTAAGTCATCACATTAACTGAAATTCATTGAAGCCATTAAACCTATTTTTCCCTAAAGTCAGCTCTCTCCCTGAATGCCCCTACTGTTTGAAATGGCAAGGAGAGGCAGTGGTAGGACCCATTTTCGCCTCTGTTTGAAGGTGAGTCTATACTATCTGATTTCTAATTCAGATCCATCCGTCACAATCAGGTACACAACACTGGTCCCTCAAACCACACGTTCCCAGCAGCCTGACCACTGTGGTGTTGTCAAACTCCCTCCCTCTGCTCACAAAGGCACCTTATGCTAACTTTAGAGCAGCACTTTCTGAGATCAATGATAATTGACTGATTAAGTATGCCTAATGCTGCCAGAATGTGAGCTGATTGTGTAATGGTGCTAATTAGTAACTGCCAGAGCTCATTCCAATTATTAACCTTTATGAATGTCATTTTTAAAGATAAGAGTTTGCAACACAGCCTACTGCAGCATTTGTAATGGTTTTTGTCACACAGGATGAGAGCAAACACAGTGACCACTGAAGCTGAGATAAAGGTAGCACAAGAAGGAAGGCCTTTGCTTCCTGCAAGTGATACAAAGACTTTAACAACAGAAAGGTGGAACATCTGCACTGAAGAATTCAAGAACCCATTCTTCCACAAGACCTGAGCTACTCAGCGATGCCACTGCCTCCAAAGCTTCCAGCAGCGCAAGCACCAAACCAATTGCCTGATTTGCCAGGTAGGCATGCTTGCAAAGTGCCATGTCCAGCAACATTGACATTCTGGAAGCAGAGAGACACAAGAAGAACAAGTTTCCTGTTGCATACCAAGGAAAAACACCGTTCCCATACCTGCAGTCACAACTCTGATTCTTCTGATATGTTAGGCAATAGAGGACATTCCGTGATGAATCACAGTCACCAGGGTGCACGCACCCTGCTTGGATCAGATATAGCAAAACAACTAAGCCGGACCACAGCCTACTTAACTTCACCCTCATCTGTGTCCCAAACAAAACCCACGCACTGACACTATACAAAGAGGAAATATGGGCTTCTTATATATCTCCCACCACACAACAGGGCCTTGTCCTGTTACATAGCCAGACTTGTGCTCATCACCATTAAAACACTACAGGACAAGATACAAAGAAGGTAGCATAACTAACACCCTTCAGCCCCTATGTGGTGCAGACCAGCCCTTCAAGTCCTCAGAGGGGCAGATGGTCCACCACAGTCTCCCCTGCCATGACCTCTTCCAGACAAAAAAAACACCCAAAGCTTGTCTTGCTTTGTTTCCTGTGCCTTGTACAAAATAGAAATTGCACACTTGTGGGTACAAAGCTAAATGCGCTGTGTTAACTCTGTATTCCTCACAGACATCCCTTTTACCTTTATTGGTTACAGATAATAGAACCAATGGGATTTTAATCTTCCATGGGACATTTATTCTCTACTCTGCTAGAGGCACACTGAATGATGTACCATGGTCTACTGCTTACTCTGTAGCTTAACTACTCCATGGCAATATAACATTATATCTAAAACCTTACATTTTAACAGATGATCTTACTGCCTTGCTTTTCCTCAGCCACCCTTACGGCTGCAAGTAACCTAAAGAAAGGACAAGCCCTCCCACACACTGGCTTTAGAGAGACCTGTGTCTGGGGCACCTCAAGGTCAACAGCTTGTCTGTGATCCCTGAAGTAATTACGCAAGATCCACGGATGGATCATAGTCTGCTGAAGTCCTCAGGGAACTCATACATAGAATCATCGAATCATCTAGGTTGGAAGGGACCTTCAAGATCATCTAGTCCAACCACCAATCTAACTCTGACCAAAAAAAAAAAAAAAACCAAAAAAACAAACAACCCATCACTAAACCATGTCCCCCAGCACCATGTCAATCTGTCTTTTGAACACCGCCAGGGATGGTGCCTCAACCACTTCCCTGGGCAGCCCATTCCAAGGCTTGATAACCCTTTCAGTGTCAAAATTCTTCCTAATATCCAACCTGAACCTCCCCTGGCGCAACTTGAGGCCGTTTCCTCTAGTCCTGTCGCCTGTGACTTGGGAGAAGAGACCGACCTCCGCCTCTCTACACCCTCCTTTCAGGGAGTAGTAGAGAGCCATAAGTTCCCCCCCTCAGCCTCCTTTTTCTCTAGTTCATCCCTTGGTACTGATGGAAGCTGTACGATTCTCCTGCTCCCACACCAGGCCCTGGGACCTATTCCCTGTGTGTGGACTCCTCTTCCCCACGCTGTTCCTGACTTCTGTTCTGAACCTGCTGTTTGCTCTTCCCCCTCCAGGACCAATAATAAACAACCAGGCTTCTTTCCTAAAGCAAATCACTATTACAATTTCTATCATTTCAGAGAAAGAGATGCAAGAGACTAACACCATGCACATCTCTCCTTCCATGTGGTCTTCAGACCCCCCCATAAGGCCTGAACCTACGTCCCAGTGAGAGGCTGCTCTTCCTTTCTGCATACCTCTCCCCAGGTGGTTCCTGAACATCCCAGGGCTTGTAAAAACTGGTAATTACAGATGGTACTAGCCCCAGCTTATTGCTTGCCTGCCCCGCTCCCCTGCGCAGCACAGTGTATGAACTCATAGGTACCCCAAGGTACACGAGTCCATGCCAAGACCCTGGGCTGTGAAGGTGCCCGGCCGAGCTGCACACATCCACTCAGCCCAGCCAACTCCACTATGAAGCCCCCACACTCCTGGCAGTGGTTACAGATAGCTGGAGACAGTTGCATCTCGAATGCACCAGAACCCACTCAGGAAAGTTCACACTGTGCCTCTCACCACTGGGCAAAACTACTACCTGACTTTGGGGTGAAACTTGGCGGTAATGGTTGTATTACCAACGCAGCCATCATCCTGTAACCCGTCTCCTATTATCATCTTCCTCACAGATCCTCTGAGCTAGACTACAAGATCCGTAAAAGAAAATGTAACAGCCCTGTTACAGATGCCATACAATATTCTTAGATTTATGACAGGGTCATATCCCTCGAGTATTTCAGTACAGCGCCACATGTGCATCCCTGACCAGACCTGCGGGATGCAGGCTCCTGCAGAGAGCCCGATACTAGATTCGGGCATCTGGACAGCAAGCTCCAGGGATAACTGGATACCAGCAAGTACTAATATTTACGGAGGTAATTCTCTAAAGTAACTGACCATCAAAGACCCAGAAACAAGCCCTAATAATCCGGTTACAGAATGGCCTCACTAACCTTTTACAGTTCCTATTCAGAGGCAGAAACCCTGCAAGTGGAAATGCACTAGCTTCCTATGATGTAGTAGTTTACAGGAGCTTTCATTTTCACTTGGTCAGGCATATACTGTAAAAGAACGGGCTGACAGATTTTACAGATGAAGAACATGTGGTAAGTAAATAAATCAAAAGCTGCCTTCCAGGCTGGGGGATTGTAGCCCTTCGTAAATATTATTTGGAGAAGTGACCGCTTGATACTATGCACTTATTAACTTCATTAGAAGCCTAATGAATGTACCAGAGAGATAATGAGAGAGAAAGACCAGACTAAAGGAAGATGGAAGGATTTCTTGCACGTTTTTTAACAATTTTTCTCCATCCTTCAGATTATTTATGGCCATTATAAAATGGCAGTGCATTTGAGGGGAAAAAAAAAGCACACAACATAATAAAACACCAATATAAACAGACACAACCCATGTTAAAGTACTAAATTCTACCAGCCACAGTACAAAGCATCAAAGATTTATACGACTTGGTCCCAAGCCTAATTGGAAAGAAAAGAAAAGTCGAGGGAGGAGGGAGAAGGGAAAAGAAAGGAAAAGAACAGCTCACTCAAAGAGAAACAAATCATGTGAGCTGACATAACGCCCAGGTTTAGTGTGGACTGGGGAACCGCATCCCACAGCAAGCCATGAGGTGGCACCAACACAGAAGCTGCTCAGTGCAAGAACCTGCTGGCTCCTGATCCAGCCATGACCGATCAGAGGCCAGGGGACTTTCTGAGCCATAAATAAAGTCTCTGCATGTAATATAATCCTTGTGAGACTTTTTTTTTCTTTTTTTTTCCCTTCTAGGAACTTGTCTAGACTCCACTTGAACCCATGTGAACTCTACCTACCAAAACATGCTCTGGCACGGAGACCCACAGATTAACTACATGTTGTCCTAGGAACCAAATTCTTCTACTTGTTCTGAAACTTCGTTCAATGCTCTTTTATTCTTCACAGAATGGTTGAGGTTGGAAAGGACCTCTGCAGCTCATTTGGTCCAACTCCCTGCTCAAGCAGGGCCACCAAGAGCCAGCTGCGGAGGCCCAGTCCAGATGGCTTTTGAATATCTCCAAGGTTGGAGACTCCACAACCTCCCTGGGCAACCTGTGACAGTGGTCAGTCACCTGCAGAGTAAAAAAGGTTTCCTGATATGCAAAAGGAACCTCCTGAGTTTCAGTTTTTTGCCCATTCATTGTCTCTTGTCTTGTCACTGGGAACCACTTAAAAGAGCCCAGTTCTCTCGTCTTTAAAAATTTCTTCTCCTTTCAGATATTTGCACACATTGCTGAGATCACACACACCCCATCTCTCCTCCAGGCTAAACAGTCCCAGCTCTCTCACCCTTTCCTCATGACAGATGCTCCACCCACTTACTTTAGTAGGCACCCTATCTATGTAATTTTGTAAGAATTTTATCATATTCTTTTCTGAACATCTCTTTTCAAGCTTTCCAAGTCCTACTAGATCGGATCTAGTAAGAAAGTTCTTATGTAATTTCTTAGGAAAGTTCTTGTTTTGCAATTATCTATTTGCATATTTAGAAGTTAATTTAATGTGTGGTTTTCATTAATATTGGCACACATCCACATTGAATGCATCCACTAGTAAATCTGTGCCAACGAAACTCCTCTGCACAGTAAGGAGCGATCAGAAAAAAAGACATTAGTAAAGCCAAAACAAATTCATCTTTAAGTGTGGCTTCCTGCAAAAAGTTTTGCAGCCGGCATCCAAATCTAATTAGAATGTAAGATGAGATAATTCAACAAAAGGAGCAGCTCTCTAATGACAGCAATGGAATTGCTGCTCCAAATGATAAAGAAGAGATGCAATAGCCAATTCCTGTTAACAGATGCAGCTCTGCTGATGCAGCAACAGTCTCAACACCCACAGGATCTGCAACAGCAGGTTCTTGGCTACAAACTCCCTCCTGAATGCTGCCTTGCTTCTTTTCTAAACAAGCAGGCCAAGCACTACAAACATACTTCACCTGCCATCCCTGACAAGATGACTTCATAGGGACTGCGATGCTTCAAAAACACATTTGCTTTTGGAAAGAGAAAAAAAATAAAATAAATTATCTTTCTCTGACCTTCTCCACCAAAGCCCCTGGACTAAATGCCTGGGAACATGACCAGAGCTCAAAATTCATTGTTGATGAGATAGGATATCTCGCTTCTTGAGGGGCTCATAATGAAAGAAATTAATTAACAAGGACAGAAAAACTATATTAAATGTAGCATATAGAACCTGTAAAAGCAGCAACAAGCGTATCTTCCAGCTCACTAAAACAAATTTTTTTCCCCACAACAAATTTCATTAATTCACACCAAGATCCTCATGATTGTATCAACACCAGAAACATTTTTTTGGCATTACATTCCCCAAATTCCCATTCCATCATCTAGTTTTCTGGAATGGAAAGACTAGAGATCTGGACAGGTTTAAGTTTCCATTGTCACACCCAGTTGTGTCCCTGAGAGGACTGGCTAGAAAATTAAATTACGTCAAATATAGTCTGGGGTTTTGTTGTTTGGGGGGGTTTCTTTTTGGTTTTGTCTGGTTGGTTGGTTTTGGGTTTTTTTTAAACTACAAAGTATGCTTTTAGTCCAATAAAATAGCTTTACTCGGAAAACGTGACAGCATCCAAGACAGTCACCAGTTGGGCAATGGATGGAGAACCTACCTGTGGTGCAGAAGACTCAAATCCCTGTGCTGAGTAAGATAGCCACAGTAGATCAGCTGAAAAATTTCTATTGCCTGCTAATCTGCCACAGAACATTCCAGGAAAAGTATACGGCAGAGATAAAAGACAGCATGATTCTTCCCATGATTTCTCCCCCAGCTCTTTTAACTTCAAGATCTCCAAATCCCAAAAACACTAAAATACTGTGGCATATCATGTCTCTAGCACAATCCCAGCTATTCCATTAGAACAACTCACTGCTGAAGAACAGATGACAAAAAATGGATGACGTTTCTGCAACACTGATCCAAAAGCTGTAGACCTGTCTGTTCCTTGAATGTCATATCATAAAACAATTAATGTAAGTCACAGGCTACTGCCACGCTATCACATTTAACAGCCACCAGCAGAAATATCTTCCATTAATTCATTGAGTCCCCTTTTGAAATCCATTTACACTTTTATTATTTCTGCCTCACAACATCCTGTAGCAATGAGTTACACAATTTAATTACTTGCGGAATAAAAAAGCACTTCCCTTTATACTTAGTCAAAGCAAGGGCTTGAACTTGGATCTTCCACACATAAGATTAGTACGAGTCTCTCCCTGAAGAGATTCTCAGTCTCTCCTGTTGGAGCTCTTTTGTGGAACATAAGTAATTCAACAGTTACGAGGGAGAGAGGAAAAGAGAAATGGCTGGCTGGCACTGTTACCCAGAACATGGAAAATGAAAACAAAACAGAGTTCGCTTTTGTCGTCTCTACATTTTACCTGGAATTCCACACTTGTCCTAAGAACATTCCCTCAAGAAGTTTGGAATTTGATAAATAGCCTTTTCTTCTTGCTTCCCTGTCCCCAGCCAGAAAACAAGATGTATCTGAAAATTCCCAGGCCTACTTATTAACAGGAACATCCCAATAACTCCGTTATCTATGAGATCGAAACTCATGTACAACCACATGACCTTTCTAAAACTATTTACCTAGCACATTCCTCACACAAACTTATCTGCAGCATCACTAGTGACCAGCCCGGTCTTCCCGTAGTCACACGTTTGAAGGTTGACAAATTCAGCAAAGCAGCCCCACTTTCAAGCTGCAGAAGATCCGTGGATGAAGCACAGAGCGGGGACGTGTAGCACATGTTGAACAGTGAGTTACACGCACACGTAAATGTGAACCTCTGTGCTGCCACCACGGACTGACGTGCAACACCCTCACCAAATCAAGATTCTGGAGCAGAACGTAATCAAAGCCAAGACTTACCCCCGTCTTCAGAGAACCACAGATATAAATAAAGCACTCTGAACACGGGTAAAAGTTTTTAATTAAGAGCCTAGCTAAAACACCGTCACAATCTGCAGTTCTGTTTTTATTAATTCTCTCCGATTCAGCAGGAATTCCACCAAGGAATAGGGATGAGCAGATGCAGGGGAAAGCACATTAATAAATCATAAGTGTCATTAAAATTTGTAAACTAATATCTTCTGGGAAGTCTTGGCAATTAGTCTCAGAGCTTTCTTGGCAAACAAAAAATTAATAAATCCAAAAGGTCCCCTGTCTGATGATATCCCCACCCCCACAAAAAGGTCATTGACGGAGCAATTAAGAGACACAACAAATGGACCAGCCAGAAGGCTGGTTCACAGAAGACAAATGAGCTCCATGAAACAAGATGAGTAAGGCATCTTAATAAGCAAAGGTAGGACTTCAATCTATACACCACCCCAAGCCACATACAAAGGCTTTTAGACTCACGTTTGCTAGGCTGCTACTTCACAGGTGATTTTGCATTGCTCAACCCTTGGTCCCCTCCATCTCTGAGGCAACATTAATGTGATTGCTTGTTAAAGCAAGGAACCATCAGAAAGTAGAGGTGGGAACCTTACTATTCCCTTGTGGAAAAATCTCATGGGATATACTAGGACCAGGGAAGCAACAAGATGGAGATAAAGGAAACTTCTCTCCAGAAGTTAGTCATATACTTAAAGAATGAAATAAAGAATTAAAGAATGAGGTCTTATTTTTATTACCATAACTGAGTTTACCTAACACTAAAATGTAGTCCTGAATTTAAGATAAGCCTAGTAATTTCCATGATTTGTTCCAAAAACAAGCATTTAAAACAGTTTTAACCCACGTTATCCATTTGTTGCAATGACAGCATCTCCGTCCATTCTGAACCGCAAAGAATGGATGCTCTGGACAACACCTGGGACTGTCTGGGTCATTCAAGGAGGGCTAAACCTATGGTTCATTCTGTTCCACTCCTTGAATTTTCTTTATTTTCTTTTCTTTAATTCCCATGGGCCTTCACATCGAGCCACACAGCCCAAGCAAATCAAAGCAATCCCTTAGATACAATTCCTGAAGTCCACAATAAAAGACTTGTTTATGTCTTTGGAAGGCCACAATTGGAAGGATAATGAATAACCTCAAACCAGAAAAGCATTTTGAATCAGGTCATAATTAGTTACTTCAAATGGCTTCACTTATACAGTGGGATAAGGTGGTCAATGGTTATCACCATCTGATAACCAGTGACTTCTCACATTCTTGTCACAGATACACCCCTAAACCAGCAAAAGAAAGTTGCTACCCCCTTAACATTCTTAATAGTTATGAAAAGAGCACAGAAAAGCCATTGTACATGCATCCTTTCATGAACATTTAGCATCCCTAAAGCGTAACTTAATGCAATGCCCTTTACCCATTCATTTCTCTCCTTGCTAATATTTTCACCGGTAAAGCTTTTTCTCTTGCTCCTGTTCATTAACTAGGACCCACTTTCCGATGCTTGGTGCAACACTTGTGCAGCTGGACAAGTGCAGATGTCAGGAGCCTCTGCCAAACCCAGTATTGTCAGCCTGAGCAAGAGAACAAGACCTGCTTCTCAAAAATAAGCAGAAACTTAGTCCTAAGAGCAAAGAAGAACTTTTCACTTGGCTCAAGAATGCTGCATTTTCTATTCTTCACAGCTATTGGCTTACCTAGCTCTTCAGGCCAAGGAACTTCTCTTTATTAAATGGCCACGATCTTCATTTGGCAGCAGCTAGCTCAGGAATGGGCCAACATGCTGCTACCCTGCACCTCCAAAATAGCTCAAGTGTGGTTCCCATGCCAAGATGGCATCTGTGACTGACAGCCACACCGCTCTGAGCCAGGGTAAACCGAATCGCTCCTCTGCAGGGAAAAGACAAATCGGCAAGCATACTAGAGGTCAAGAACTGCATTATTCTGGGATGCTGCTGAAGACCCGCACTAATTGTGACTCAGGGTGCTGGGAGCTCTGGAGAACGACTCTCATCTCACATTGCAGTCATCTATTGCTGAAGAACTAAGCAAATGGCGAAGTACAAACTTAGTCTGCACCTAGCAGCTCTCAACCACAGAGATTTTGATAGGTGGCTCCCACAGCCTGAAAAAAAAAAAATAGCCATCATCAAGCTAGGCTATTTGTACACTCTAATAAACAACTGTGGAGTTGCCAAATTTGGGCACCCTGGTTTTCAAATCCAGGAGAGGTCAGGGATGTGCTTGCACACCCAGCTGGCTCCTTCTCTCCATGCCCTGATGGCTGATTGCAGATATGAGAAACTCTTCAATCAGCACAGGATTTCTGCACTTTGCAGTGTTATTAAAAAAATGCCAAATAAGATACAATAATGGGAAGCATTACTACTTTGAAAACCAGCTCCATTAATTTTATGCCTGAATACAGTCCTCTGAAAATAACATGTATCTAAGATGCATGTTGTCAGCACAAAAGTGAAAAACAATAAATATAATCAAATTTGACAATACTGCGGGGAGATGTCAGCTGGTCGTGGTGGCTGTCTGGAGACTGTATTTCAACACAGCAAATTCCAGGAAAAACTACAGTGCTCCATTGCAAAACGTGTGGCGCCTGACCAGTGCTGAGCAAGAGGCTGGGGCACAAATCAGAATCATAGAATCACCTAAGTTGGAAAAGACCCTTGGGATCATCGAGTCCAACCATCTACCCTACTCTACAAAGTTCTTCCCTACGCCATATCCCCCAACACCACATCTAAACGACTCTTAAAACACCTTCAGGGATGGTGACTCAACCACCTCCCTGGGCAGCCTGTTCCAGTGTCTGATCACTCTTACTGTGAAGAACAGAAGTGGTAGAATAGAAGTGGTAACTTCTCAGCACCACAGTCCAAATAATGCATTGTCTCTTTTAAGGAAGCTCTGGGTGTGCCATAACATCTTTCAGGTTTAGCTTGTTTCACAGAGGATGATATGGAAATTTGTGTCAGGCTTATTGAATCTCCTGATCCCTGCCTTCTTACTCACCTATCTTAGAAGCTGAGTAAGGAGAGTAAGCCCCGGTTTCCAGAGGGGACACATGGCATTTCACACTGCATTCACCATTTCACACCCACAGTGCAGCCCTATCCGAAGCCAGCTCCCTTTCCAACACAGGCACCTAGGGCACAGAAATCAGTGTGAGCTGTGAAACTTTGCAAAGGAAACAAATGCCAAGAGGTACACTGAAACATGCCGATTGATGGTCTGGTGACTGTGGAAGGCTTAAGAGGCAAGGACATAGGAGGAAACAATGTGAAGCCCTCTGGTAATTCAAACAGAGCTAAATGAAAGAGCAAAGCAAGACGTAAGGCAGCTTGCAACCAAGCTGAGAGGTTTTACTCCTCTAGCTCCAAGCTAGGAGTTGCAGCTGCCGTGTTTTGCAGCTGCCTTTGTTAAAAAACTAAAAGCCTTTTTTTAACTCGCCACAGAGGCTAAAACAACAGAGCAACCTCTTCAGGCACAGCAGCCACAAGAGTAAAAAAAATGCTTGGGGATTTTTGACTGCTGCCATGGAAACATAATTTCTTGGTTAATAAACAAGAAAACAAGAAAGAATATATGAAAAAAATTCCTTCATCAGCATTTTAGCCTCTTAAGCAGAAAGAGTCAGTCATGGTTTTGATTATGGGTTAATGCATGGGCCGGCATTATGTACCATCAGACAATTTAGCTGGGACCACAGCCAGAGGAGGGGAACTCCAGGGGACCCATCAAAGGTGGGTAAAACGGTAGCAGGGGGACTCAGAGCTGACACATGCAAGTGCTTGCACTTTGAAAGAAAATCTGAACTACTCCCCACTGCCTAATTAGCTGATGTGTTGCAGTCATGGCTATCGCATTGATCATAAATACCACCCTGCTAACTTGCACTTCTGTCTGCTGTATCGCCCTGTTGTCTCTTTGTCTTCATCTGAGATTGAAAGCTCCCTTGGGGTGGAGGCTGTCTTTTTAGCTACTGCAATCCAAATAAATATAACTGTTCCTGGGTACTGAAAAAGGCAACAGTGGAAAAACTTTTATTCCAGTTATCTTAGCAGAAATAACTGCTCAACCCACACTGGGTGAAACAGTTGAAAACATTTTAAATATTACAATAGCAACTTTACATGCTTATTCAGAATGGCACGTTCATGTAACCCTATCTCAAAACCGTACAGCTTAAACAGGAGACAGGATTAGCGACAAACAAGAAAATGTTCACAAGGCTCTTCCTTTGCTTGTAAGACCTGTGAAATCTGAAAGGGCCACAGAATAAGAAAAAGAGCTCAATGAATTCTTCCGCCTGTTTATTCACACTCACAACATGAAAGAAACAACTGGACAGCAACAAGATTAACTAATGAAAGGACTTGCTACCTACCATACAGCCTACAGAACTCCCCATATAATATACCTGAACCCAAAACTCATTTATCACAATTTCTGTGTGTTTGTAACACTTCTAGGTCTGACCATACATTTGAAGAAATAAGCCACTGAAGAGACTTTCCTTTCTCTCCTCCTCCTAATAAAATTTTCTGAGATTTTCAACAGAAAAAATGGGCCAAAAAATCCCACCACCCAACCCTTCAACTTTTGGTTATGAATTGTGCCTTTTAGACACTGTATTTGCATATCTAACCCTCTCATTCTCCTCTGTTCAGCAGATGTCTTCTCGGACTACAATGCCTGGGCAGCGGCCTGGCCCCTACTCCTTCCAGAGAGAGCTCGTATTTGACAACGGATCACACCTGTGTGCTTCCAGCTCATCACGGGCAGTGAAGTTTGATGCAGGGACCCTGGCCTACAGAGGATCTGGGAACTAGAGGTGCTCCAACAGTACTTGAGATCAAACCATATAAATTTAAAGATTAAGAGGGAGAACTGTTTTTCTGCTGTTGGTGGATAAGAAGGAGGGACAGGGGGGAATTCTACAGAAAGCATGTGTCCAACCCTTAATCCAATTTTTACTTAAAGCAGGCAGGATGTAGCTGGATTCTTGACTACCCGGTTAGATATTTTGTATTTTGCTAGGCAATGAGAACTGATGAAGGGTTTGCATGACTGAAAAGCTTAAATAATTAAATCACTTTTACAGTTATATTTGCTGACCTACGAAAAGACCTCTCCCCATGAATTCTGATGTCTCACACCATCACAAGTAAAACCAGAATAAAGGAGCTTCTTTTCATAAGGGGAAAATGGTCATCTCCACTCAACTTTGTGGGAAAACAAAAATCCAAACCACAACTGACATTGATCTCATGTGACCAAGAAGAGATAGAGCATTCACAAAGGAGAAGAGTGTGACTGAAGGGGCAGGGGGTGTGTGTCTTCTCCTTGAAGCTGGCTGACTCAGAAGCAATGGAGGCCTTTTCTGTGTTTTTTTTTTCTTTTGGAGGGGCCCCAGAAGCATGGATTTGCTTATTAGAGCAATGCCTGTGTTCCTGAATTCAAATGCTGAGTAGCATTTCCTCTGTCTAAACTCTTATCAGCCTGATATAGGAGCAGCTTCCAATGTAATTTTTAATTTTCCTCTCTTGCTCTCGCTCCCTTTAATTATATTCAGGATGTTTTCTCATTGATTTACTTGTCTTTGTATTTAGATGCAGGGATTAGAAATTTCTCTTATATGGCAATTCAGTTTTCCATTAAAAGAAGCCTCTCACGCTATAACCCAGGGGGAACTGAGAAGAAGCTTTTGATGCATGAAGCAAGCGGAGGCAAGATGATATTTGGAGATTGCATTGCACTCTGCTCTATCTTAGCATCCTTTGAAGCACTGCCGTGTGATTCATTGCTCTCTGCCACAAAAGCCACTCCTCTCTTGTGGAAGCAACTGTGTTTGCCAAGCGTTCAGAATAGATATCACACAGCACTGCTGCTCAGATGGGCAATAATCCTGGTAAGCAGAAAGGATGTATCGTATTCCCAGAAAACAGGAAAAGGGGAAAAAAAAAACCAAAAAAACCAACTCACTACAAACACCTGGAAACATCCAGACCTCCTCTTGATCATTGTTTGATAGTTGCATTCAGTTTGTGACCCACCAGTTCTGGGGGCTCAAAGATGGCTTTGAAGGAGTCTACAAAGAGTAACTAAGGAAAGCAAACTTTCTGCCAGAAGGCTTAAATTCACTCTGCAAAGACAGATCCTCCTTTTGAAATTTTCAGGGTCTCAAAAATCAAAAGAAAATATTGAAAAGCACTGATTTAAATAATGCAAAGATTCAGAGGCCTTAGTGTGCAAATAGACTCCTTTTCTCAGGATTTTGTGTTCTTTCTCCTGACTGATTGCTTCCACTTAGTATCTATTTGCATTTCTACAACGTCCTTTCCAAAGGAACTCATAGCCTTCTCTAAGACTCCACACTCCCCGCTGAAGTACAACATGGCTTCATCCTGATTTTTCCAGGTGGGAAACCAAGGTTTAGAGCCCAGGAGCTTTACCTACTAGCTCCTACCCTGAGCTTTCCTCCCAGACCTTGGAAGACAACTCGGGAGATTCTGACTTCTCAACCTCTTTAAGTCTCTAGGTCCTATTTCACTGCAGAAAAGATGCAGAAATGTTCCAGAACACACTGAAACACCCTCACAAATCACTGCGTTCCCCCAGCTGACTGAGTACCGGATGCATTCAGTTGTACTGATGATGAACTGCGTTTCTGTCGCTCTGGGAAAACTCCAAAAGGGATGCTGCTATTACCTTTCTGCAGAGCTCAGGTGTTGCTGTGAGTTCGGTATTAGGACAGGATTTGCCTGCTTGTTACATTATTTATGCAGAGCAGATTGCCTGGCAATTACATTTAAAGTACAATCACAGTGCCATTTGTACTTGTTAGGTAAAGAGGCAAAAGTTTTTTAAGGCTTTAATACCTTGAAAAGTACCAGGGTAAGTGGAAATGACTGTGTTCTCTCTTATTAGCTGCACGGTTATTTATACTTTTGCAGATTACCATGGTACAGTGCAATTAGGCTTTGGAAGTACTGTGCAAATTGAGAAGTTTCAAGAGCTCTACTGAACAATTAACCCTCAAATACATTAACAGGAATAAACCCACACCACATGCCGATAGTCTGCTCCAAACAGGGGTTTTTAAATTAGCTGGGAAGAAAGAAGTATGAGAGACCATCTGCCAAGAAGCTGCTCACACCCAGAGCAATGGCTACAATGCATTGACAGTCCCACCAACTACACTTTCAGCAGGTTGTGCAATAGCTGCAGTACAACAGGTAAATCTGACACGAGGCACTTGGTCACTTGGTCTCCTCCAGCCCCTGGCTGCCTTTTTTTTCTTCTTTTTTTTTTTTTTTTTTTTAAATTCGTACTTAGGGTAAAAAACACCTAATAAAAATTCTGTTAAAGGCATACCCTTTCCACGCCACAGACAACACCACATGTTAGGAGGAAGAGCAATTCCCAGCAGGTAGAAACTATTGGTGATTTCAAACATCAAGGAACTGGCCTGCTTATAGGGGTGGGTTTGGGGTGTTTGGTTTCAGTGTTTCTTTTTTTCTGGGAGGGGTGGGGGACGGATTTCTTTAAATTTATTAATTTATTAAACACACACACACGCTTTCAAACACACACTCTGTGCAGCAGTGTGCTTCCCCAGGCTAGGAAACTCCAGGTCCCATGCCAGACTACGAGCATGGAAGGTACACGACACATCTGAATCTATCCATAGTGGAGAAGACCCCAGCACCTCACTGTCGTATTTCTAGTCCTGTTGTGGCTACCATCCTTACAGCCCAAGGCAACACAGATTGACTGCCAATATGACCATCTCAGCTCATGGGGCTGAGGAACACGGCTAAGATCAGCTAAGATCGTATCACGCACTGTGTGGTACATCATCTTGGACGCTGTTCCAGCAAGCATGTACCATCTATATAGAGACTATAAAGTCTATTCTCATTGCCAGCCTCACAGCAGAGACTGAGGGATGAAGAGACTTGTCTAAGGACACTCATGGGCAAGAATGAAACCAAGCTCCTCTGTGTGCCAGGAAAATACCTGTACATCAAGAAACCCTTTTGTTTGCAGATTCCACTTCATTAAAGCAATGTGTTCATAATCTTGCGTGCCTTTTCCAAAAGGCAACTCCAGTTATCTCAGATTCCCTCCTGTCTCCTCCCCTTGCTCAGCCTCCAGTTTTACAAGAGACACAGTGCAACCCTTCCATGCCAGTAGCTGTGATTTCTATAATCCACTTACCTCCACAGCGAGCTCTCCGTAACACTCCCCAAGTTGAAGTCGTAGAGCTTTGTCAGAATGAGAATCACCTAGGGAGGGGAAAGGGAGGGAGGAAGAGAAAGGGAAAAAAAAAAAAAAATTCCTTTAGACTGCGTAACAATACACAAAGCATCTCTAATCTCACCCAAAGGAGAGATTAGCATTTATCCATTAAAGTTGCAGTATTATAGGATCGAGTTAAAAAAAAAAAAAAAAAAATCATAAGCTTAATGCATCATGTAACCAGTAACATTTATTTTAATCTCAAAACGTTTTGCATTTGAAATAAAACATGCCAGCAGGAATTAATCGAACATAGTGAGCTGCCCTCTCTACAACTACGGTTATTCAAGGTCAGGGATGGAATCAGATTGTTAACAGCGCAATCAGAAATTACAGTTGACTTTTCCTGTTTCTCAAGGAGCTACCACAAATCTGTGAGTCTCCATGGAAAGAGTTAACAAGTTTGCTTATGAAGATCCCCATCCAGCAAAAGGGTCCGTTTTGCCCAGAATGAGCTCTGTTGTTCTCCATCTGCTGTCACTGACTTCAGGAACACGGGAATTCCCACACAGCATGTTCTCACCTTTCTGCAGTTGTAAAATAGAGGGACACAGAGCATGGCATTCAACTTAGCAACTTGCTCAACTGAGCAAGACAAAGCTTCAGCTGTATCTACAGCGCCTAAGGAGAGCCAGAGCCTTCAGGACCCACTGACTAACTTTCTGGCAAGCCACAAACACTCCCAAGTCATGCCCTTGCAAAACTAAGGCAGGAGGAGGGGAGAGTTAAGCAGCACATGGGGGACCACAGGGGAATACAGCTTCCCTCTGATATCCCTGGTGCTCTGACCTCAGATTTCACAGGTAAATCCTCCTAGTTATCAGCTACATTGCCCAACACCCTTCTTTCCCAGAAAAGCAGCTACACACTCCGATAACCTGCAAGCTCCCGTGCAAGCTCCCAGGCTCAAATGGGATGGGAATTTCTGCAGAAAGCATAGAGGCTCCTCAGTGGAAGTTAAGGGCATTTGAGCATCTGCTCCTTGATTTTTTAGCCTAACTAGTGTCACACACTTCACTCCCTCAGATTCTACAGGACCCAGGCTCAGGAAGAGCTCCGAGGCACCTCTTCATGTTTGTTTTGTATCATTTTAACATTTCAGCATTGTTGCCTCCTTGCAGGATTCAAGAACAGGCTAGTTTCCCCTTGCACCTGCTTGAGCTGTGAAAGCATCAAGGGAAACTTGCAGTAAATACTTAGGGGTTTTTGTTAACAGGTACTTCACAGTTTGGCTAAAAGATAGGTCCAAACGAGAGATGTGACCCAAAGGGTTGGGTTCATTAATGTTTTCCTATGCAACAAGGATCTTTTTACTACAAAAGCCACATCTCCCTCCCTCTTCCTCCTCCCCCCACAGCAGTGGGACCCACCACACCTTTCATTTGGGTTTCCCAGCTGAAAGGCTGCTGGGTGAGGAATTTAAAGCTTTGCAGAAAAATGCCAAAGAATTAATCAATATCACAACATCTGCAGCAGTCGGTTACTGTCAGCATAATACTGGGAAGAGACCTGTTCAAATTGTAAGGGACCTTGGTACATGACTATGCACTCAGTGCCCAACTTAATGGCTTTAGAATAGATGCTCTGAGCATCCCTCTCTCTACTGGATTCACTTTCTCCATCCCCGATTGCATTTTGTCCCTTTATTTCCCCACGCAGAGACCTTTAGGAGGAAGATAAAAGCCAGGCTGCTTCCTGCAGGCTGTGAAAAGAAACCTGCCAGGCAGATTTGAGTCAGCATATGCGAGCCCATGGCAGCCTAAACTGACGCTGTGCAGTGGGGAAATAAGGACAATATCCTTTTTATCGCAACTTAAACCCTGCACACACCTTCCCATACAGAGGGGGATGAGCCAGCTGCCAGTTGCAGCAACCAAGGTTTGATTACCTCCTCCTCTTCCACCAGCTGCTCCCAGCTGAAACCTGCTGTGAGTGACGTTTTTAGGGTGTTCCCTATATTCCCGCAGGGGCTCGGACAGGACCCCTCTCAAAGCTTCCCCTTCCCTAGGAAGCCACGCACCACAGCACAAGCCCTGCCCTGCCAGAAACGACACCCTTCTCCCTACTGCTGCAAGGTTTCACAAAGTGAGTTGTCCCGTTTCGGAGCCTAAGCGTGTTGAAGACGGCAGGATGACTTCTGCTGGTTTCAGTGGATCCTCGATCCAGCCATAAACATATTAAATAAAATCTCCGTGTCCTGGTCAAATTTCAACAGAGCAATTCTACCTTAAGTTGCACTTACAACTGTAGTAGGCAGCATCCATACTCTCCCAGCTCTTTGTGAGCCTTTCCCCAGATCTCCTATGCCTTATATTTTTGAAGATGTCACTTATCTGTTATAAACCCTGCAAACCGCAGAGTAACACCAGCTTTACAGGAGTGGGTTGAATCCTACTCAGCTCCTGGGTATAAATCCAAAATAAAAGCACGTTGTTTAGTACGGCTTTTCTGGATTTTCGCCCAGGATGACTAACAAAAATTCAGCTCTGCCTGTTGCTAATACACGGAAAGCAAAAGCACGAGCATCCCTTTGCCGTTAAATCTCACAAAGGCTCTCAGGAAATAGCAGGAGCTGCCGAGGCAGTCATAACACACAGTACAGTCACCTACAGCAACCTGCCCATGAAATCGCTCACCACTTACGCTCAGGCAAGGCAACACACTTGCACCACAACCCGAGGTGGCCCTCCACCCTGTCCCCTCCCACTTTTCATAGCATCATAGAAGGTTGGAGTTGGAAGGAACACTGAAGATCGAGTTCCAATCCCCCTGCAGGCACACCTCCCACTAGACCAGGCTGTTGAAAGATGTTTCCAGGGATGGAGCATCTACCACCTCTCTGGGCGACCTCTTGCAGTGTTTCACCACCTTCATTGTAAAAAATTTCTTCCTTATATCTAGTCTAAATCTACTCTCTTTCAGTTTAAAACCATTATGCCTCGTCCTATCACTACATTCCCTGATAAAGGGTCCCTCCCCATCCTTCCTGGAAGGCTGCATGCAACAAGGTCTCCCCAAAGCCTTCTCCTCCCCAGGCTGAACAACCCCAACTCTCCCAGCCTGTCCTCATAGCAGAGGCGCTCCAGCCCTTGGACCAACTTTGTGGCCCTCCTCTGGACCCGCTCTAATAGGTTCATGTCTTTCCTGTGCCGAGGGCTCCAGAGCTAGACGCAGTACTCCCTTGACCTGCTGGCCAAGCTTCTTTTGATGCAACCCAGAGTACGGTTGGCTTTCTGGGCTGTGAGTGCACATTGCCGGCTCATTTTGAGCTTCTCATCAACCAATACCACCGAGTCCTTCCTTTTGAGAGAAGAGTTGCCTTTATTGAATCTGAAGTGTCTTACAATGGTTTGGGAGTTTGGAAGCCAGAGGAAACTGGAGGGGCTGAGCACACAACCTTCCCAAGAAAAGCTGCGAAAGCACATTCCCCCACAACGCTGCCTCAAGAGACCACAGAGCAAATGTAACTACTAAGGAAGTGTCACATGCAGTTAAGATATAAATCAAAGCCCGAAAGGCACAGCTGGTTCCCGAGTTGTTCTCATGGGGTGCTTTTGACACAGCACTGCAGAGGAAACCTCAGAGTGTTTCAAGAGGCTATCCTGAGGCCATCATGTTACCCCAACCAAGCTAAGAAGAAACTAGAAGCAGGGACATCAGGGGCAGAAGTGGGCAAGTACCAGATTTTCTAAGACATTCTGTTATTTGAATGCTTCAGTTAAAAAAGAACGGAACAAAAATGTAAGGAAAATTGGACATATTTTCCAAAATTGAATTCTGACAGGACAAAAAAAGAAAACCCTTATTGATTCAAGCTGAGACATTTGATTCTGATTTCCACTTTGTAGTTGAAGAAGCTTGGCTTGCCTTTGTCACCACTGAAAAATAATCGTGGCTTTTCTGCGACAGAGAATTTTGCATGAAAATCTTAACAGTTTTCATTTTAAAAGCTGAATTCAATTGAAAATTGGAGATTTCACATTTCATGTACTATTTCAAAACAAAAATAAACATTTTCATACCCTGAACTGATGGAAATCTAGAATTACCACCCCATAGAAAATGCCCACTCTTCAACTTTCAAGATAAAAACAATTTGCTTGGGGGAAAAGAAATAAAACTGAAAAAAGTTTCAAGTGATATTGATTCAGAAACAGTAAAATCTTACAACTTAGGCACTTTTTAATCAAAATAAAGAAAACACTCTTGTAGTGCCAAATTAAACTGTTTCTGTTCATCAAACTAATCTCTCCAAAATTAATTTTAAGTCAGCTCAATTCTGAACAGCATTTTTCTTCGGGGTCATACCGCTCACTCCAGAGTATACAGCTCAGATGTGAAATTTCCCCGTCTCCTATGGGCCAGGCTCCACAGATCCACGCTGTGCTTCCCGGGACACCCCAGGGGCAGGTGTGTCCCTCAGGGCACCAAGCAGTTCAGCTGGTTGAGAGTGAAAAAAGGGAGAACCAGCCTGCAGGACAGAGTGGGGAAATCGGCCAGGCTGAATTACAACTCCCTTAAGGCAATACAAACCCTCTGGAAAATGCAATTTCAAGCTCAGCTTACACAAAACTAAATGACCTGAAAAAATTCAATAAACTGTTTTGGTTTTCTCGACAGAAGTGGGGACAGAGAAAGGATAATCAGAAAAAAATGTTTTTCTTTGGAAACAAGCAATGCTTCAGTCCTGCAAGAAATTCCTTATGCACTTTATTTTACACACATCCCTCTCTACAGTCTGTGTGTTTCTGTTTTGCAGAAACTACACTGTCTGCTGAATACCCTGCTATAAGGCTTGCATGACAAAAACGCCAACCCCTCTCAATTATCCTCAACAGCTTATACTACAACACAGATTAAGGGTCTCTGGCACCGAGAAATCCTGCCATCACACTGTATAGGATATTGAACCACTAAATCCAGATTTAATATGATAGACCACTTCTCTAAAATAAGACCAGCAAGTCTCCAAGAGTGCCCAATCCAGCAGCTTTGAGTCTTGACGCAACTTGGCTGTCATGAAAGCAGAGCAAATATAACCAGAAATGGTAGCCCAGGTTTTTCCATGTTGAAAGTACATCCCTAAAGGGATCCCTATTGTTCAGACAATTATTAGGAATCTCTGAGCCCATAAATCACAAAAGTGCTCAGGAGCTCTTCAGACTACTTGGTGGCATAACAATCTTTCATGCCCATAAAATTTTACTATGAAGGAAAACTGCTTTAGTCCATTAAACCCTCCTCCAGATCCTGCCAATTCTAAAGTGGCAAAGTGCTTTGCCTATACCCCACAGAGGAATATATAACTGTTTCCCACGAATTAGAGTGTAAAGGCATTGCATTTCCTTCAGCAGGGTGACAATGAACTTCAGAACAACTGAAAAGTGCCTCAAAGGCAGTCATGTTCCTGTATCAGGCGATGCTCATATTAGAGACAGGAAAGAGAAGAGCACAGCAGCCAGAGAGAATAGGTGATCATTTCAGATAGACATCTGAAAGGCCAGCACTGATCCACTTCATGAGATTCCTCTCCTCTCTAAGTGACCCTGCTACATCAGCACAGAGATTAACACAGCTCATCAGTAGCCCTGTCCACATATTTACTGAGTGTAATTAATAATGAGCAGAGGGATGAGCACTGGGCAGCGCACAGCACAACACAGAGATTGTGGACAGATTTACATGTGAAAAATGAGAGCTCTCCACTCACTCACTCTGCCACGCTGGGATCTCCCTTTCCTGCCTACAGGCTTATTTCCATGATCTTTGCAACGTTTTCTCCCCCACGCACCAGCCACACGAAGCCTGTCAGCAATTTTCATCTGCCATTCCCCCATCCGTATGAGAGCAATAGCATCCAACAAGTATATTTAAAATGTGAACAACCACAGGCTACTTGGAGGCAGTACCAGCAGATTGCTCACAGCTGAAGGCAACCTGGCTTGAAATGCTCTGGGACCTAAAAGCCAGAAGCTCTGCTCTATGGAGGTCTCTGGCTGTTTCTTTCTTTTGGGGTTTTTGGTTTCACAGAATCACAGAACCTTCATGGTTGGAAAGGACCTCGGAGATCACTGAGTCCAACCATACACACACAAAAGACTCCCACAATCTCAGCCACTAGAGCATGCCCTGAAGTGCCACGTCAACCCGTCTTTCCAGGGATGGTGACTCCACCACCTCCCTGGGAAGGCTGTTCCAGTGCCTGACCACTCTCTCAGTAAAGTAATTCTTCTTAATATCTAAACTAAACCTCCCCTGCCGCAACTTCAGACCATTTCCTCTGGTCCTGGTTTGTTTGTTTTGGGTTTTTTGGGTGGTAGTGGTTTGGGTTTTTTTAAGGCACAAAATTAATAATTAAAGATGAACTGATTTACAAACTCAAGGAGACAAATGTGGTGAGGTGGTCTTTCATATAACCTCTACATTCAAAGGTAATTCAGGCAAAAGCCAACAGTATCAGCCTAATTTTCCCAAGATAAATACTCAGGAGATGGGAAGAGGATTGTTTACATGGTCAACAGACATTTGTGCTTAAGTGTGTGGTGGGTTCACCCCACTCAGCAACTAAGCACCCACCCAGACACTCATTCTCTCCCCACCCTAAGGGGACAGGAGAAAGAACCAGAAGAGCAACAGTAAGAAAAACTTGTAATTCCAGAGAAAGACAGTTCAATAAGTGAAGAAAAAAAAAAGAAAAAAAAATACGGAAAAAATCAACCCCACAAACCAAAAAACAAGCGGTGCAAAGGTAGTCACTGACTGCCTCCCACAGCAGACCAAGGCAAAGCCAGTCTCTGAACAACGGCTACTTTGGAAAGACTACCCCACAGTTATTATTGCTGAGGATGAGCTGATACGGGACGGAATACCTGGCCACTGTCTCATCTATGCCCCCTCCCAAGCTCTTGACTGTCACCACGTTACTCCCAGGGCAGGCAGAAACACAACACCTGACCCTGTGAAGCACTGTTCAGCTATACCTAAAACACCGGTGTGCTAGCAACACTTGGTTTAGCCAAAAATTCAAAACACAGCGTGACACAGGCTGCTCTGAAGAAAATTAACTCCATTCCTAGGTTTCTTTCCTAGATCAAGGTACAGTGGTTATCAAAAACAGTCACTACATAAGCCTGGTCTGACCAAAATCACTTCATACGCACACACCTCCCTCTACCCCCCCAAAAAAACCCCACCTGTATGCATGCATGTGCATGATCGCACTACACATCACCATCCTCATTTGCCCTGGAGGTCTAAGTGCAGTTGCTAATACCCAGGAGTGCTGTCTCCAGGTGTGAGAAGCCTATAGCGTTATCACAAAGCTCCCAGGTGAAGAATTTTAATTCCACAAGTCTTAACAGATTCTGCAAACATCGCCACTGTGAAACTAGGCAAGTAAGGTCATCTTTGTTTCACTGATGAGCAACCAAAGGCAGAGAGAGATTGTTTCTCTACGTGGGAACACTCAGGAAGAAGAATCCAACTTTTAACAATTTGGTTCAATTCACTTTGCAAACACAACAGAAAAATCAAATTAAAGACCACTTTCTTCCGAAAAGATTCTCCACCCAGGAATTTAACACAGCTGAAATAATCCACTTCAACATATTAAATTAATTTAAGCTAAGAAGCATCACCTGGAAGATAAAGCCACAATCCAAGTTCACCCAAAGTAATAGAGCTATTAGCAGAAAAAGGAACACATATACCTTAAATACCAATCTACCTTCTTTTTCCCTGCCTGGTGAGCACAGCTGGAGAAAACATATCTCCAGATACCACCAGTTAAGGAATAGCACGTCCTAAGACGTGGCAAGAAGACGACAGAGGTACTAACAACAAACACAGGCCAAATCCTGCCTGCTGGAAATCAGAGCGACGCTTTTGCAAGAGTAAAGTGATGCCAACTTAAGCAGCAGCAAAGGACTAGTTTTTTGGGTTTTTTTAAATCTCTAGAGAGATGAAAACGATCTGTGGGTGGCTTCAGGCAGTGCAGGCAAAAGAGCCCTCTGAAATTGAAAGACACAAGTACTAAGATCACAGACAAAAGAAAAATATGTTCCAGTGAACTTGTGATCTCTGAACAGCTGAGACTGTCAAATTTGTCCTCAAAACAAGAACCAGTAACTAAAAGAAAGATATTCTCCTTTAATCCTCCTTTGCCTGTGTTGCTTTTCACTTTCCAGTATGAAAACTGCCACGGTATGCTCTTTCTGTCCCCTGTCCTCCTCCCTTTCGATGTAAATCAGGCAGCAGAATAAGCAGGAGCCAGAGCCAGAGCAGTCTTCCCATGGATTCCCCTGGGAGGCTGGAGACAGATCACATTATCTTCACAAAAGAGCCCTTGGGATGTAAGCAGCAGTTTGAAATTCCCACTTACGGGCCTTGCAGTGAATGAACAACATCTGAGGAAGGGGAAAAAACCCAAAATCACTACAGTGCTTTGCAGAAGAGCCAGCTCTGGAAAGCCCAACTCCCTCCTCCCACACAACTACCAGCAGGAGCAGGGCAGGATTCTTCTATGTTGGTTCTCCACGTTGGGAATTCAAGGGCAAGCCCAGCCTGTCAGAGAAAAAGCACCCACTGGCATCAACACCGAGACAAACACCGCTTCCAGCATCATGGATTTACCTTTCTGGGGTCACATAAATCCAGAAAGGATTTTTAATTGAACCTGACAGGTTCTCTCCTGCTTTTGGTTTCAAACGTTCTGGTGCAGGGACTGTCGTTTAGGATATGTTAAGAGGTGCCTTGCACACATAAGTCCATGCCATGGTTGTGAACACAGCTGAGTACCACCACCACCAAAGCAATGACTAACACCTCCAGGACTCAGGAGAGGAATCTGACTATAACATTTTACAATAACATGGGGAAAGAAGTCAGATTCTCCTCCTCCCAAACCACAGAGTCCACTTATCACCCAAATGAGGGGTATTCATGTATACTGTGTGCCAGTCAGCCACATTTCTCTTCCATCTCCACTGCACAGTAAAAATTGGACAATATCTCTCACGTAACACTTTTTCCAAGGAAATAAAAAAAACAACATTGGTAAATCCTGCCTAAGTTTAAGCAAGTGTACCTGCTGCATACCTACATGCTTATCTTTAGTGCACACGCACACAAAAATCACAAC